>NC_044997.1:2851079-3158669 GCF_008728515.1 Papio anubis
CTTCCTTCCTTCTTTCCTTCCTTCCTTTCTTTCTTCCTTTCTTTCTTCCTTCCCTCCCTCCTTCCTTTTCTTTCTTTCTTTCTTTCTTTCTTTCTTTCTTTCTTTCTTTCTTTCTTTCTTTCTTTCTTTCTTTCTTCTTTTCTTTCTTTCTTTTCTTCTTTTTTTTTTTGATGGAGTCTCACTCTTTTACCCAGGCAGCAGTGCAGTGGCATAATCTTGGCTCACCACAATCTCTGCCTCCAGGATTCAAGCAATTCTCCTGCCTCAGCCTCTTGAATAGCTGGGACTACAGGTGCACACCACCATGGTCAGCTAATTTTTGTATTTTTAGTAGAAACAGGGTTTCACTATGTTGGCAGTGACTCACACCTGTAATCCCAGTACTTTGGGTGGCCGAGGCATGTGGATCATGAGGTCAGGGCTGTTTCAAGGTATGGCAAATAAACATATTTGGGGTTAAAATATTTTGTTTTCCTTTCTCATCTGTCATGGGATGCTATGCCAGAGTCAGGTTGGAAAGCAGGCCACATTATATAGGGTTAAACAAAGCCTCTGTGATGAGACACTATGGTTTGTAGGGCAGACTCTCCAGGCCCTTTAGATAGTAATGTGGGCAAGAGAAGAAAAACTGTCAGAGTTTACTCCTCACTACTATGCTTCTTGATGAATGCTTGATTGGTGGAGATTTGTAGGTTGAATGACTGATGCTTATTTGTCTTGAAGTCCTGGCTTACTAAAAATTCAGCAGGCCCTCAAGGCCATGGGGGTAAATCTGGAAATAAACCTTGGCATCTAATTCTATAGTAATTCTCCAAGTGACATTTTTGAGGAAGTCAAAGTCCATATGTCACCATTCATGTCTAGTCTACCATTCCATTTATAATCTGAACTCCCTATTAATTTTCTTAAGAATTAATGTTCTCAACAATTTTGCTGCAAGCAGTTAGCACAATAGTTCACAATTTATGTTCCTTTGTCATGACTCCAGTTGGTCCCTCCATTCGGGGTCCGTGACTTCCCACAACATCTCTCCCTTCTTTTTGTATAAATGTGCCATGACGACGAAGTCTTGTTCATTGTCTCAGTTTTGATGCAAGATTCTTTAACTGGTCCAGCACACTAAAAACAAGTTGATTAAACAGAGAAACATGATTCCAAAATGTACTACAGTGGAGCCCCCAATAGACTTAATCCAAGTCGTGGTGTTTAGTCCAGACTTTCTGCCATCTGATCTAATGCCTCAGCTCTAGACACAATGGATAAATGAGCTTGACAGGCTTCAAAAATTTGTTTCTTCAATTTAGTTGTGTCCAAGGATAAATTACTTTCCCTACCCAGCAGGTGTCCTTTGACCATTTTCCATGAATGATCAGTCTTGTTGTAGGAATATGATGTGATACAGAAATCAGAAGTGTTCCAATCACATTGCATTTACATGCAATGTTCGAGACTCACTACCCGATCTCCAAGCCAAATAACAGACTGTCTTAAATCATTAATTTGATTAGCCAATTTTTCATCAATGCCTTGTTGAGAATTCCACATTTGGGTGGAATTGGCTTGCCAATCATTAACAGAATGAGCTGTTTGAATACATTAGTGTAATTCCACTCCACCAGTGGTGGCCAGTGCAGTGACTGTAATTAGGCCCATGATCATAGCCATTAAAGCAAAAACAAATCTCTTAGATCTGTTGAGAATTCGTTGTTACACTTCATTAATTACATGTATTGAGGGGGAATATTCCTAAGGTCTGGGTAAAGTTACCAGTATCCAGTTTCCTTCTCTAGGTTGAACCAACATTACACTTTTCCTGAAGTCAAAACAGGAGTTAACACAAGTGTATAAATAAAAATGAATGCATTGGACAGATTCAGTGTTCATCAAAATTTTGATATTTCCCACTAACAGCACGTAAGGAGGCTTAACAAAACTCTATATAGGAATCCACATTGATACTGAGGGAGAGGAGCCGCGGTGGCAATGCCCGATGTTCTCCGCTGTGAAGAAGCAATCCAAGGTGCCCAGGAATGCCTAAGAGTTACAGGGGCATGCCTGGGTCAACAAGAATTATCATAATGCCAATTGGACTCCCATAAAGGAGAATCAAAATAAAAAAGAGGAACAGTTTTCAAAGGGGATTTATCATGGGGTTCAGAATCACAGATTTAAAGGGTGGTAGTGGGGACAACAGACAGAAAAGTTTTCCCTTCCCATACTCACAGTCTGGACATGGCAATAGCCAATTTCCAAAGTTCTGGGTGTTCTGGGCTCAGAATGGGGAATACAATACGAGGTCTTGGAGTGGGGAGGCAATGCCCTTATCTTCCCATTTTAAGTGAAAGAATGAGCTGAACCCCGTTTGCAAAGTAGGGTGATGATCCTTGTCCTCCCAAGAAAAAAATGAAACAGCCTCCAGGCATTCCATTTTGCCAGAGGAGCAGCTGTTGTTTTAAATAGCCCTTTGGTGCCCAGTCTATTACTAAACCATATGAGTAATTTTTTAATACTGCTGCATGTGAGTTAACAAAATCTTCCCAAATTAAAGTTTTATATGGGTCCTCAAAATTTTATGGACATGGTTTTCCTACAGGTTTATATTGAAAGTACTGGGTATCTCCTAGTAATCCCCCTTCCATTTATCTTAAAAGAGAAAGGGAGAGGCTAGAGACCAAATGTCCCCATTCCCCTGTGGCTGATCTCTGTGGAAGGTAAGCAGCACAGATTTGAGTTTCTACATGGATACAACCAGGTGCATGTCCAAGGCACAGAGGAGGGTATTTATAACCCATAGTAACATTAAATGCAGTGCCTTCTTCTCCTGGTTGAGCAGAGCAATGGTCATCTGTAGCTCCACGCATCCACACACTATCATTAGCATAGATTTCCGCAGGGGCATCCATCCAGGTGAGAGGTTGAATTAGTGGAGGAAAAGGCACATAAGCCCAATAAGAATAATTTTGTGTAGTAGATAAATCAGTTTGAGGCGAAACTGGTGAGACAGAAAGTATAAGGAGGAGAATTATCAAATAAAACCAACGAGATACAGTGCTGAAGGAGAAAGAGAAGAACAGAGGGATGTTATTTTCAGGCTAATAGAAAGGTGAGATGTTTAGATTTCTAAGGAGAAAAAGAATGGGAATTAGGAGAAGTGGGATTAGTTAGAGGGATCTCCATTGCCATTAGGGAGGATTGAACCAGACCCATATCAATTTAGCATGCCAGTTTCTGAGGAGTTGACACAGATCTCACCAGGTATGAGGGTGGTCTCTGATGTGGATGTCTATTCCCTGTGGTTTTCATTGTCAGTATTCACAAAAAGTTTAAGTCTTCTAGTGGGCACCCAGACAGGGTTTAAAGTAAACAATGCTAAATGTAATTGGGAGTGGGGAGTGGTTAAATTATGGTTTTGTTGCTCAGACTGTTTGGACAATTGAGTTTTTAAGGTGCGATTGGCCCACCGTACCACACGCTGTCCCTGAGGATTCTAAGGGTAATATGGGAAATTCCCCATTATTGCATAAACAAATCAAAAGCCTTACTAACATATCTAGCACGTGGTCTGTCTTTATCTAATATGGAAGCCCCTTAACTGCAAAGCAGGAATACAGATGTCTTTTAACATGGGCCGTGCCTTCCCCTGTTTGGCAAGTAGTCCAAATAAAACCTGAAAAGGTGTCTACAGAAACATGTACATATGAAAGTCTGCTAAAGGAGCTAACATGAGTCACATCCATTTGCCATAAATCATTAGGAGTTAGGCCTCTGGGATTAATGCCAGGTTTCTGAATTGGAAGTACAGAAACTTGGCACTGAGGGCAGCAGTGGACAACAAGCTTAGCCTCCTTCCAGTTGAGAGCAAATTTATCTTTTACTACAGCCTGTGCCCACAGAATAGCTTTGTGGGTCTCCAATGCCTTCACAAGTTTTAATATATGCAGGCAAAGCCTTGTGATCAGGTAAATTTTGTCATTAGATGGAATGCATGGCCATTTTACACTGATTGTTCACAATGTTCTCACTCATAGGTGGGAACTGAACAATGAGATCACTTGTACTCAGGAAGGGGAACATCACACACCGGGGCCTATCATGGGGAGGGGGGGGGGGGGAGGGATTGCATTGGGAGTTATACCTGATGTAAATGACGAGTTGATGGGTGCAGCAGACTAACATGGCACAAGTATACATATGTAACAAACCTGCATGTTATGCACATGTACCCTACAACTTAAAGTATAATAATAATAAATAAATTAAAAAAAAAAAAAAGGAATTATACAGTGAGAATATTTTTTGTTTTAATAAAATACTATTATATTAAAAAAAAAAAAAAAAAAAAAAAAGAAGGAGAATACCTTGTGCGTGCTCATCGGAGACAGATTTTTCAAGAGCATCTTGTAATTTAGACAAAAAATCAGGATATAATTCACTGTGACCCTATTTAACAGTAGTAAAATAAACATGAGCTTGGCCCAGGGTGTGTGATTTATCCCAAGCTCTCATACACACCTCTGTTACTTGTTCTGTGGTGAGAGCATCAAAGCCTAATTGGGTGGTAGTGTCAGAGTAATTATTAGGATCTGTGAGCCAAGCCTGAGTAATTGAAGTGCCATCAGCCCGATTTAGCTGAGCCTACAGATGGTCCTCCTCTGACCACCAGGTATGGAATGCTGAGATGGTGTTAAATAGCTTTTGCCAAAGCATCCCAGTCTAAAGGAAGCAAAATGACCTCAGCACAAAGATTCTGTAATACCATTTTAACATATGGAGAAGTAGGACCATACTGAGTACAAGCATCCTTGAATTCTTTTAAAAAGGTGAGATTGAGTGGTGCAAATCGATGAACTTGTACCCCATGAGCACTGGGAAGTTCCAGTGTGACTGGATAAGCCCATGCCTCTAATCCACTTGTTTCTTTGTTCTGGAGTAAGAAGCATTGCATGGAAGTTTCAAGAACAGGCACAAAAGACAGATTCAGCATAGAAGTGACAGGAAAAGCATTTGTAAATAAGGGAAACTGAGGTTGAGAAGGTCGGACCGCTATGAGAGCATGAGAAAGGGGCATTGGGGGAGCTGAAGAGGTGGAAGCATACTGGAGATTATAGGTCCAATCCTGTGCAACCAGAGCAACAAGAGTGGCAGGGACGTCCATGTGTGAAGAAGGGTACAGAGAAGCAGGTTGAGCAGATGGCAAAGTGACCAGCTGAGGGACTGAAATAACAGAAGGGTGAGGGGCTGCAGTGGATGAGGGAGGGCCTGCAGAATTACAGGTAAATTGTAGTTTGGTCCCGGAGCCATTAGATGGCTCTGGAGGAAAAGGCTGTGAACGTTTGAAGAGGGAAGAGTTAGCATAGATAGGTCCGGGGCTGTCTGAGCTGGGGCTGCAGGAGCTACAAGTACCAGCTCCTTGTTAAAAGCAATAAGATCACAATGGAATACTATGCAGCCATAAAAAAGGATGAGTTCTCGTCATTTGTAGGGACAGAGATGCAGCTGGAAACCATCATTCTCAGCAAACTATCACAAGAACAGAAAACCAAATACCATATGTTCTCACTCATAGTTGGGAATTGAACAATGAGATCACTTGGACACAGGAAGGGGATAATCACACAGTGGGTCCTATTGTGGGGGAGGGGAGAAGGGATAGCATTAGGAGATATACCTAATGTAAATGATGAGTTAATGGGTGCAGCACACCAACCTGGCACATGTATACATATGTAACGGACCTGCATGTTGCGTACATGTACCCTAGAATTTAAAGTATTAAAAAAAAAAAAAAAAAAAAAGGAAAAAAAAAGAAATAAGACCAACAGGGAGTCATGTTAAGCCAAAGTCACTGGAGTTAGATATTGAATCCTTAATATCCTTAGGCTGGGGAGGAGTAGGCAAAGGGAGAGGCTGAACAGATAATGAAGGCTGAATGGGAGAGGAAACCTGAGGAAGAGGTAGAGGGTCACCAGATTCAGAAAACTGTGGTAACTGCAGGTGGTCTTGGGATTGGTATGTCATTAGGATGGGATGTACCAAAGCCCAATCACCCCAAACAGTGACAGGAACATAATTTCCTGTCAGGACCAGTTCCTGGCCCTTTGCACAAATATAATCCCATAGTTCCACGTCTAAAGTTCTCTTTTCAGGAAACCAAGGACAGTGTTCTTCCAACGCCCTAAATAGGGTGACCATTTTCCATGGGTACCTAAAATCCCCCCTGTTTTAACAGGAGTTTAATATAGCAGAGATAAGCATAATGTTTAGACTCTGCAAGACCCAAAGTTACCCCGGACAATACACAGACAACTCACCAATTATCAGGGAGTTGAACAAGGTTTTCTGTGAATGGGACTGATGAACGTTTCTATGCACTTAGCAAAGGGAACTGGGTTCCCACATGCACTTAGGGAAAAGAAAACTACATTGGCACTCCAGATATTGGGGGAACCCACCCCGAATATTTCAATGTATGTTTTTTCTGCTTTCCATAAGTGTCGGCTGGCTGAGAAATAAAGAGAGACAGTACAAAGAGAATTTTACAGCTGGGTTACTGGGGGTGACATCACGTATCAGTAGGACCATGATGCCTGCATGAGCTTCAGATGAGCAAGTTTTTATTAAGGGTTTCAAAAGGAGAGGGAGTGTAAGAACAGGGAGTAGGTACAAAGATCACATTCTTCAAAGGGCAAAAAGCAGAACTACTAATAAGGGTCTAACAAAGATCACCATGCTTCTGAGGGAACAAGAGAAAAGGAAAAAGCAGAACCACTGATAAGGGTCTATGTTCAGCGATGCACATATTGTCTTGATAAACATCTTAAACAACAGAAAACAGGATTTGAGAGCAGAGAACTGATCTGACCACAAATTTACCAGGCCAGAGATTTCCCAACCCTAGTAAACCTGAGGGTACTGCAGGAGACCAGGGAGTATCTCAGTCCTTATCTCAACTGCACAAGACAGACATTCCCAGAGCAGCTTTTTATAGATCTCCCCTGAGGAATGCATTCCTTCCCCAGGGTATTAATATTAATATTCCTTGCTAGGAAAAGAATTTAGTGGTGTCTTCCCTATGTGCACATCCATTTATAGGCTTTCTGTAAGAAGAAAAATATGGCTTTTTTACCAACCCACAGGCAGTCAGATCTTATGGTTGTTTTCCCTTGTTCCCTAAACATTGCTGTTATTCCGTTCTTTTTCAAGGTGCAGTGATTTCATATTGTTCAAACACACATGTTTTACAATCAATTTATACAGTTAACACAATTATCACAGTGGTCCTGAGGTGATGTATGAAGATAAGAGGATTGAGAGATTAAAGTAAAGACAGGCGTAAGAAATTATAAAAGTATTATATGGGAACTGATAAATGTCCATGAAATCTTCACAATTTATGTTTCTCTGCTGCAGCTCCAGCTGCTCCCTGACTTCCTGCAACAGGAGATACTTGTTCAGATTCAAGGAAGGGCAATATTTCTTGTAGCTTTTCCATTTCTACGTTTCTACCTCCGTTTGGGGTCCCTGACTTCCTGCAACAGGAGATACTTGTGGAGGTACAAAGAAGGGAAATATTTCTCAGTAGCTTTTCCATTTCTACAGAGTATCCAAGCTCTAGTGTATGGACATGAAAATTATCTGGGGCACTCTATATGCTTGTTATGCAATCCTCCTGCCTTTTCTCCAAGGGCAAAAGTACTTCAGAAATGTTGGCTTCATGAACTAATAAATAAATGTTTAATGACTCAATGTTTCATAAGGAGATGAAAGAATTTTGCCCAAATCTTATGTACTCCAGATGGGGGATTTCAGCTTTCAAGATGGCAGGCACCACATCTATCCTAGGTAATGGAACCTGGTTTGGACTGAGGTTGTTCCTGATATACCTTTGGCTGTCTCCTGGGCCTGATACTCAAACACACTGCATTGGAGCAAAAACTAATGTCCTGTTTAGAAAGCTTTGAGTCCTTATCTTTTCTTCCTTTTTTGTTTTTTTTTTAAAAAAAAACAACAACAAAAAACAAAAAAAACACACAACTCTCTATTTGGCACTATTATGAAGTGCATGCTAAACAGATTTATTTCTTAATGATGATTATAGAGGACCAAAAGAATTAAAGAATGAGAGAGACCACTGACCTCTTCATCTGTGGTTCTTATTATCATTCCTGAGTGGAATCAGGCCCACATGCATTAAGCAGCACTGAAGGTGTTGATTCTTACTTTGGCCCAGGAAAGCCAAAGGAGGAGGAGAGACAGAGAGTGAGAATAGTGCCAATATGAAGATGGTCAGAGGAAGATTTATTACATGCAGTGAAAGAACAAGAGATACACGAGAAAAATAATGAGTGCTTATTTTTAATGACAAAGCATTGAATTTATCTCTTCCCATTTTTTTAACTGTTCCTATAGCAACAGATATCTATGCACAGACAGTCTTTATAAACAACACCATCGACAAAAACAACTAAATTTTCCAGCAGGCTGTTTTAAACACTATCAGATGGAAATTAAGCGGCAAAACTTTGGTTCTGAGAAAAACACAAAAATACACCCTTTCTCTATTAGTGTCACATTTATTTAAGTGTTATTTGAATATTACAGCAAGTAATTTTTTGCATTCATTGCTTAACACAACTAAAACAACATTTTTCATTTATCATTGTAAAATTAAAGACAGATTTATAACTTCTTAAAAAATGGTTGTTACTGTAAGTGATTTTTATTTAGTAGAAATAAATCATAGTTTTTCTCTTAAAGGGCCTCAGTGTTTAAACATGTTATTTTTAATTTTTGAAACAACCATAGATATAGACAAGTGAGATCTAATAAAACAGAGATTGAAATTGTGTGCGAAGTAAATTTGTAACACAAAAAAGAAAATAAACAAACAAAACAAAAAAACAACTCTTCACTTGCTTTCATGGAATGAGGTCACTGAACATTAGCATAGTGGAGTTTCTCACCACAGCATTACTGCCTGGGCCATTGTGCAGAACCCACTTTCATCTCACCCCTCAATTCTTGCATTACAACAACCTTGATGGAGCTTTGCAGCTAGCAACATTAGCTAGCACTGTGATTACAGGTGAAGGGTAAACAATGTCCATCAGGAAGCATCCCTGAAGAATTATCATCTGAGATGGATTGGACATCTTGTCTTGCAAGGGTTATAATCTGAGATGGATTGGACATTCTGCCTTGGAAGACACTCAGCTTATTTCAATGGTTCTACATCAAGCAATGTTTCTCAGTCTATCTGATTCTATTTAAGCTCCACCAAAGGGGGCAGATGCAACACCAGGAACACGTAAGACAGGCCCAAGCGTGGATGGAAGTCCCTTTGAAGTCTGATGACTTGCTTTTTTTAAATTTATTTATTATTATTATACTTTTAAGTTGTAAAAGCATGTGCATAACATGGCAGGTTTCATATGTATTTCTGTGCCATGTTAGTCTGCTGCACCCATCAACTCGTCATTTACACTGTATAACTCCCAATGCACCTCCCTCCCCCTCCCCCCATGATAGGCCCCCGTGTGTGATGTTCCCCTTCCTGAGTCCAAGTGATCTCGTTGTTCAGTTCCCACCTATGAGTGAGAACACAAAGGTGTTTGGTTTTCTGTTCTGTGATAGTTTTGCTAAGAAATGATGGTTTCCATTGCATCCATGTCCCTACAAAGATCCCAAACTCATCCTTTACATGGCTGCATAGTATTCCATGGTGTATATGTGCCACATTTTCTAATAATCCAATCTGTCACTGATGCACATTTGGGTTGATTCCTAAAGCTCATATTAGGAATAGTGCTGTAAATAAACATACGTGCATGTGTCTTATAGCAGCATAATTTATAATCCTTTGGGTATATCCCCAGTAATGGGATGGCTGGGTCATATGGTACATCTAGTTCTAGGATCCTTGAGGAATCGCCATACTGTTTTCCATAATGGTTGAACTAGTTTACAATCCCACCAACAGTGTGTAAAAGTGTTCCTATTTCTCCACATCCTCTCCAGCACCTGTTGTTTCCTGACTTTGAATGATCGCCATTCTAACTGGTGAGATGGTATCTCATTGTGGTTTTGATTTGCATTTGATGGCCAGTGATGATGAGCATTTTTTCATATGTCTGTTGGCTGTATGAATGTCCTCTTTTGAGAAATGTCTGTTCATATCCTTTGGCTCCAATTTTTACGGTTGTTTGTTTTTTTCTTGTAAATTTGTTGGAGTTCTTTGTAGGTTCTGATATTAGCCCTTTGTCAGATGAGTAGATTGCAAAAATTTCTCCCATTCTGAGGTTGCCTGTTCACTCTGATGGTAGTTTCTTTTCGGCTGTGCAGAAGCTCTTTAGTTTAATTAGGATCCCATTTTGTCAATTTTAGCTTTTGCTGCCGTTGTTTTGGTGTTTTAGACATGAAGCTCCTTTGCCTACGCCTATGTCCTGAATGGTACTACCTAGGTTTTCCCTCTCTAGGATTTTATGGTATTAGGTCTAACATTTAAGTCTCTAATCCATCTTGAATTAATTTTCGTATATATAAGGAAAGGATCCAGTTTCAGCTTTCTACTGATGGCTAGCCAATTTTCCAAGCACCATTTATTAAATAGGGAACTTTTCCCCATTTCTTTTTGTTTTTCTCAGGTTTGCACAAAGATCAGATGGCTGTAGATGTGTGTGGTATTATTTCTGAGGACTCTGTTCTGTTCCATTGGTCTATATCTCTGTTTCATACCAGTACCATGCTGTTTTGGTTACTCTAGCCTTGTAGCATAGTTTGAAGTCAGGTAGCGTGATGCCTCCAGCTTGTTCTTTGACTTGTGGGGATTGTCTTGAGATGGCCTTTTTGGTTCCATATGAACTTTAAAGCAGTTTTTTCCAATTCTGTGAAGAAACTCATTAAAGTTTGGATGGGGATGGCATTGAATCTATAAATTCACCTTGGCAGTATGGCTATTTTCACGATATTGATTCTCCTATCCATGAGAGCATGGTATAAATTCTTCCATTTGTTTGTGTCCTCTTTGATTTCACTGAACAGTGGTTTGTAGTTCCTCCTGAAGAGGTCCTTTACATCCCTTGTAAGTTGGATTCTAGGTATTTGATTCTCTTTGAAGCAATTGTGAATGGAAGTTCATTCATGATTTGCCTGTGTTTGTCTGTTATTGGTGTATAAGAATGCTTGTGATTTTGCACATTAATTTGTATCCTGAGACTTTTGCTGAAGTTGCTTATCAGCTTAAGGAGATTTTGGGCTGAGACAATGGGGTTTTTCTAACATACAATCATGTCATCTGTAAACAGGGACAATTTGACTTTCTTCTTCCTAACTGAATACCCCTGATTTCTTTCTCTTGCCTTAATTGCCCTAGCCAGAACTTCCAAGACTATGTTGAATAGAGTGGTGAGAGGGCATCCCTGTCTTGTGCCAGTTTTCAAAGGGGAATTTTTCCAGTTTTTTGCCCATTCAGTATGATATTGGCTGTGGGTTTGTCATAAATAGCTCTTTATTATTTTGAGGTACGTTCCATCAATACCGAATTTATTGAGCTGCTTTTACATGAAGGGCTGTTGAATTTGGTCAGTGCCTTTTCTGCATCTATTGAGATAATCATGTGGTTCTTGTTTTGGTTCTTGCTTATATGTTGATTATGTTTATGATTTGGTGTAATGTTGGAATCTGGTTCCCAACCCCACCCTAACCTCACCTTCCACCCAGTATTCTTATTGAGGATTTTTGCATCGATGTTCATCAGGATATTGGTCTAAAAATTTCTTCTTTTTTTGTTGTGTCTCAGGCTTTTGGTATCAGGGATGATGTTGGCCTCATAAAATGAGTTAGGAGGATTCCTCTTTTCTCATTGATTGGAATAGTTTCAGAAGGAATGGTACTCAACCTCCTTATACCCTCTGGTAGAATCTAGCCAGAATCCATCTGGTCCTGGACTTTTTATTGGTAGGCTATTAATTATTGCCTCAATTTCAGAGCCTACTATTGGTCTATTCAGGGATTCAACTTCTTCCTGGTTTAGTCTTGAAGAGGTGGGTGTCCAGGAAATTATCCATTTCTTCTAGGTTTTCCAGTTTATTTTATGAGGTGTTTATAGTATTCTCTGATGGTAGTTTGTATTTCTGTGGGTCGGTGGTGATATCCCCTTTATCATTTTAATTAAGGCCGATTTGATTCTTCTCTTTCTTCTTTTATTAGTCTTGCTAGTGGTCTGTCAATTTTGTTGATCTTTTCAAAACCAACTCCTGGATTCATTGATTTTTGAGGGTTTTTGTGTCTCTATCTCCTTCAGTTCTGCTCTGATCTTAGTTATTTCTTACTTGCTAGCTTTAAATGTGTTTGCCTTTTTTTCTAGTTCTTTTAATTGCTATGTTAGAGTGTCAATTTTTGTCTTTCCTGCTTTGTGGGTATTTAGTACATAAATTTCCCTCTGCACACTGTTTAAATGTGTCCCAGAGATTCTGGTATAAGTTGTATCTTTTGTTTCATTGTTTCAAAGAACATCTTTATTTCACTTACTGTTATGTACCCAGTAGTCATTGGGAGGAGCAGGTTGTTCAGTTTCCAGCGTAGTTGAGCCGGGTTTTGATTGGAGTTTCTAGTCCGAGTTCTAGTTTGATTGCACTGTGGTCTGAGAGAGACAGTTTGTTATAATTTCTGTTCTTGGTATTACTGCTGAGGAGTGTTTACTTCCCAATTATATGGTCAATTTTGGAGTAAGTAATGATGGTGCTGAGAAGAATGTATATTCTGTTGATTTGGGGTGGAGAGTTCTATAGATGTCTATTAGGTCTGCTTGCTGCAGAGATGAGTTCAATTCCTGGACATCCTTGTTAACTTTCTGTCTCAAGCTGATCTGTCTAATGTTTGACAGTGGAGGTTGAAGTCTCCTATTATTGTATGGGAGTCTAAGTCTCTTTGTAAGTCTCTAAGGACTTACTTTTATGAATCTGGGTGCTCCTGTATTGGGTGCATATATATTTAGGATAGTTAGCTCTTCCTGTTGAATTGATCCCTTTACCATTATGTAATGGCCTTCTTTGTCTCTTTTGGATCTTTGATGGTTTAAAAGTCTGTTTTATCAGAGACTAGATTGCAAACTCTGCTTTTTTTGTTCTCCATTTGCTTGGTAAATCTTCCTCCATCCCTTTATTTTGAGCCTATGTATGTCTCTTTCATGCAGAGATGGGTCTCCTGAATACAGCAGACTGATGTGGGTCTTGGACTTTTAATCCAGTTTGCCAGTCTGTGTCTTTAATTGGAGCATTTAGTCCATTTACATTTAAGGTTAAGATTGTTGGTGTGTGAACTTGATCCTGCCATTATGATATTAACTGGTTATTTTGCCTGTTAGTTGATGCAGTTTCTTCCTAGCCTCGATGGTCTTTACATTTTGGCATGTTTTTGCAATGGCTGGTACCGGCTGTTCCTTTCCCATGTTGAGTGCTTCCTTCAGGGTCTCTTTGTAAGGCAGGCCTAATGGTGACAAAACTTAAGCATTTGCTTATCTGTAAAGGATTTTATTCCTTCACTTATGAAACTTAGTTTGGCTGGATATGAAATTTGGGTTGAAATTCTTTCTTTTAAGAATGTTGAATATTGCCCCACTCTCTTCTGGCTTGAGAGTTTCTGCCGAGAGATCTGCTGTGAGTCTGATGGCTTCCCTAGGGTAACCCGACCTTCTCTACTGCCCTTAAGATTTTTCCTTCATTTCCAACCTTGGTGAATCTGGCAATTATGTGTCTTGAGTTGCTCTTCTCTGAGGGAGTATCTTTGTATGCTCTCTCTGTATTTCTGGATTTGAATGTTGGTCTGCCCTACTAGGTTGGGAAGTTCTCCTGATGATATCCTGAAGAGGTTTTCCAACTTGGTTCCATTTTCCCCCTCACTTTCAGGCACCCCAACTGACGGAGATTTATCTTTTTGTATAATCCCATACTCTTGCAGGCTTTGTTCATTTCTTTTTTCTTTTTTCTTTTTTGGTTTCTCTTCGCTTCATTTCTATTCATTTGATCCTCAATCGCTGATACTCTTTCTTCCAGTTGATCGAGTCGGTTACTGAAGTCTTCAGTATTTGTCGGCCGTATTTCTCGCGGTCATGGTTTTCATCTCTTTCATTTCGCTTTATGACCTTCACAATTATCTAGCCACCTTCCACTTTTTTTTTCAAGATTTTGGGTTTCTTTCGGCGCTTTGGCACGAATTCCTCCTCTTTAGTTCTTAAGAAATTTGATGGACTGAAGCCTTTCTTCTCTCATCTCGGCCAAAGTCATTTTCCTCGGCCCAGCTGTGATCCATTGTTGCATGAGCCGCGCCTCCTTGTCGGGAGATGTGCTCTTATTTTAAATGCAGCTTTTCTGCCCTGCTTTTTCTCCCCCATCTTTGTGGTTTTATCTGCCTCTGGTCTTTGATGATGGTGATGTAATTGATGGTTTTGTGTGGTGTCCTTCCTGTTTGATAGTTTTCCTTCAATAGTCAGGGACCCCTCTATTGTAGGTCTGTTGAGATTGCTTGAGGTCCACTCCAGACCCTGTTTGCCTGGGTATCAGCAGCAGAGGCTGCAGAAGATAGAATATTTCTGAACAAAGGAGTGTACCTGTTCGATTCTTGCTTGGAAGCTCCTCTCAGGGTATACTCCACCCTGTGAGGTGTGGGTGTCAGACTGCCCTAGTGGGGGATGTCTCCCAGTTGCTACTCAGGGGTCAGGGACCCACTTGAGCAGGCAGTCTGTCCGTTCTCAGATCTCAGCCTGTGTTGGGGAGAGATCCACTGCTCTCTCTCCAAAGCTGTCAGACAGCTGTCACCCAGAGTTTTCTGCTGCTTTGTTGTTGTTGTTGCTAGTAGCTGTGCCCTGTCCCCAGAGGTGGAGTCTTACAGAGACAGGCAGGTTTCCCTTTGAGCTGCTGTGAGCTCCACCCAGTTCGAGCTTCCCAGCAGCTTTGTTTACCTACTTGCTCTCAGCAATGGCTGGGCGCCTCCCCCAGCCTCGTTGCTGCCTTGCCGGGTAGATCACAGACTGCTGTGGGCAATGAGGGAGGCCTGCGGGCGTGGGACCTCCCCGCCAGGTGTGGGATATGATTCTGGTGCCTGTTTGCTTGGGGCAATATTGGGGTGGGAGTTACCTGATTTTCCAGGTGTTGTGTGTCTCAGTTCCCCGGCTAGGAAAGGGATTCCTTCCCCTTTGGCGCTCCCAGGTGAGGCGGCTCTGCTTCAGCTCTCGCTGGTGGCTGCAGCTGACCAGCACCGGACCGTCCGCACTCCCCAGTGAGATGAACCCAGTACCTCAGTTGAAAATGCAGAAATCACCGGTCTTCTGTGTCGCTGGCGCTGGGAGTTGGAGACTGGAGCTGTTCCTATTCGGCCATCTTGCTCCGCCCACCCTGATGACTTGCTTTTTAATGACTTTGAGAAATTTCATCTAATCTTGAAATCCTTTACCAGCCATAATCACTGAACAATCAAGTAAATGAATGAAATAGAACTAATAAAAGGCAAATTCTGCACATTTTAGCAAAGTGAGGTGGTTTCCTTCAGGATCTTTTTAATCCCAATTTTGGCAGTCATAACTTTTAGGACAATTTTTTTTTTTTCATTTTCAGAACATAAAACTTACTAACATGTAAACTCAGAGGCAATACAGTTCTTTCTCTTTTGTTCCCCTCCCCCTTTCCCTCCCCCTCCTCCTCCTTCCCTCCACCCCTCCCTTTACTCCTCCCTCTCCCTCTGCTTCTTTCTTCTCCTTCTCCTCTTTCCTCTCTTTTTTTCTTTCTTTTTTGACACAGGGTCTTGCTTTGTTGCCCTGTCTGTAGTGAAGTGGTATAATCACAGATCACTGCAGCCTCAAACTTCTGGGCTCAAGCAATATTCCCACCCTAGCTTCCCACCTTGGTTTGGCTAATTCTTAAATATTTTTGTAGAAACGGGGGTCTCACCATATTCCCCAGACTAGTCTTGAACTCCTGGCCCCAAGTGATCCTCCTCCCTCAGCCAATCAAAGTGCTGGGATTATATGAATGGGTCACCATACATGGATACAATATAGTATCAACCATCTGAATGGACCCCAGTTCAAGGCCCAGGGCATTCCAAAGTTTACCTGGAAAATGAGTACAGGCAATGATAGGGAGGGGGAGTTGGACATGCATCATGATTCCCTTTTTCCTTCTACAATGCAGACACAGCTGACCTTAAGGCTGGTAGAACGGACTCTTTAAGTCTGTCACAAAACATTTACAATCTATTTTCTCTGAATCCTGATACTTGGAGGCTTCATCTGCATGATAAAACCTTGATCTCTGTAGTCCCTTATCTTAACCCAGTCATTGCTTTCTATTGATTCCAGGTTTTCAGTTAAAAACACTTTCAACCAATTGCTAATCAGTACATTTTAAAATTTGCCTATATTCTGGGAGCCTCCAACCTTCTGGTTGTCTTGCCTTTCCAGACTAAACTGATGTATCAATGTACATGTTACATGTATTGATTAATGTCTTATGTCTCTCTAAAATGTGCAAAACCAAATTGTCACCTGACTACCTTGGTGCATATGTTCTTAGTAACTCCTGAGGGCCATTGATCACTCATATTTGGCTCAGAATAAATCTCTTCAAATATTTTATAGGGTCTAACCTTTTTTTAATGTCAACAATTGCTTTATGAACTATCCTGATGTTGTTTAGCAAGTTGACATGAATACTAGAATTGCTGGATGTTTGTTGAAACTGGCTGGTATCAAGGAAGTATTCTTAGACTCTAAGAACATGTCTGTTATGCAGATCTTGTAGTTTTCACCCAAACGTGAAAAAATATTTAATCGAATGAAGATCTTTTAGTACATCTGCTGTGTGAAAAGTATAGATGTATTTTCTAAGTACAGTTAGTTTTCCTTTTTTTAAAGAAATCAAATTACAAATGTGATCCTTTGCACAAATATGTAGTTTTATTTGAAATCATTTGGACACCTAGGTTTTTATACAAAACAAAGACATTTTAAAATTTTGCATTACGGCCCAGCATGGTGCTTCACAGCTCTAATCCCAGCAACTCCCAGCATGGTGCTTCACAACTCTAATCCCAGGTAGAGGTGGGAAGATCATTTTAGGTCAGGAGTTTGAGACAAGCCTGGCTGATATTGCAAAACCCCTTCTCTACAAATAATACAAAATTTAGCCAGGCATCTTGTCACACACCTGTAGTCCCAGCTACTTCGGAGGCTGAGGCATAAGAATTGCTTGAGCCTGTGAGGTTGAGGTTGCAGTGAGCCTAGATTGTGTTACTGCACTACAGCGTGGACACTAGAGTAAAATGGTATCTCAAAAATAAAATAAAATAAAATAAAATAAAATAAAATAAAATAAAATAAAATGAAGTAAAATAAAATAAAATAAAATAAAGAAATAACACAGAATTTCACAGTACTAGGGAGCTTTTATTTATACTTACCTTTTTTCATCTTAAATTGTGCTAATTTTTTATGTCAAAACAGAATGCAAAAAGAAAAGGCATATGGAACTTGTATGGAGTAGATTTCAGAGAGAACAAACATTATAATGAATTATAAAAAGATGTCTAAAATTTCTGAGACATTTTCATTTGCAGCTAGAGAAACAATGATGGGGAAGAGTGAAAAGTTAGAATCTTCCTTTCCTTTTGCTAACCAGCCATTTCTGTTTTACATAATACAGTTGAACATTAATAGAACTTCCATTCGCATTTCAGTAGACAACACTTCATATCTGACAGAGAACTGGTATTTACTTTGTTTATTGCAGTCTTTTTGGCTTCATGTGTATACTTTTTTTTTTTTTTTTGAGACAGAGTCTTTCTCTGTCACCAGGCTGGAGTGCTGTGGCACAATCTTGGCTGACTGTAAGCTACGCCTCCGGGATTCAAGCAATTCCCTTGCCTCAGCCTCTGGAACAGCTGGGACTACAGACACATGCTGTCACGTCCAGCTAATTTTTTTTTTTTTTGTATTTTAGTAGACATAGGGTTTCACCATGTTGGTCAGGATGGTCTTGATCTTGACCTTGTGATCCTCCTGCCTCAACCTCCCAAAGTGCAGTGTATTTAAATATTGTATTTTAAAATATGTATATTCAGAGAGTACCTCATACAGGTATTTAAATGTCTGGCATAGAAATTGTGATCTTTTTATTACAAATCTAATCTTCCTTATGTGATACAATCAAGTTGAAAAGTTCTCCATGGCCATACAAAGGGCAACTGGGTTTCCTAGGGTTACATCATGTCTAGATAATATTTCAGGAAGAAGGAATTATTGTGTGGCTATGAAAAACTAGTAACTTAAAAAAAATTCACTCTCTTGTTTCTCTGTCATAGCCCTCTGGTCCTGTATGTGTGGGAGCAAGAGAAATGAGATGGTTAAATTTTACTTACTGAATATGAGCATGCCAAGCACTTTCCATTTTCTAGCTATGTTAACATTTACCTGGGAAGTGGGAGAGAGGATTCATGTTGCTCTGTTTCATTACATTCTTTCTTTCTCTTTTTTTAAAAAAGGATGCTTGTTGGAATTGTATTAAATTAATATATAGCACCACACTTTTTTATCCTCCCAAGAAGGATTTTTTTTTTTTTTTTTTTTTTATTTCTTCATTCATCAAAGTAGCTTTATCCTTCACAATGAGCACAAAGTTCCTGGAAATATATATTTACACACACATACATGCACACACACACACACTTGACTAAGAAAAGTATGTATAGGTGTGTGTATAATCTATGTGTATTAAAATTAATTTTTTAGTGATTCTGTAGTTTGGACTGCTATTATGAATAAAAGATATAATCTAATATTAAAATTTATCCTATTCGAAGAAAATATGAGGAAATTTTGACGCATACTAGATGATATTTCTAACTCTTAGTTGTGTAGTGAGTTACGTGCCTGGTGTGGAGATGCTCAACAAAGGGATGATTTACCTCCCAGATAGGCCAGAACAGGACAGTAAGATTTTATCAAGCCATGCAGAATGACACACAATTTAAAACTTACAAATAGTTTATTTTTGGAACTTTCCATGCAATATTTTCCAACTGCCGTTGACTGCAGGTAACTGAAACCACAGGCAGCCCAACTGTGGATAAGTGGACTACTGTACTGCATTCACTATACGTCATCTCTGAAGGTGAGCAACTCCAGAAAACTACTGGGCCAGGTAATTTCTCAGTAAATAGGAAGTACTGTGTTCTACCTTTAGGTAGAAATAGCTAACTAGGTATTTAGTAAATATTGGCTGCAATTACATTAATTATAGATTACGCACAGGTCAGTTCCTGAGAATCCTAAGATTAATGATTTGTTTTATTCGACCACCAGAATAGGCGCCAGAGAAAAGGCAAGTAGGCGAGGTAACAAGGAAACTTTATTAGCTAGCCAATGCCAAGGAAGAAAGGGCGAAGTTCACCGGTCTCCGGCGGTGGAAGCCGAGAAAGTCGCTCCGGCGTTCTCGGGGGAGGTTCCTAGGTCCGTACATGACCAGGGGCCCAGGAAGTTCGCGGGGCGCCCCTGCCGGGAGCGGCTTTTCTGTCTAAGGCTTGGGAGTGGGAGGGCAATAGGCGGGACACAGGCCTGTCCCGCGGGTTCCATAGGTGCGGCCAGGTAAGTTTCGGCTTAGGCCAGGTTGCGCCTGCGCGGTTGGTCTGTATTTTTCCCCCGGAACGGGCTGCCTTTTCCCCCGGGCCGGTAAGTTGATGATGAAGAACCCGGAAATGCGCCATCTTAGTCGTCTTTGTTCTCTCTCCCCTCCGCCATCCCCGTCGAGACAATTAGTACACATGGTCTACGGTGACTGAAATGTCTCTGATAGTAATTTTTGGCAGAATTGGTTTAAAGTCCAAAATTGACCATTTGACTAATTTGACCAACAAATTGATTTGTTTTGTGATCTTGACGGGTGAATTGGGCTCTTTGCGCTTACTGTCTGATTAACTAAATGGAAAATAATAAAAGCTATCTTGCAGCACTTTAGTGATAATAAAATAATGTCTATAGAAGAGCTGACATTTAGAGGGATCTTAATCAACCAGAAATATTATTTTTGTGTCACTGGTCACCAAGGAGCTCTTAATTTAAGAAGGAAGACAGACATGATTGTGGCAAATGTGTTGCATGTGGAAACAGGGGTGGATCCAGTAGGCACATTAAAGGGTATCACTTGTATCTCTAAATGTTAACATTTTCAGTTGGTTGCCTCTCAACAGAGGAAAATAAAAATGAACAGGACGATAGTGATTTTTACCCTTAGGAAGTCTTCATTAGCTGGTTTTGAAAGCATAGGCCAGTCTTATCAATTACTTACAGGACTTCTCAAGTCACATTGGAAGGAATAGAATGTGCAGACTTGATCTGTAATACAACTACATGCAATGGAAAGAATTTATTTAAAAAACGTGTGTATATACACACACTTTACCAATGAATGGCTGGCTTTACTTCATTGTACAGTGCATAGTCTCTGATATTAAATGCCAGGTCTGTATAATACAGAAACATTCATTAAATATTTATGTGGCCTTACTTTCAAGAAATGAGAATTTAGATAAGGCATAAACAGCTCATGACAATGTCTTATTGCAAACAGCTTTGTTTTAATGTTCAGTTACCATTTTTTTTGTGGGGGGGGGGAGCTGCATCTCTACAATGACACTGAATAGTTGAGTTTCTCATCTTCTGGTGTTCTCTCCCTCTCTCTACACACACACACACTCAGACACAAACGTATACACACACACTATACATATGCACTATACATATACAAACATGTACATTCCAGCCAAATTCCTTGTTTATATACGGTGGAAACATTTAGTTTAGTGTTCTTTGTTTTCTTTTTTCTCTACTACTATACCGCAATTTTAAATAAATGCTGAGCTACATCAGTGCATAGAGTAGAATCAAATGCTGCTTCCAAATCACTCATTTATAGCCAGTAGCTTTTTTGCAAGAGAATAGCTGGGCCTCACATTCTTTCTGAGTTTTTGAAAAGAAGAATGGCTGTAGCAATCACCTCCTTGGTGTAAAGCAGCATTATAAGACCTTCTGGAAACTTAGGCATGTTTTGTTATGCCTTTGACCTGATACGTTGAAATACTGTGTTTTGATATGTGGAAACCTAAGAAAATTTTTTTTCCCTTCAGCAAGGCCTATGTCTATTTTACAGTTTACCAAAACGTTTCTCTTTTCAAAAGTTATCATTTCAGGTCACAGAACAGCTATGGATATCACTCATTGCACTGTCTGAATAATTTTAGAAGCCTTCATAACATCTGTAACACCTGTCTTTAATCAAAATAAACCCCTGAAAGATCTATTCCATTATGTTTTGTATAGTCTTATGGTTTACTATTTCCTTCTTAAAAATTGCTTTTATGCACACAGTAGGATGGACAAGCATATAGTAAATGAACAGTAAATATAAACACAATTTAGAATAGTAAAACATTGTGAAAAAATGTTAGTATACTATAACTGTTTTATGTTTTTAGCTAGGCGAACATAGGTGATGATTAAATATGGATATACAGCTTTTCCTTTAAAAACCTTGATGCAGCTTTTTTATGTTTTAAAAAATTCAGAAAAAGATCAGAGGGAGGTTCCAAGATGGCTGAATAGGAACAGCTCCAGTCTACAGCTCCAGCATGAGCAACACAGAAGACGGGTGATTTCTGCATTTCCAACTGCGGTCGTGTGTTGATCTCACTGGGGCTTGTCAGATGGTGGGGGCAGGACAGTGGGTGCAGCTCATGGACCACCAACTGAAGCAGGGTGAGTCCTCGCCTCACCTAGGAATCACAAGGGGTTGGGGAATTCCCTTTCCTAGCCAAGGGAAGCTTTGACAGATGGCACCTGGAAAATCGGGCCACTCCCCCTCAATACTGTACTTTTCCAATGGTTTTAGCAAAGGGCACACCAGGAGATTATATCCTGTGCCTGACTTAGAGGGTCCCACACCCACGGAGCATTGCTCACTGCTATCACAGTAGTCTGAGATCCAACTGCAAGGCGGGAACAAGGCTTGGGGAGGGGTCCAACCATTGCTGAGGCTTGAGTAGGTAAACAAAGCAGTTGGGAAGCTCGAACTGGGTGGAGCCCACCGTAGCTAAGGGAGGCCTGCCTGCCTCTGTAGACTTCACCTCTGGGGGCAGGGCACAATTAAACAAAAGGCAGAAGACACTTCTGCAGACTTAAATGTCCCTATCTGACAACTTTGAAGAGAGTAGTGGTTCTCCCAGCATGGAATTTGAGATCTGAGAATGGACAGACTGACTCCTCAAGTGCGTCCCTGACTCCCAGGTAGCCTAACTGGGAGGCACCTCTCACTAGGGACTGACTGACACCTAATATGGCTGGGTGTCCCTCTGAGAGGAAGTTTCCAGAGGAACAATCTGGCAGCAACATTTGCTGTTCTACAGTATTTGTGACTCTGCAGCCTCTGCTGGTGATACCTAGGCAAACAGGGTCTGGAGTGGACCTCAAGCAAACTCCAACAGACATGCAGCTGAGGGTTCTGACTGTTAGAAGGAAAACTAATAAACAGAAAGGACATCCACACCAAAACCTCCTCTGTATATTGCCATCATCAAAGACCAAAGGTAGATAAAAACCACAAAGATGGGGAGAAACCAAAGCAGAAAAACTGAAAATTCTAAAAATCACAGCACCTCTTTTCCTCCAAAGGAATGCAGCTCCTCGACAGCGATGGAACAAAGCTGCATGAAGAATGACTTTGATGAGCTGACAGAAGAGGGCTTCAGAAGATAGGTAATAACAAACTTCTCTGAGCTAAAGTAGAATGCTTGAACCAATCACAGAGAAGCTAAAAACCTTGAAAAAAGATTGGACAAATGACTAACTAGAATAAGCAGCACAGATAAGACCTTAAATAACCTGATGAATCTGAAAACCATGGCACGAGAACTACATGATGTCTGCACAAGCTTCAGTACCTGATTTGATCAACTGGAAGAAAGTTATCAGTGATTGAAGATCAAATGAATGAAATGAAGCAAGAAGATAAGTTTAGAGAAAAAAGAGTGAAAATAAATGAACAAAATCTCCAAGAAATATGGGACTATGTGAAAAGACCAAATCTAGGTCTGATTGGTGTACCTGAAAATGATGAGGAGAATGGAACCAAGTTGGAAAACACTCTTCAGGATGTAATCCAGGAGAACTTCCCCAACCTAGCAAGGCAGGCCAACATTCAAATTCAGGAAACACAGAGAATGCCACAAAGATACTCATCGAGAAGAGCAACTCCAAGACACATATTTGTCAAATTCACCAAAGTTGAAATGAAGGAAAAAATGTTAATGGAAGCCAGAGAGAAAGGTTGGGTTACCCATAAAGGGAAGCCCATCAGACTAACAGTGGATCTCTCAGCAGTAACTCTGCAAGTCAGAAGACAGTGGGTACCAATATTCAACATTCTTAAAAGAATTTTCAACCCAGAATTTCATATCCAGCCAAACAAAGTTTCATAAGTGAAAGATAAATAAAATCCTTTACAGACAAGCAAATGCTGAGAGATTTTATTACCACCAGGCCTGCCCTACAAGAGATCCTGAAGAAAGCACTAAACATGGAAAGGAACAACTGGTACCAGCCACTGCAAAAACATGCCAAATTGTAAAGACAATTGATGCTAGGAAGAAACTGCACAACTAATGAGCAAAATAACCAGCTAACATCATAACGACAGGATCAAATTCACACATAACAATATTAACCTTAAGTGTAAATTATCTAAAGGCTTCAATTAAAAGACACAGACTGGCGAATTGAATAAAGAGTCAAGACCCATCAGTGTGCTGTATTCAGGAGACTCACTTCACGTGCAGAGACACACATAGTCTCAAAATAAAGGGATGGAGGAATATCATCTACCAAGCAAATGGAAAACAAAACAAAAAAAAAGGAGTTGCAATCCTAGTCTCTAATAAAACAGACTTTAAACCAACAGAGATAAGAAGAGACAAGACCATTACATAGTGGTAAAGGGATCAATTCAACAAGAAGAGCTAAGTATCCTAAATATATATGCAAGGAGCACCCAGATTCATAAAGCAAGTCTTACAGAGAGACTTAGACTCCTACACAATAATAATGGGAGACTTTAACACCCCACTGTCAACATTAGACAGATTCATGAGACAGAAAGTTAACAAGTATATCCAGGAATTGAACTCAGCTCTGCACCAAGTGGACATAATAGACATCTACAGAACTCTCCACCCCAAATCAACAGAATATACATTCTTCCCAGCACCACACTGCACTTATTCTAAAATTGACCACATAATTGGAAGTAAAGCACTGCTCAGCAAATGTGAAAGAATAGAAATTATAACAAACTCTCTCTCAGACCACAGTGCGATCAAACTAGAACTCAGGATTAAGAAACTCACTCAAAACCGCTGAACTACATGGAAACTGAACAACCTGCTCCTGCATGACTACTGGGTACATAACAAAACAAAGGCAGAAATAAAGATGTTCTTTCATATGAATGAGAACAAAGACACAATATAACAGAATCTCTGGGACACACTTAAATCAGTGTGTAGAGGGAAATTTATAGTACTAAATGCTCTAAAGGGAAAGCAGGAAATACCTAAAATTGACACCCTAACATCACAGTGAAAACTAGAGAAGCAAGACCAAACACATTCAAAAGCTAGCCAAAGGCAAGGAATAAGTAATATCACAGGAGAACTGGGAGGCATTAGAGACACAAAAAAACCTTCAAAAAAGCAACAAATCCATAAGCTGGTTGTTTGAAAAGATTAACAAACTTGATAGTCCGCTAACAAGACTAATAAAGGAAAAAAGAGAGAAGAATCAAATAGATGCAATAAAAAAAGATAAAGGGGATATCACCACTGACCCCACAGAGATACAAACTACCATCAGAGAATAGTATAAACACCTCTATGCAAATAAACTAGAAAGCAGAAGAAATGGATAAATTCCTGGACACATACACCCTCCCAAGACTAAACCAGGAAGAAATTGAATCCGTGAATAGACCAATAACAGGCTTTGAAATTGAGGCAATAATTAATACCCTACCAATCAAAAATAGTCCAGGACCAGATGGATTCACAGCTGAGTTCTACCAGAGGTACGAGAGGAGGTACCATTCCTTCTGAAACTATTCCAATCAATAGAAAAAGAGGGAATCCTCCCTAACTCATTTCATGAGGCCAGCATCATCCTGATACCAAAGCCTGGCAGAGACACAACAAAAAAAGATAATTTTAGACCCATATCCCTGATGAACATCGATGCAAAAATCCTCAATAAAATACTGGAAACAAATTCAACAGCACATCAAAAAACGTATCCACTATGATCAAGTGGGCTTCATCCCTGGGATGCAAGGTTGGTTCAACATACACAAATCAATAAATGTAATCCATCATATAAACAGAACCAAAAGAAAAAAAAGCCAAATGATTATCTCAATAGATGCATAAAAGGTCTTTGACAAAATTCAACAGCGCTTCATCCTAAAAACTCTCAATAAATTATCTCAAAATAATAAGAGCTGTTTATTACAAACCCACAGCAAATACCATACTGAATGGGCAAAAACTGGAAGCATTCCCTTTGAAAACTGGCACAAGAGAGGGATCCCATCTCTCACCACTCCTATTCAACATAATGTTGGAAGTTCTGGCCAGGGCAATCAGGCAGGAGAAAGAAATAAAGTGTATTCAATTAGGAAAAGGGGAAGTCAAATTGTCCCTGTTTGCAGATGACATGACTGTATATTTGGAAAACCCCACCATCTCAGTCCCAAATCACCTTAAGCTGATAAGCAACTTCAGCAGAGTATCAGGATACAAAATCAATGTGCAAAATCAAGAGTGAACTCCCATTCCCAATTGCTTCAAAGAGAATAAAATACCTGGGAATAAAACTTACAAAGGTTGTGAATGACCTCCTCAAAGAGAACTACAAACCACTGCTCAACAAAATAAAAGAGGACACAAACAAATGACAGAACATTCCATGTTCATGGTTAGGAAGAATCAATATCATGAAAATGGCCATACTGCCCAAGGTAATTTATAGATTCAATGACATCCCCATTAAGCTACCAATGACTTTCTTTACATAATTGGAAAAAACTACTTTAAAGTTCCTATGGAACCAAAAAACAGCCTGCATTGCCAAGACAATCCTAAGCCAAAATAACAAAGGTGGAGGCATCATGCTGCGTGACTTTAAACTATATTACAGGTCTACAGTAACCAAAACAGCATGGTACTGGTACCGAAACAGAGATATAGACAAATGGAATAGAACAGAGCCCTCAGAAATAATACCACACCTCTACAACGATCTAATGTTTGACAAACCTGACAAAAACAAGAAATAGGGAAAGGTTCACTATTTAATAAATGATGCTGGGAAAACTGGCTAGCCATATGTAGAAAGTTGAAAATGGTTGCCTTGTTTACATTTTATACAAAAATTAATTCAAGATGCATTAGGGACTTAAATGCCAGACCTCAAACCATAAAAACCCTACAAGAAAACCTAGGCAATGCCATTCAGGACATAGGCATGGTCAAGGACTTCATGTCTAAAACACCAAAAGCAATGGCAGCAAAAGCCAAAGTTGAGAAATGGAATCTAATTAAACTAAAGAGCTTCTACACAGCAACAGAAACTACCATCAGAGTGAACAGGCAACTTACAGAACGTGAGAAAATTTTTGTAATCTACTCATCTGACAAAGGGCTAACATCCAGAATCTACAAAGAAACACATTTACGAGAAAAAAAAAACAACCCATCAAAAAGTGGACAAAGAATATGAACAAACACTTCTCAAAAGAAGACATTTATGCAGCCAACAGACACATGAAAAAATTCTCATTATCACTGGTCATCAGAGAAATGCAAATCAAAACCACAGTGAGATACCATCTCACACCAGTTAGAATGGCAATCATTAAAAAGTCAGGAAACAACAGGTGCTGGAGAGGATGTGGAGAAACAGGATCACTTTTACACTGTTGGTGGGACTGTAAACTAGTTCAACCATTGTGGAAGACAGTGTGGTGATTTCTCAGGAATCTAGAACTAGAAATACCATTTGAGCCAGCCATCCCATTACTAGGTATATACCCAAAGGATTGTAAATCATGCTGCTATAAAGATACATTCACATGTATGTTTATTTTGGCACTATTTACAATAGCAAAGACTTGGAATCAACCCAAATGTCCATCAGTGACAGACTGGATTAAGAAAATGTGGCACATATACACCATGGAATACCATGCAGCTATAATAAAGGATGAGTTCATGTCCTTTGTAGGGACATGGATGCAGCTGGAAACCATCATTCTGAGCAAACTATCACAAGGACAGAAAACCAAACACCGAATGTTCTCACTTATAGGTGGGAATTGAACCATGAGAACACTTGGACACAAGGTGGGGAACACCACACACTGGGGCCTGTCGTGGAGTTGGGGGATGGAGGAGGGATTGTATTAGGAGATATACTTAAGATATACTTAACTCATAAATGGCGAGTTAATGGGTGCAGTACAGCAATATGGCACATGTATACATATGTAACAAACCAGCACATTGTGCACATGTACCCTAAAACTTAAAGTATAATTAAAAAAAGAAAAATTCAAAGTAATTTTTGTGGGTTTTTTTTGCGATGGTGTCTCGCTGTCTCGCCCAGGCTGGAGTGCAGTGGCGCGATCTCAGGTCGCTGCAACTTCTACCTCCGAGGTTCAAGTGATTATCCTGTTTCAGCCTCCAACTAGCTGAGACTACAGATGCACACCACCATGCCCAGTGAATTTTTGTATTTTTAGTAGAGACCCGGTTTCACCATGTTGTCCAGGATGGTCTCGATCTCAAAAGAATCTTTATATAAAAAAAGTGAAGTAAGTTCTCACAAATTTTGCAGTTATATATGATAATTTTCCTAAAGGTAAATGGCAAGATGACATTTATTTATGTATTTAGTGTCATCTCACTATTTTTTTTCTTAATTTGTCCAACCAGGAGAATTTTCAAGCCTTCTGGCAATAGTAAGATTACATACTAAACCATGATCCCAAAGGCGTGTTACAAGAAATACAAAAATCTTCACATTTTAGTTGACTACAAATTTGTTCTAAGCTAATAATATTATAAATCCTAACTGATTTTAGAAATCAGTGTATTGGAATAATTTCTTATAAAGTGTCACATACGTGCTACCCAGGCTAGACCACATCTATTTTATCTTAATTTACAATACAGGGTATCAAAGAAACACTACTCTCTACTACAATAAGTTTTTTGTTTGTTTGTTTTGAGATAGGGTCTTGCTCTGTCATCCAGGATGGAATGCAGGGACACAATCATGGCTCATTGAAGCCTCAACTTCATGGATGCAAGAGATCCTCCTGCTTTAGCCTTCTGAGTATCTGGGACTCCAGGAATGCATCAACACCTCTGTTTAATTTTTGTATTTTTTTTTTTTTTTTGGTAGAAAGGGGTCCCACTATGTTGCCCAGGCTTTGAACTTTTGGTCTCAAGGGATCCTTCTACCTTGGCCTCCTAAAATGCTAGGATTAAGGGCACAAGTCACTGTGCCCCACCTCCTACAATATCTTGACATATATCAGTAATCAATAGCTGCACTCCTGATCAAGCCTGAATGTTACCTCTTGTTTTCTTCCCTAGCATGGTAGTGCAGATTGATATGCTAATTAATCAGCATTGGTACCATTTGTGACAGACTCAACAGTGTCCAGAGTAGTGAAAATCATCATTGAAAGCATTTTTGAAAAATGAAACTGGGAACTGGTAATATTTAGCAAAGAATAACAGGATCCAACAGAACATGGGAGCTCTCTTCAAAAATTTAAAGTGGTAGTGGATGGAAAAGGAAGTACACTCCCTATTTGTTTTAGCTCTTGAAATCAAAACAAGGAAGAAGGTAGAGAACTCCTGGATCTCTGCTTATGCTAGAAAATGTCACTAAGTGAAAAAAGTGCTCTTAAAATGCAATAGTTACTCTCAACGCCTAGAACTATTCAAAAGTGACTGAAGTATCAATCTTTGAGAAGACTTTGGTAACAGTGAAATAGGTGATCAATAAATTAGTACTCAAAGGCTAAATTAAGACATTAAAACACCTTTGGATTTTCATAAAAATAATTATTTTACCACCACCATTTATACCTGATTATGTCTGATTAAATTCAAATATTTTGGCCCAACATAATTACTGAGTTTGATTTGCAGACATGACTTGTGTATTCAAAGAAGGCTGTGGAAATGTCTCTTATTGAAAGCTCTTTGGGCAAAAACTAAAGTGGACTTAGATTCAGTGTGCTCTGTAATGTTATCTGCATTAATTTTGAATGTCACAAACAATTAGAAGCATTATTAGAGTTAAAAGTATTTATCATCACATATGTTCTCTTAATAATTTAATATATGGAGATAATAATTCTAGATTTATTTTTATTTCATTTTTGACCTCTAAGGAATTATGGTAATGTTATGTCAGAAAGTGCTGAATAAATGCTTGGAAAGTGTCAAAATTACATAGATGCCATCTTGAAAGGGCTAACTTCAGAAAAGTGCACTTGTGATATCCAGGAATTCATACTGAGAGTAAATAGAATTATAGAAGCCCTTCCTCACAGATAACCAAATGAGAAATATTTGATGGCCTCTTTAACCCAAATGATAATAATGTTAGAATGAAAACCTTGTTCCTAGAAAATGCCTTCAGTACAGCGTATGGTCCTCACAGAGATTACACAAACGGCTGCTCCAGTGGGAAGCTGATTGCCATCATCCTCTGCTCCATCCATTATTTGTGGCTGACAGCTGCCCATATGTCACTCTTATGTCAAGTACAGTGGAAGTCAGCCTCAACACAAATCTGCTTTTCATGTGGCACCTGATCTCAGGTCACTGTCCCACACTCTTGCTCCTTTATGTGAATGAAGGTCAAATTTTAAAAGTAATACATCGGGATGGGCATAATGACTCATGGCTGTAATCACAGCAATTTGGGAGGCCAAGGCAGGTAGGTTATTTGAGGTCAGGAGTTCAAGACCAGCTTGATCAACATGATGAAACCCCATATCCACAAAATACAAAAAATTTAGCTGGGTGTGATGGCACATCCCTGTTATCCCAGCTGCTTGGGAGTCTAAGGCAGGAGAATCGTTTGAACCCAGGAGGTGCAGGTTGGAGCGAGATGAGCTTGTGCTACTGTACTCCATCCTGGGCAACAGAGTGAAACTCTATCTCAAATAATGATAATAATAATTATAATAATGAAATAAAAGTAATACATCATAGAATAAGTTTTAAGTTATAAACCTTAATTTCCCATGAAGGCCTTATGTGATGTATGCTGTCCACTCTCCAATTGAATTCATTATACCCCACATTTTAAGCCATTTAAAATGAACATGAAAAGTATCTTAAACATAAATGATACATTCCCACTTGATCTTGATTTGCCACTGTTTATATTTCCATAAGATCAATTGGTGATACAGATAGCCTACTTTGTATAATATTCCCTGAAAACCTCAGATACTGTCCATGAATTTATTTGCATCTTGCCTATTTCCAAATTACTATGATTTTTTTTCTCCTAAATACAAATAATGCTAAGATGGAGAAATGGAGTTATGCAGATTTAAGTCATCCTGTAATTGTATATATTTTGGCAACATAGAAGAGCTGAGAATGTCTTATTCTTCAGACACAAATTCTAGAGGAGATGAGGAGACATGCATTATTGAATAACACTGCAGTGTGTTTCCATAAGATGAGCAGTATACCTTTCCTGACATAGAAAGGACCAAATTAAAACATTTCAAATGGAATTACTGTTTTTGTAGGTTTATGAGTTGTTGTCCCTTTTTCCTTGCATGCATTAGTTAGAAGCATCCATAGGAAACAGTGGAGAATGGAGATTGCTAAGCAATTTTCCATACTTCCTCAAACGCAAGGGTGAGCACTTTAAAATTCAAGACCCAGTACCCTTCAGTGCCTGTATACACTGCAGAGATGGATTACTTGGTATTGTCTTACATAAGTAACTAGAGTCATAAGATTTGTATTTCTGTCTCTGGATTCATGAGCCATAAATCTTGAGCATGTTAAAACCGCTAGTGCAGGGAATTCATGAGAGGCAGTGTCCTCCTGGTCAGCTTTCTCCATCAGGCGTGCATATGCAATAGCTCACAGAGGTATTCCAGGAGTGCCACGAGTCACATGATACCATTTTCCTACCATGATAGCTCAGTGCAGCACCAGCAGGCTCCTGTCCCCAGCTTCATGTTAAACACTCTGCAAACACTTCAGTGTGAATCCAAGCATGTGTGTGATTGACTTATCCATTTTAACAAAATACCTGTTTTCAATCACTCAGAACTTTGGTGAAAAACCAAACCAAACCATATGCTCTTGTGGAAAAAATACATTATGGTTGCCAATGTTTATGCTATTAATATAAATTATATCCATTTTCCTGGCTTGAAATTATAAGAATATCTCAAAAATGCTTTAGGTTTTTTAAAATGGAAATTTTCCTTCAGCAGCATTCAAAATGACAAAAAAAAGATTCATTCTAGACTTGAGGCAATATCTAGATAATAAATGCTTCTTCATAAAAGAGAATAGTAAACAAAAACAAAACAAAAGAAAAACAAATTTTGATTTATTATATTGACACTTCCAAATTGCTTCAAGAGTCTCATTCATGACTTCTATAAAACCTTGGTGGTATTTTACCTCAAATAAATCTCTTCCCTTGTAACCTCAAATAAAGTTATGGAAGCCTAAAAAAAAAGAAAAAGAAAAATTTCTACAAAGTTGGACTCTGGCCAGGTGCGGTGGCTCACCCTATAATCTCAGCACTTTGGAAGTCTGGGGCAGGTGGATTGCCTGAGTTCAGGTTCTCAAGACCAGCCCAGGCAACATGGTGAAGCCTTGTCTCTACTAAAAGTACAAAAACAAGCCAGGTCTGAAGATGCATACCTATAACTCCAACTACTCAGGGGACTGAGGTGGGAGGATCATTTGAGACTGGGAGGTCATGAATGCAGTGAGCCTTGATTGTGCCTCCCAAAGTGCTGGGATTACAGGCTTGAGCCACTGCGACCGGCCCAGATTTGCACTCATACATAATCCTGTGAATGTGCCCTGTTAATATTCAACAAACAATATTATTTGTTGAAATAATATCTGATTCATTTTTTTCTCCTTTATTTTCTGCAAATCCTCACCATTAAAATCAGCATTTGGGTGGAAGAGCATTGCCAGGAAAGGAGAGGCTCAACAGAACCTAGCAAGATCACTGTCAAATCTGTGGCTTTGAGTAGCAAAGTAGGACTTCTCTTTCAGCTCATAGCAAAAATATTGATCTTGTAAGCAAAGCTTTTTCTAAAAAATAAGAAATTAGTGTTTGAGAAAGCATTCTTTTCATTCCAAATTTTGCATTTAAATATTAAGAGGCAGGCGCCTGTAGTCCCAACTACTCAGGAGGCTGAGGCAAGAGAGTGACTTGAATCTGGGAGGTGGAGCTGCAGTGAGCCCAGATTGCACCACTGCACTCCAGCCTGGGCAACAAGCCAGACTCCGTCTCCAAAAAAAAAAAAAAATAACAATAGTAAATATTAAGAGGCAAAGGAAATAACCAACTACATACAACTGACCCAGGTCTTGCTTTTAGTTATACATAAAGAATTTCTATAACTTAATAAAAAATAATGAGAGAAGGGCTTATTCAGATACCTCACAGAAAGATATTGCAATGGCCAACATAAAGTACTCACCATTGTTATTTATTAAAGAAGTGCAAATTTAAATCCCAGAGAGATGCCAGTCAGCACTCATCACAATGACAGAAATGAAAGAAACTGAAATGATCAAATTCTGGCAAAGTTGTGGAACATTTACAACTCTTCTATGTTATGGGCAGTGTTCATACATGAGGTCCATGCTTTCCAAAATATTTTGACAATTTTCTATAAAGTTAAACTTACACACACTGCAATCCAGCAATTCCATTCCTAAGTAGTGACCTAAGAGAAGGGGAAATATATGTCCACACAAAGTCTTGTTATTGCAGGTCTTTTTCATAACAGTCACATACTGTATACAACTTAAAGTCTGTCTGCAAGATAAATGGATAAGCTAATGGAGGTACATTTGTGCACTACCTGCTTCTCAGCAGTAGAAAGCAATGAACTATGGAAACATACCATGGCATGGGTGAGTCTCAAGAACACTGTGTTTGAGGGAAATAACGCAAACACAAAAGAGAACATACTGTGAGATTATATTTACTGGATATTCAAGAACAGGCAAAATTAACTTATGATGAAAGAGTCAATATAGGTTCTCTGTGGGGAAAGAAGTGAGCAGAAAACAATTAGACAGGTGTAAAAAGGAACCTCTGAGGTGATGGAGTGTTCTGTGTTTTGACACTATTGTGTTTAGCACAGATGTATGTATTTGACAGAATTTCCCAAATGGTAGACATTATAAATTAAAAAAAATAGAAACATTTAAAATGGGACAATATTTCCATTGCACAATGAAAGACATCATAAGTGAGATTAAAAATTAAGACACAGAATAGAAGAGAATACATGTAACTTCAATTTACTGTGAGTTGGGTATGTTGTGGATAATATACACATACATATGCACATATTTATACACAACAAATTAGTAATTTAAAAAATTCTCAAGACCTTTAAATATGGGCAAATTACATGGCATACAATTTATTGATGACAAAACCCAAATGGGTAGTGGTCACAAATTGTTTGGTGTCACTGAGAGTCAAGGAATTACAAAATATCACAAAGGAATGCACTTCCATTTGCAAACAGTGGTAGTGCTATGTGTTGATGGAAACATATATAATTGGTAATTTATTTGGTGGGCAACTGGCAATATTGAGCAAAGTTAAAGATACATGTATCTCTACCACTTGAACCACCTGGAAGTGCCATCATCATGCTTGTATTCTAGAATAGAAGTTCTCTGCCATGATTGTACATTATAATTCACTGCCCTAGAATATGGTGTAATACACATTCATGTGCATTATTCCTTGTGCATGAAATGGAGGAGTTTCTCTAGATGGGTTTATCTCAATCCTAGGCTACTGACAGAATCTCTTCAGAGATTCTGCAAAAGCAGTACCTTCCACAAAAGCAATACCTGAACATTACCCTCCAAATCTGATTAAATTTGTCTGGGCAGAGTCTGAAATAGGAATCCTGGATACCCAATAAGTTCTTCCAGGGAACTAGTGAAAATCTTGACACCCATGTTGCAATCCTGTCTCCAGATTTGAACCCCAAACTTTGTGTAAACAAATTACAGAATTGACTGTAATAGCAAAAATCTGGAAGCCACTTTGATGTTCACTGAGAGGAGAATGCATAAATACATTATAGTGCATACTCATAATAAAATCTATCCTGCTCTTAAAATTAAACAAATTATGCCCTCATTTAGCAATGTGAGTGAGAGTTAAACACATCATTTTTGCAAAAAAAGGCATGTCAATTCTTTATAGAATATATATACATAAATATATAGAATATATATTTATAAAACATGGTCTACAAGACATAAATATATAGAACAAAGTATATAAAATAAATAATTTCTGTCTATATATTCTTTACAGTGTAGGAATTTCTAAATAACATAAGCACATTGAACATCTTATTGTTTACAGATGCATTTGTGAAGTAAAAGAATAAAAGTTCTTATAGAGGTAACGTAAAGCAAGCAAGGGTTAGTAGTTACATCTGGAGAGAACAGAAGGAAGACAGGGCAATGTTTGTGGCCAATGCTTTTGTCTGTAATTTTAAATAATCTGTGTAAAGCTTCCAAATCCATTGATGTCCCTGCAAAGGACGTGATCTCATTCCATTGTATCACTGCATAGTATTCCATGATGTCTCTGTACAACAACTTCTTTTTTAATTTTTCAAAATTCCTTCTAAAAACAAATGAACAAACAGGATACATGTGTAGAACATACAGATTTGTTACACAACTACACCTGTGCCATAGTGGTTTGCTGCATCCACTGACCTGTCCTCTAAGTTCCCTCGTCTTACTTCCTACTTCCCAACAGGCCCTAGTGTGTGCTGCTCCCCTGTCTGTATTTACGTGCTCTAATTGTTCAACTCCCACTTATGAGTGAGAACTTGTGTTTGGCTTTCTGTTCCTGTGTTAGTTCGCTGAGGATTATGTCTTCCAGCTTTATCCGTATTCCTGTAAAGAACATGATCTCATTCCTTTTTATGACTGCATAGTATTTTTGCATGGTGTATGTATACCACATTTTCTTTATCCAGTCTATCATAGATGGGTATTTTGCTTGGTTCCATGTCTTTGCTATTGTAAATAATGCTGTAATAAACATACATGTGCATGTGTCTTTTTAGTAGAATGATTTATATTCCTTTTGGTATATACCTGATAATGAGATTGCTGGATTAAATGGTATTTCTCATTCTATTACTCAGTCTATCATTGGTGGGATTTGGATTGATCCAAATTGATCCCATGTCTTTGCTATTGTGAATAGCACTGCAGTAAACATACTCATGTCTAAAGCACTTGGCAAGACTCTAAACCAAGTGCAAGATATACAACATTCTTTGTATTTTTTAATGTGTTTTATGAATATTTTATTTTTGGAAAGCATTTATAATCAACAACTAATACAAATCTAACCAACAAGAGAGTGGTAGAGCTAAGATATACACCCAAGTCTAACAATAAAAACTTATCATTATTATTTTTAAAGATTTTTGTTCTTTCTATGGGTATGCTATTATATACTGACTATAATGTTTTTCAAGAATGTCTTCTTTCTTTTGTTCCTTTCTACAAATCCTTTCTTTTTCGGTTTTTCTTATTTGTTGTTAATACAATAAGCTTAGTAAAACAAAGGAGAAAAAAGGCACACACATATTTTACTATATGATGTTTTCAATATGATTTATTTACATTTAGAGAAACATATATATAATAAGATCTGACTTCACTGAACAAACAGAAGCTTTCAGTTCAGCATTGGAGTTTCATTGATTTGTCATTGCTTCCAGACCCTACACCCGAGCGTGTTGTGGTGTGAACTAAGGATACATTTAGCAAGATTTAACAGCCATGGTCATTCAATATTTTCAATGAAAGAGCTCACAAAGCAGTTTCTCAGCTTACTGATAGACTTAGGAAGTATCAGTCTTCACTATAAAATGGAAATTTTTATTTTCCTTGAATTTAATACACTATTTGAATAATTTACAAAAAGTTTGCCTTGGTTTCTTTCGCTATTGGAAGTGTTGCTCTGTAGCTGACAAAACTCCTTCTCACTTCACCACTGAGAAATCTAAGGCAGTGGAGAAAGAGTTCTGGCACTGAAAATGTATCCAAAACAGTTGCTCCTTTTCAAAACTGAAGAATAGCAGTTTTCTTAGACTGGAATAACATGACATGAGGTTCCATGGAAACATGTTCGTATAATCTGTGGCCACCTAGAGTCCATCAGCAGTAACCACAGTGGAATCAGAGTTGGAATGAATTACACTGGGCATAACTCACCAGTTTCCTTCTGCAATGATGGGGGTGGCAGTCTATCTATCCACATTCTGTGCATGCACATTCAATTCCTACCAAGAAAGGTTCAGGAATGCATCAGGGGATTCCATGAAAGGGAGAGAAATGTGCATTGAAATGCATGTTATGTTAAAAACGATGAGACTACTAGAGTTACATAGATTGTTTTATTTACTTGCCACATGGTTTGAAATAGACTTCCTTACTCCCTTGCGCTTTTTTTTCCCCCTATAGAGGGAATGTGAAGTTAGAGTGGTTAATTTTCTCACATTTACATAGCATGTTTATGACAGACCCTATATTGACACAGCTTGTATCATTCCAATCCATGCCTCTCCTCTTCAGTGATTCTATGCCACAGTCTGTGCATCTCCATTTTCCTTAGCCACTTATTTCAGAGTTTATGCTTCTCCATGCTCCCAGCTGGTCCTTATCCTCTTCATTTCTTGCCTCTCTTACTTTGAAAACTCATCAGAGGTTTTCTCAGTTTTACATTTTTGTATGAAACCTGCATTGGGTGGGAAGATGTCATGAGTGGAAATTGTGGGATTTTCAACTGGACACGGAGGAAATTGAATTCAAGCCCATTATATGCAGCTGTGTGATACTGCACAAGTGACTTAATGATGGAGAGCTTGAGTCTCTTCATGTATAATAATAAATACTTCTCATGGAAGACTGCTGTGTGAATAGAACAGGGTCGCATCTGTGCAGTGGCTGCATTCCAGTGCTCACCTGGTGGACATTTGCTCCCCTTACCTTCTAACTGTCTCATAAGGTTTTCAGTGGGGTTTTCATCTTCTTGGCCTTGCTTTAAACTTGCTAATAAGATTCAGAACTACATCTGTCACAGTTTCTCAGTTAATACATTTTGAATATAAAATGTTTGCATTTCCAATCTTTTTTTAGGGATTCTGTTTCCTTTGCATCAAATTTTAATTTTGGAATAATTTTAGTTACAAAGAAAAGTTGGGGCTGGGCACAGTGGCACATGCCTGTAATCCCAGCATTTTGGGAGGCTGAGGCGGGTGGATCACCTGAGGTCAGGAGTTTGAGACCAGGCTGGCCAACATAGTGAAACCCCGTCTCTACTAAAAATACAAAAAGTTACCCAAGTGTGGTGATGTACCCCTGTAATCTCAGCTACGTGGGAGGCTGAGGCAGGAGAATTGCTTAAATCGAGGAGGTGGAGGTTGCATGAACTGAGATTGCACCACTGCACTCCACTGCATTCCAGCATGGGCAACAGAGTGAGACTCCATCTCAAAAGACAGTGTAGAGAGATGGAAAGACAGTGTAGAGAAATCCCACAAAATTCTGATCCATATTCTCCTAATGTTAATATCTTATCAAACAACAGAACATCTGTCAAAATGAAGACATTAAGATTGGTAAGTTGCCATGATCTAAACTCCAGACTTTGCTGGGATTTCCTCTGTGTTTCCATGGACAGCCTTTCTCTGTTCCAAGATTCTACTCAGGATCCTATGTTGGGATCCTGTCATGATGGTTCACCGGCCTCCTGCCCTGTTTGGCAACTAATTAGTCTTTTCTTGTCTTCATGACCTTGACAATTTTGAAGAGGAGTATTCAGATATTTTGTAGAGTGTCCCTTAATTGCACTGGGTTTATCAGATGGTTTTGTGAGCACTAAACTTTGGTTCCATGTTACAGAGAAGAATATAATAGAGGTGAAGAGCTCTTCTCCTCACATCATTCCAGGGGTACAGGATAAGGGTGCCCGTTTTAGGAGATTTGAAGCAATAATTTGCTAATAGTGAGTGACTTGTTTGGAAACGGTCAGTAAGGTTTCTAGAAATAGCTACCTCTTTTTTGGAACACCTTGGTTCCCATGTCTTATCACATATAACATTCTTTTCTGCATTGGGTTCATGGAATGTAATACACTCCCAACGAGATGCTTGAGCAGAGAAGGAACTCATAACAATTGAGCTATTAGGCAAACATGAAACACACACACACACACACACACACACACAGAGTCAGGTGGGTAATGGACACTTTGAAACTGCTGCCTTGCTCTGTTGGCTGCCATTGTGAACCTGTTTTTCTAACGTATGTTATAAGCAGTTGTATTCTTCTGCAAGCAGTGCCACCTCATGCACAGAAAGAATAAATTTTACTGGGCATTTGTGGCTATGTATGTGATCTGGGAGGCAGCCCAGCCTGGGATTTTGGCCTGTAAAAATAGAATCATTCTTTCCACTCGGAGAGGGAATTAGTTCTTGTGAAACCGTAGCTTCATTGAAAGTACATGCACAATGCACAGATTTCCTATCTACAGAATTCATCCCACAGATACTATGAGATGACGTTTGCAAATGTACCCATCCTGGTGGCTAGATTTTGACATTTTTTACAAAGCAGAAATAGATGTAACGATCTCTTCTTCTTCCTTCTCTTTTTTTTTTATTTCACTTTCCTCTTTTGTCCCTCACAAACTGAGGTTTAACACAAAATCAGTGGTTCTCGATTAAGTTGACTGTATCCCCAAGCAGCCACTTGGCAGTGTCTGGACAAATTTTTCATTGTCCATATTAGAGGAGAGGCTAGATTGGCATCTTGTGGGCAGAGGACACGGATGCTGCTAAATAAGCATCTTACACATACAAAATGTGTCCCACCACAAAGAATCATCCAGCCCAAAATGTCAACAGTGTCAAAGCTGAGCAACCTTCTCCGTGCACTCCTTCACCTCTCTGCTGCTACTGGAGCCTGTGACTATGGAGAGCTTCTGCAATTTCATTTTTTTTTTTAAGATTGACTCTCACTCTGTTGTCCAGGCTGGAGTGCAGTGGCATGATCCCAATTCAGTGCAACCTCTGCCTCTTGGGTTCAAGTGATTCCTCCACCTCAGTCTCTCAGAGTAGCTGGGATTAAAGGTACTCACCAGCATGTCTGGCTAATTTTTGGATTTTTGGTAGGGACAGGATTTTGCCATATTGGCAAGGCTGGTCTTGAACTCCTGACCTTAGTTAATCTGCCTACTTTGGCCTCCCAAAGTGCTGGGATTACAGGCATGAGCCACTGTGCCTGACCTGTGATCCCCTTTGGACTCCATTCTTTGCCTCCCCAGGACTGCCCTAAGCTCTTTCCTCGTAACCACCCTTTGTGTTCTTGCTGGAGTTCAGCTAATTTCTTCTCCCAAGCCTGTGACTCCAGTTCAGATTTCCAATGTGTAACTCTTTCCACATTATTCTTAGGTTACATTGTTTTGCTTTATCATATCTGATATCCCTTTAAAAGTACTTACCAGGTCATTACATCTTCCTGCATTTGGATGTCCTCTCCTTTCTTAAGTCAGTACGTCCCAAACTGAATCCTTCCTCCTCTTGCATCCATTTTGCCCTGGCATGATTTCATTTCTGCAAATGACAGTGCAATTTCCCCAGGCAGTTAGGTTCAAACCTTTATCTTTCAGTGATTAGCTATCAAATTAGTCTTCTATTCCCCAGTACAAAATTTATCAGGTCTTTCTACCAAACTCCCTCTGTCGTTATTTCTTTCCTCCCTCTTCAGTTTTGCACAGGGTTCTCCTTCATAATCTCTTAGTCTTTGGTTCATAAACCTCCTAACTACCCTTGTATCCTTGATCAGATCATCCTTAACAGTGAGTCATCTTCCTACTGTGACAGAACAAAACCTAATCTCCAACTTTTATTCCTGATTTCACTGACTCCTGCCCTGCCAATGATTCCTTCTGGTTTAAATATACATATATTTAGAACAGTTTCAGGTTTACAAAAAAGATGCGAAGATAGCCCAGAGAGCTCCATCTACTGCTCAGTCAGCTACTACTAAGTTTTCTATCACTACAGTACCTTTGTCACAACTAAGGAATCAATGTTGGTACATTAATCTTAACTAAACACAAGGTTTTACTTGGGTTTTGCTAGTTTTCCTTTCAAAGTCCATGTTCTCTTCTAGGACTCAAGCCACGATTCATCATTGCATGTAGTCATTTCTCCCTAGTCAAGGTTGGCTGAGAAAATTTCTCAGACTGTCATTTTTTTTTTTTTTTTTTTTTTGATGACTGATGGATTTGAGAGCCCTGCTCAGGCATTTTGCAGAATGCCCTGAGTTTCAATTTATCTAATGCTTTTCTCATGATTAGTTTGGGGTGACTGTGCTGATGAGACTGCAGTGTTTCCACTCTTTTGGAGAAGGAGACTTTGGAGGTGAGGCATCCTTTTCCTGATATTTAATCACAAGTGCATACTGTCAACAAAAAGTCACTGGCTAAAGTAATGTTTGCCTGGTTTCTCCACCTTGAAACTTCCGTCTCTCCCTTTCTCCCTTTCCATATGCTAATTTTTGGAAGCCAGTTATGATGTCCAGCCCACATGCAAAGGTGAGAGAAGGGAGATATTCCTTATACTTAACTAAGTTTGCTTCTACTTGGTTTTTTTTTAAATCACAAATTAATAAATTATAGTTGTATATGTTTATATCATACCAAGTGATGTTATGACTTATGAATACAAGGTGGAATAATTAAGCTGAGCTAATTCACATATTCATCGCCTAAAATACTTACCATTTTTTGCCATCTGCAATTTTGAAATGCTTCAATTCTTTAAGTTCTACCCAGAGCACATTTATGCTTTCTTTAATTCAAATTATACCTGAGGGGCTCAAAAGTGACTTTGTCCTAGGGCACTCTTTGATTTCTCTTCAATGGAATTCTCTTATTATTTATCAAGCACTCAGAAATTAAATTTTACATGTACCCAGAATATTTTAGGGATATGTGCTTCCTCCATCTCAGACCACATCTCTAATTTATTTATTTATTTTGCCTTACATTTCACATCAGTGTTTTGTGTTACTCTGATCATTCCTTCTTGGCTCCTGGATTGCTTGCTGCATTAGTTCTGGCTAGTCCAAAACTGTCAAAACACACTCAAATGTTGCTTGCCAAGAGAATGAATGAGTCATTCATTGACAGCTGTTGTTTATATCCTTACACATAATATGATATTTCTTGCACCAAAGCAAGACAAATGTGGGCTTCATTAAGACAATGTGAAATACTTCTGGTTGCAAAGCTGAATGCATACAAGGACTCCCAAATGCAGCACAGTTCTGAATGCATGGCAGATGCCCGATATATAGGTGTGTGTTCCTTTTTTGAGAAATTCATGCCAAGAATATGAATGACTGTGTTAGGAGAGTAGTGAAGAGCAGTTTATATATACAGACAGGAATTAGCAAACACTGAAAGTGGCATGGCAGAAACTCAGCAATGCATCTGTAGAGCCAGGAATAACCTGGGATCTTCCAGAAAGGCTTTCCTCACTATTCCAGTTGGAAATCAATCTCTTCGTCTATAGAAATCTCACAGAATCTGTCCCTCTGTTGCCCCTTTGACTGCTGCTTCATTGACTACTGCTATTTAGTATTGCACACCTGCAAGGTGACTAATTTTGCTTGTCACCAATAAAAGACACGCCTCATGTAAATCACAGTGTTTCTCTCTCTGGATATGAATGACAAAAACAGGCAATGACTCTATATCAGTATATTTCATGAGTTCTTACAGCCAAATATCTTCACTTCGCTTACAGCACAAGATGCAAATCTTGAGTTTTTACATAGAAATACCAACAGCTACTCCTAATTTAGGAAAAGAGACCTGAAAAACACACATTGGCCTTTTGCTTAATGCACAGAAAGTTACTTTTTCAAAATGAAACCCACACAAATTCCTTATTATAAAATGTTCTTCTCCTAATACATGTTATCCTGACTATGAAACACAACTTTTATAAAATAAATTTAGGATACAGTCTTAACTCAAAATCTGTCTCTCAGTACATATTTGTTGTCTGACTAGTCAATTTCTCCATGCTCTTTGCACTTACAGTAGTACCCCAGGGAAAATACCAATTTGTTGTTTAATGTTCTTTTGCTGCATTGTGAATTTTCAAGAAAAATTGCAAGGTTTATTAGAAATCTGCACCCTGGGAAACCTTCTCTCCCTTATCTCTCCATTGGTGCATTTGTTCTAATAACTCCATTAGCTATTAAAATTATCAGAGACATTTCCAATTTTTTTTTCTGATAATGAAAACATTTTGATCATTTGACAACATTTTGAGCATTTTTCAACTTTTTTCTTCACGACTGATTTAGACATTGGGCTCTCTGGAAGTATAAGTCGTGATAATGTTTATTTTAAATGTGATCATTCGTGTTTAATGATTAAATAACTAATTTCATTATTTAAATGACTACACATGTTAAATGTTGACTCTATTTTGAGGGATTCTTCCGTTTTTTCCCCAATGCTTTTACTGACTTCATCTCCTATAACCCCTCAATCCATGTGTGCCATTTTGTATCATACAGATAAGTCTAAAACAAGATATCAGCTAAATTCATATTGTTTGCTTTGGGAGAATAATTCTATCACTTAGAAGATAAAATGATGCCTGCCATTATGAGCCATCACATAGCTTCCTGTCAGATGGACATATCCTGCGATTTAACTGTTTTTTGGTTCTGAACTGAGCCAACGTGATGTCCCATGTGTGAATGTCTTATTTAAATGCATTCATCACAAGAGACATCTTACAGCAGAAGGCTCTGGTTTTAATTGTTGAAACCTGTGCATTGCTCACATTTGGCTGTCTATAAACAATGAAGTGGAGAGTTGAGACAAATATCCAGTTAATTTCATCATGATATTTTTAGTCCTTAAAGTGAAGGTCTTATGGTAAAAAGAGATTTAAGTCTTTCAAATAGGCAGAGATAAGGGGTAACTTAGACTATTAGAATACAGTTAATTTCCATGGATTGCAGATGTTAATATTACATTTTAATATTATAAATACAAGAAAATGAAGACATATAGAGATAGCAAAAATATTGTATATATCAGGTTATGTATATAACAACAGGCTATATATAACACATTAGGTTATATATATATCAGTTTATATATATGCAACATATCAGGTTATATATATGTAACATGTCAGGTTATATATAACATATCAGGTTTTATATATATAAGATATGTTTTACACATACACACACATATATATAAATATATCAGTGTATAAATTGGTGCCCTCTGATATATATCAGGTTATATATATCATATATATACACCAGAAGGCAGCAATTTATTGTGTAAATAAAATTCACATGCACAAAAAATTATTGAGGAAAATTAAAGGATCAAAACCGAGTGCTGAATTTTCAGAAATGAATTTCTTTCAGGAACATTACATATTTTATTAATTTAAGTACATTCCTAATCCTCTAAACAACTGACAAATGATCTTTCAAGTGATGTCGCATATTTAAATCGAGTAGAAGGTAATATTTGAAAAATACATATAGTCAAATACATCAGGAAAGGAGTGACTTTTTCCTTTAGTGGTCAGAAAAGATTTTCACTGCACTTTAGGATACTTGTTTCGTGTATTTCCAATAAAGAATTGAGGTGGACAAAACATTCGTTGAGGGATTGCTTGCATGGTGGTGGTTATTACGTGTTTCAAAATAATACAATTAACCTCCCTAACTTGTATCTATTTGAGAAATGACTGAATGGTTTCATTATGTGTGTCAAAATCAAATGATTTTAAAGCTAAAGGGATATCATGACACTGACCAGTTGATATTTCCATATTTGATATGTTGTTGGAATTTTTTTAGTAGCACCATTTCTCTGCCACATCAAAAGAATATCGATTGGTAGTAAAACACTTATTATTTTTGACACGGAAGACACTCTCTCTCTCATATTGGGAAATGCAAAATAGAGCCATGTTCAAGACAGGGAAATATGTCTTCCATGTCAAAAATATTAACTTGATATAATTTGATTCCCTAGAGACTTGCTGCATCCATGAATTCTGCTCCTTACGAATTCTTTAAGTTTACAGTTCTTATATTGGACTCAGGAAAGGTGTGTGTAATTGGTACTGTGCCATGTCTGGGGAGGATGACCTCCCTTCTAGATTGTACAAACAATGCATTGGGATCATGACATTCCCAGACTTGAGTCCTCCTTTTGGACTACTCATGAGTGACCTTTAAATTCCACAGCCAGGAATGAGTATGAATTTTGCCAAGGCATTGATTCAAATTGTGGGCAGGTGTGGCCTGCAGAAACACATTTCAAAGTTTCATGGTGTCGTAAGCAGTATCTCTGGATCTTAATGGTTTGGAAGTCTACAGGTTTTTAATTGTTCTCTACTCATGACAGCAAAGGCAGTTTTTCCTATGGGGCATCCTCACTTTATCTTTGCAGTCTGGGTACCAACAAAAAATACTCATGGCCATCTTCACCATCTTTATCGATTGGAGCATGCACTCTGCTGGATTCAATTAATTTGGAAATTTGCAAAAATTTGAAAACATATCCCTTCAAAATTCAAGGCTCTATTTTAAGCACACATACTTACAGAGCTTTGTGTCTATAAGGTATTTCCACTTAAATGGTCTTTTTTTAACCGTCATGATGACATGTGTTGTTGTGGTATAGGGCTTTGTTTCTTGTCCAATAGGACATACTACGCTTTCCAGATTAATGTGTGTGTATGTGCATGTGCATGCATACATGCAAACCTGCAGGTCCAAAAGGAATTTAAGATAGAAAAATTTACGTTTTGAAATACAGTTGAGACATAAGAAACACATTATCCTGTTAAACCTTTGAAAGAAACAATAGAACCCGTGAGTCAATTTTGGGAGATAGCAATTACTGTAAATTAGAAGTGACGCTCAAATGATTTCAGGTTAATTAAAGCAGGGCTTGACCTTATTGTCCGATTGACTTCAGTGGGCTGGTATGACCTGGGTCAGAAATTACCTGAAGAGGACTGCCCTATCAATAAATAAGCCATGAGTGCTAATATCATTATTTTCAAAACTGTAGCAGGCAATAGACATCTTCTGTGTTTTAGAAATCAGTGTCAAAGTAATGAGTTCAGAGTCAAACCACAGGTCTACATCTGCATCATCTAAGCCAAATTGAATCGCTGAAGCCCGATAAAATATTAAACAATATCTCAATTTCAGAAGTGTTGTCTTTCAGGCCCTGTTTTTCTACTTCACAAACTAATTATAAAAATAGAGAGAAAGAAACAAAACAAAAATGGATACAGTGAGTTAATAAACAAAATCAAATTATCTGTCCCTTGAAGAAGTATTAAATATTTCTGGATGACTCTTTTGAAAAGGTGTTCATGTTGATGGATGCATATCCATTTTCATTTTTGATTACACATGAGTGAATTACTAATACAGACATTAAACAGTTTAATACTTCAACTTATAAAGCAAGATGAAATATAATGTAATGTTTTTGGCATGTAGAGCATGTAAAACCCATATAGAAAGAGAGATTATATAAGTGACATCCAGTAAAAAAAAAAAGTAGCTGATTATTAAAATTGTTAAATACATGTACTTACTTCCCCTTCAAAGAGGAGAAAAACAGCTTGAGGATGCACATATGACTTTCTGTAAGGGGGAAAATTGGTAAAATTTCCTCAAACACAAAAAGGAAGGAGGCAGCTGAGAAAAGGAATGGAGTATGTCTTGCTGCAAAGATGGATATGATTGCTTCTTGTGTGAGAACCTGAATTGTAGCTCATCATTTTTGTTGACCATGGATAGAAAATCTGTAAATAGAGAGAGGCACAAAAAGTAGAATTTTTAAACAAATGAGTGAATAAATTTTTCTAAAAAACAACTCAAGAATATGACTTTACAAATGAACGGTTAGAAAGGCTGGCTGATATATATATATGTGTGTATATATATTTATTATACTTTAAGTTTTAGGTACGTGTGCACAATGTGCAGGTTTGTTACATATGTATACGTGTGCCATGTTGGTGTGCTGCACGCATTAACTCATCATTTACATAAGGTATACCTCCTAATGCTATCCCTCCCCATCCCCACAATAGGACCCAGTGTGTGATGTTCCCCTTCCTGTGTCAAAGTGATCTCATTGTTCAATTCCCAGCTATGAGAGAGAACATGCGGTATTTGGTTTTCTGTTCTTGCGATAGTTTGCTGAGAATGATGGTTTCCAGCTGCATCCATGTCCCTACAAAGGACATGAACTCATCCTTTTTTATGGCTGCATAGTATTCCATGGTGTATATGTGCCACAATTTCTTAATCCAGTCTGTCACTGATGGACAGTTGGTTGATTCCAAGTCTTTGCTATTGTGAATAGTGCCACAATAAACATACGTGTGCATGTCTCTTTATAGCAGCATGACTTATAATCCTTTGGGTATACCCCCAGTAATGGGTCAAATGGTATTCCTAGTTCTAGATCCCTGAGGAATCGGCACACTGTTTTCCCCAATGGTTGAACTAGTTTACAGTCCCACCAACAGTGTAAAAGTGTTCCTATTTCTCCACATCCTCTCTAGCACCTGTTGTTTCCTGATTTTTAATGATTGCTATTCTAACTGGTGTGAGATGGCATCTCACTGTGGTTTTGATTTGCATTTCTCTGATGGCCAGTGATGATAAGCATTTTTTCATGTATCTGTTGGCTGTATGAAAGTCTTCTTTTGAGAAGTGTCTGTTCATATCCTTTGCTCACTTTTTGATGGGTTGTTTGTTTTTTTCTTGTAAATTTGATTGAGTTCTTTATAGGTTCTTGATATTAGCCCTTTGTCAGATGAGTAGATTGCAAAAATTTTCTCCCATTCTGTAGGTTGCCTGTTCACTCTGATGGTAGTTTCTTTCACTGTGTAGAAGCTCTTTACTTTAATTAGTTCCCATTTGTCAACTTTGGCTTTTGTTGCCGTTACTTTTGGTATTTTAGACGTGAAATCCTTGCCCATGCCTATGTCCTGAATGGTATTACCTAGGTTTTCTTCTAGGGTTTTTATGGCATTAGGACTAACATTTAAGTCTGTAATCCATCTTGAATTAATTTTCGTATAAGGAGTAAGGAAAGGATCCAGTTTCAGCTTTCTACTTATGGCTAGCCAATTTTCCCAGCATCATTTATTAAATAGGGAATCCTTTCCCCATTTCTTGTTTTTCTCAGGGTTGTGAAAGACCAGATGGCTGTAGATGTGTGGTATTATTTCTGAGGACTCTGTTCTGTTCCATTCGTCTATATCTCTGTTTTGGTACCAGTACCATGCTGTTTTGGTTACTGTAGCCTTGTAATATAGTTTGAAGTTGGGTAGCGAGATGCCTCCAGCTTTGTTCTTTTGACTTAGGATTGTCTTGGCAATGCAGCGTCTTTTTGCATTCCATATGAACTTTAAAGCAGTTTTTTCCAATTCTATGAAGAAAGTCATCAGTAGCTTAATAGGGAGGGCATTGAATCTATAAATTACCTTGGGCAGTATGGCCATTTTTATGATATTGGTTCTTCCTATCCATGAGTATGGCATGTTCTTCCATTTGTTTGTGTCCTCTTTTATTTCACTGAGCAGTGGTTTGTAGTTCTCCTTGAAGAGGTCCTTTACATTCCTTGTAAGCTGGATTCCTACGTATTTTATTCTCTTTGAAGCTATTGTGAATGGGAGTTCTTTCATGATTTGGCTCTCTGTTTGTCCATTACTGGTGTATAAGAATGCTTGTGATTTTTGCACATTGATTTTGTATCCTGATACTTTGTTGAAGTTTCTTATCAGCTTAAGGAGATTTTGGGCTGAGCCAATGGGGTTTTCTAAATATACAATCATGTCATCTGCAAACAGGGACAATTTGACTTCTTCTTTTCCTAACTGAATACCCTTGATTTCTTTGTGTTGCCTGATTGCCCTAGCCAGAACTTCCAACACTATGTTGAATAGGAGTGGTGAGAGAGGGCATCCCTGTCTTGTGCCAGTTTCAAAGGGAATGCTTCTAGTTTTTGCCCATTCAGTATGATATTGGCTGTGGGTTTGTCATAAATAGGTCTTATTATTTTGAGATACGTTCCATCAATACCGAATTTATTGAGAGTTTTTAGCTTGGAGCACTGTTGAATTTTGTCAAAGGCCTCTTCTGCATCTATTGAGATAATCGTGTGGTTTTTGTCTTTGGTTCTGTTTATATGCTGGATTACATTTATTGATTTGCGAATGTTGAACCAGCCTTGCCTCCCAGGGATGAAGCCCACTTGATCATGGTGGATAAGCTTTTTGATGTGCTGGTGGATCCAGTTTGCGAGTATTTTATTGAGGATTTTTGCATCGATGTTCATCAGGGATATTGGTCTAAAATTCTCTTTTTTGGTTGTATCTCTGTCAGGCTTTGGTATCAGGATGATGTTGGCCTCATAAAATGAGTTAGGGAGGATTCCCTGTTTTTCTACTGATTGGAATAGTTTCAGAAGGAATGGTACCAACTCCTTATTGTACCTGGTAGAATTCGGCTGTGAATCCGTCTGGTGCTGGATTTTTTTTTTGGTTTTAGGCTATTAACTATTGCCTCAATTTCAGAGCCTACTACGGGTCTATTCAGGGATTCAGCTTCTTCCTGCTTTAGTCTTGGGAGAGTGTAAGTGTCCAGGAAATTATCCATTTCTTCTAGGTTTTCTAGTTTATTTGCATAGAGATGTTTATAGTATTATCTGATAATAGTTTGTATTTCTGTGGGATCGGTGATGATATCCCCTTTATCATTTTTTATTGCATCTATTTGATTCTTCTCTCTTTTCTTCTTTATTAGTCTTGCTAGCGGTCTATCAATTTTGTTGATCTTTTCAAAAAACCAGCTCCTGGATTCATTGATTTTTTGGAGGGTTTTTGTGTCTCTGTCTCCTTCAGTTTTGCTCTGATCTTAGTTATTTCTTGCTTTCTGCTAGCTTTTGAATGTGTTTGCTCTTGCTTCTCTAGTTCTTTTAATTGTGCTGCTAGGGTGTCAATTTTAGATCTTTCCTGCTTTCTCTTGTGGGCATTTAGTGCTATAAATTTCCCTCACACACTGCTTTAAATGTGTCCCAGAGATTCTGGTATGTCGTATCTTTGTTCTCATTGGTTTCAAAGAATATCTTTCTTTCTGCCTTCATTTTGTTATGTACCTAGTAGTCATTAAGTGCAGGTTGTTCAGTTTCTATGTAGTTGAGCGGTTTTGATTGAGTTTCTTAGTCCTGAGTTCTAGTTTGATTGCGCTGTGGTCTGAGAAACAGTTTGTTATAATTTCTGTTCTTGTACATTTGCTGAGGAGTGCTTTACTTCCAAAAATGTGGTCAATTTTGGAAGAAGTGAGATGTGGTGCTGAGAAGAATGTATATTCTGTTGATTTGGGGTGGAGAGTTCTATAGATGTCTACTAGGTTTGCTTGCTGCAGAGATGAGTTCAATTCCTGGATATCCTTGTTAACTTTCTGTCTCGTTGATCTGTCTAATGTTGACAGTGGAGTGCTGAAGTCTCCCATTATTATTGTATGGCAGTCTAAGTCTCTTTGTAAGTCTCTAAGGACTTGCTTTATGAATCTGGGTGCTCCTGTATTGGGTGCATATATGTTTAGGATAGTTACCTCTTCCTGGTCAATTGATCCCTTTACCATTAAGTAATGGCCTTCTTTGTCTCTTTTGATCTTTGTTGGCTTAAAGTCTGTTTTATCAGAGACTAGCACTGCAACCCCTGCTTTTTTCTGTTTTCCATTTGCTTGGTAGATCTTCCTCCATGCCTTTATTTTGAGCCTATGTGTGTCTCTGCATGTGAGATGGGTCTCCTGAATGCAGCAAACTGATGGGTCTTCACTCTTTATCCAATTTGCCATTCTGTGTCTTTTAATTAGATCATTTAGTCCACTTACATTTAAGGTTAATATTGTTATGTGTGAACTTGATCCTGTCATTATGATATAAGCTGGTTATTTTCCTCACTAGTTGATGGAGTTTCTTCCTAGAATCGATGGAATTTACATTTTGACATGTTTTTGCAATGGCTGATACCTGTTGTTCCTTTCCATGTTTAGTACTTCCTTCAGGATTTCTTGTAGGGCAGGCCTGGTGGTGTCAAAATCTCTAAACATTTGCTTGTCTATAAAGGATTTTATTTCTCCATGGCTTATGAAACTTAGTTTGGCTGGATATGAAATTCTGGGTTGAAAATTCTTTTCTTTAAGAATGTTGACCCCGTCTCTACTAAAAAGACAAAAAACTAGCCGGGCGAGGTGGCGGGTGCCTGTAGTCCCAGCTACTCGGGAGGCTGAGGCAGGAGAATGGCGTAGACCCAGGAGGCGGAGCTTGCAGTGAGCTGAGATCTGGCCACTGCACTCCAGCCTGGGCGACAGAGCGAGACTCCGTCTCAAAAAAAAAAAAAAAAAAAAAAAAAAAAAGAATGTTGAATATCGGCCCCCACTCTTTTCTGGCTTGGAGAGTTTCTTCTGAGAGATCTGCTGTTAGTCTGATGGGCTTCCCTTTGTGTGTAACCTGACTTTTCTCTCTGGCTGCCCTTAACATTCTTTTCTTCATTTCAACTTTGGTGAATCTGACAATTATATATCTTGGAGTTGCTCTTCTCGAGGAACTTTGTGGCGTTCTCTGTATTTCCTGAATTTGAATGTTGGCCTGCCTTACTAGGTTGAGGAAGTTCTCCTGGATGTTATCCTGCAGAGTGTTTTCCAACTTGGTTCCATTTTCCCCCTCACTTTCAGGCACACCAATCAGAGATAGATTTGTTCTTTCCACATAATCCCATAGTCCTTGGAGGCTTTGTTCATTTCTTTTTACTCTTTTTTTCTCTACACTTCTCTTCTCACTTCATTTCATTCATTTGATCTTCAATTGCTGATACTCTTTCTTCCAGATGATTGAGTTAGTTACTGAAGCTTGTGCATTTGTCACGTAGTTCTCGTGTTATGGTTTTCATCTCTATCAGTTCTTTTAAGGACTTCTCTACATTGGTTATTCTAGGTAGCCATCTGTCAAATCTTTTGTCAAGGCTTTTAGTTTCTTTGAGCTGGTTACATAGTTCCCTTAACTCTGAGAAGTTTGATCAACTGAAGCCTTCTTCTCTTGACTTGTCAAAGTCATTCTCCATCCAGCTTTTTTTCCATTGCTGGCAATGAGCTGCATTCCTTTGGAGGGGGAGATGCACTCTGATTTTTTGAATTTCCAGCTTTTCTGCTCTGCTTTTTCCCCATCTTTGTGGTTTTATCTGCCTTTGGTCTTTGATGATGGTGATGTACTGATGGGGTTTTGGTGTGGGTGTCCTTTCTGTTTGTTAGTTTTCCTTCTAACATTCAGAACCCTCAGCTGTAGGTCTGTTGGAGTTTTCTTGAGGTTCACTCTAGACCCTGTTTGTGTGGGTATCAGCAGTGGAGGCTGCAGATGATAGAATATTGCTGTGCAGCGAGTGTTGCTGTCTGATTCTTGCTCTGAAAGTTTTGTCTCAGGGGTGTACCCCACTGTATGAGGTATGAAGTGTCAGTTTGCACCTCGGTTCAAAATGCAGAAATCACCCATCTTCTGTGTTGCTCACACTGGGAGCTGGAGCCTGGAGCTCTTCCTATTCGGCCAATTTGGGTACGCCCCTCAGCTGATATTTTAACAACAGTTACACAATGGCACACCACCATCATAGTGTTTTGAACCACGGGTAGTTTCATTTTTTTTTTTGTATTGAAAAAGATCCTTAAAAAACAAACTGTGTATCTTCTCAAGCAATATCTAATATTTCTTCTCCATATGAACATGTATGATAAGCAAAAACTGTATTGAACAGAATCAAACTTGAGTGTTCTGAATGAGTTTTACAAGGGACCTTGGAGTGAAAGAAACAAAACTTTGTTTTAGATTGTGCCTGCCAGTATTTCCGTGATACTGTTTTTTTTTTTTTTTTGAGACGGAGTCTCGCTCTGTCGCCCAGGCTGGAGTGCAGTGGCCGGATCTCAGCTCACTGCAAGCTCCGCCTCCCGGGTTCACGCCATTCTCCTGCCTCAGCCTCCCGAGTAGCTGGGACTACAGGCGCCCGCCACCTCGCCCGGCTAGTTTTTTGTATTTTTTAGTAGAGACGGGGTTTCACCGTGTTCGCCAGGATGGTCTCGATCTCCTGACCTCGTGATCCGCCCGTCTCGGCCTCCCAAAGTGCTGGGATTACAGGCTTGAGCCACCGCGCCCGGCCCGTGATACTATTTTTATTTTATGAAATTTTGCTCTGTTACCCAGGCTGGACTGTAGTGTCATGACCTTGTCTTACTGCAAGCTTCACCTCCCAGGTTCCAGCAATTCTGTGCCTCAGCCTCCTGAGTAGCTGGGATTGTAGGTGCTCAACAACATGTCTGGCTAATTTTTTTTTTTGTTTTTTTAGTAAGGATGGGGTTTCACCATCTTGGCCAGGATGATCTTGAACTCCTGACCTCATGATCCACCTTCCTTGGTGTCCCAAAGTGCTTGGATTATAGGCGTCAGCCGCTGCACCCAGCCGTACTTCAGCAATCTTATAAGAGACAGGTCATTTATCCAATAAGATGTTTAGGTTTCCTCACCTCTGAAATGAGCTAATCAACAGATTTCTAAGGCATTTCAATGAAATGTAAAAATGTTCATTAGCACTACCTTCATAATAGGGGTGAGACCAGAAATATTTCCATAGATGGCTTCATTGCTGAATTCAGCTTCAGCCATGAGAACTCTTAGTATAGGTGAAGACAAGGGAAATTTATTCAATCAGGGCTCTGCAGATGGTTTAAACAGATGCACTGTTTGTGGGGTGGGTTTTGGTTATCTTGCTTTGGGTTGCACAAATGTCAAAGGTTATGCTTCAATAGCAAGGTCATGGATGACTGGTAAACCTTGGAAGAGCTTTGTAGGGAAGAGAAAAATAGAATATATTCTTTATGAAATTTTACGGACTGTAAAAGACAACTGTACCTGCATCTGGTTTTTCTTACTGAAAACACATGAAAACTGTGGCCAGGAATGGAAATCTCAGCTCCCTAGTTGCTGAAGGTGAACCACAGCTGGGCGCAGTGGCTCACACCTGTAATCCCAGCACTTTAGGGGGCCGAGGCAGGTGGGTTACCTGAGGTCAGGTGTTCAAGACCAGCCTGGCCAACACGGTGAAACCCTGTCTCTACTGAAAGTACAAAAATTAGGCAGGCATGCTGGCGGGCCCCTATAATCTAAGCTACTGAGGATGCTGAGGCAGGAGAATCTCTGGAACCCAGTAGGTGGAGGTTGCAGTAAGCTGAGATCATCCCATTGCACTCCAACCCTGGCCAAGAACAGCTATAGTCAAAAAAAAAAAAAAAAAAAAAAAAGAAAGAAAGTGAACCATGTAGGAATCCTTAGGAGATTTGTGATGTGTCAGACATACAAGATAATCAGCTGACTGCTGCAAACCTGTCTTTGGGACCAGCACTAGCTAGACATATACTTTAGGGACACCTGAGCTTTTGACTAGGAAATTCTATGAGAACAAAACAGTTCAACTTTGAGTGGGACCTATGCTTAATCTATATGACATGTACAAAAAGGATTCAAATGTTTTGGGTCTACCTATGAATCTCTATGATTGGGTCTGCCTATGAATCTCTATGATTCTCTTTTCAAGTATTTGGTCAAAGGTGACTTTCCTGATTGGAAGTTATATAATGTTGAATAGAACTGGTTTTTGTTTTTGTTTTTTTTTCTGTACAATTGATGTTACTATACAGAAATTCATTGGGATGTAATATGAGTCCTGGAATTTCAAATTCTCCAGCTGTATTTGAAGATTTAAGCCCATGCTGGTACCTATCTCCTGCAGTTTCTACTTTTGACCACAAAAAAAAAAAAAAAAAAAAAAAAAAAAGAAAAGAAAAGAAAAGAAAATTATGGCAACTCATCCTGATATTTTACGAACAATTCATGAAACTGTTAAGCAGTTTTCAACTACAGTTACGAGAATATGAGTTGGATACTTTGCCTGGAACTTGAAACTCAAAGATATAAAGCTTATGTCCCTCAGGATTGATGGTTAGGGTATTTCATTTCAGTTCATTACTGTGCATATCCATTTCTTTACTATGATTTCCCATTAGATGCTCACTTACAGAGAGTATATTCATACCAAATTCTCATCAACTTCTCCATATTTCCATGAAAGACTGAATTGAGAGACTGCAGATTTTAGTTCCACCTGACAAAAATAACTTAATTTGGGCCTTTATATTAGGTTGGTGCAAAAGTAACTGCGGTTTTTACTTTCACGACAAACCCGCAATTACTTTTGCACCACCTCGTAAATGCACTCCACTCCTTGGACTTCAATTCTTTCATTTAAAGTAAGGAACTAGGCCGGGCGCGGTGGCTCACGCCTGTAATCCCAGCACTTTGGGAGGCCAAGGCAGGTAGATCACGAGGTCAGGAGATCGAGACTATCCTGGCTAACACGGTGAAATCTCATCTCTACTAAAAATACAAAAAATTGGCCCAGCGTGGTGGCGGCGCCTGTAGTCCCAGCTACTCAGGAAGCTGAGGCAGGAGAATGGCGGGACCCCAGGAGGCGGAGCTTGAAGTGAGCCAAGATTGTGCCACTGCACCTCAGTGTGGGTGATGGAGTGAGACTGTCTCAAAAAACAAACAAAATAAACAAACATATAAGTAAGTAAAGTAAGGAATTAGAGCTATAGATTGTTTCTGTGGTTCCTTTCAATTCTCACTTTCAAGAATTCTGTAATTGCAGGTGACCTTCTAACACTCAGACATTATCCTGGGAGTTCAACTTTACTGGCTAGATAATACACGGGTTAATATGCACCAAAGATTTTACTACCAAGGATTTTTCATGATGACCAGTACAAATAGCCCTATTTTGTGATACTGAAAACTTATATTTGCTGGGTAATGAATTATTGCCCTATTCCCCTTCTGGAATGGTCTCCAGATATCTTATGGCAGTTTTCAGATTCCAAGCCCATCTTTATAAGAATGTTTATTTATAAAATGTTTACTTGAAATAAATGTGTCTTGATTGTTGATGAAAATTCTAAGACAAGACCCAAAAGACATTGTGGGTCACCAAGTAGCATTGAAGTAATTAAATAACTTAAACTAAACGCTCTACCATCAACTGCTCTTATCCCACTAATTGACATTTTCTTCTATGTACAATGCACTCTTATGACTTATTAACTTACCATTTATTACACTGGGGGACAATAATGCAGTAATGTCTGACTGTGATATATTTTCATTTTCTTAAGCAACAATATTTGGCAAAATGTCTAGCATGGAGTAGCAAATACATTGTTTATCCCCAAAGAGACAACTAGGGAGAAAATAATTGGTCCTATTTGGTCACATAAATCTGTCATACAAAGTAAGAAGTAAAAAATGTATGGGACAATAGTCAACCTCACTATCAAAAGAAACACACATTGTAAAAAATACCAGGTTTCCAATTTGCTAAATTCATAACATATTTGAGAATAAGACTATTTATTGTTTGTTAGAGTGTATGCAGTGGATTTGAATTGTTATTTGGTGCACTTTATGTCAATATATGTAAAGTATCCAATACATATATAGATATATATAAAGTATTCAAAACATACATATATAAATATATACTTTTTATTTGACATTTTAGCATCTGGAAATTTATCCTAAAGATACTGAACATAAGAAGTGATCAAAGTATCAAATATTAACAAATGTAAACAAAATTGAAACAATATTTGTCAGTCTTAGTCAAAATAGGAAACACAGGCAAATAGAAAAGTGTGTAAGCAAAAAATAAGATGGCATATCATGTAATTGTTAAAATGTTTGACATGGGTATAAAAAAATAAAAAATGAGCCAATACATTTTAATAAATAGAGAACAAATAGAAAGCATTAGCATTGTAAATATGGACTCATATGGGATAACATGCGGGAAGGTCATATAGTAGACAATAATTGCCAACAGCTAGAGAACCATATATATTTAATTGCTTATAAGTAATAGGTATTGATTTCATACCATAATAAAATTAGATTCATTTTGTTTTAAAACTGGCATTATAAAATGATATATATTTGTTAATTAATTAATTAATTATTGTTATTATACTTTAAGTTCTAGGGTACATGTGCATAACGTGCAGGTTTGTTACATATGTATACTTGTGCCATGTTGCTGTGCTGCACCCATCAACTCGTCAGCACCCATCAACTCGTCATTTACATCAGGTATAACTCCCAATGCAATCCTTCCCCCCTCCCCCCCTCCCCCCTCCCCATGATAGGCCCCCGTGTGTGATGTTCCCCTTCCCAAGTCCAAGTGATCTCATTGTTCAGTTCCCACCTATGAGTGAGAACATGCGGTGTTTGGTTTTCTGTTCTTCTGATAGTTTGCTAAGAATGATGGTTTCCAGCTGCATCCATGTCCCTACAAAGGACACAAACTCATCCCTTTTTATGGCTGCATAGTATTCCATGGTGTATATGTGCCACATTTTCTTAATCCAGTCTGTCACTGATGGACATTTGGGTTGATTCCAAGTCTTTGCTATTGTGAATAGTGCCACAATAAACATACGTGAGCATGTGTCTTTATAGCAGCATGATTTATAATCCTTTGGGTATATACCCAGTAATGGGATGGCTGGGTCATATGGTACTTCTTAGTTCTAGATCCTTGAGGAATTGCCATACTGTTTTCCATAATGGTTGAACTAGTTTACAATCCCACCAACAGTGTAAAAGTGTTCCTATTTCTCCACATCCTCTCCAGCACCTGTTGTTTCCTGACTTTTTAATGATCACCATTCTAACTGGTGTGAGATGGTATCTCATCGTGGTTTTGATTTGCATTACTCTGATGGCCAGTGATGATGAGCATTTTTTCATGTGTCTGTTGGCTGTATGAATGTCTTCTTTTGAGAAATGTCTGTTCATATCCTTTGCCCACTTTTTGATGGGTTGTTTGTTTTTTTCTTGTAAATTTGTTTGAGTTCTTTGTAGGTTCTGGATATTAGCCCTTTGTCAGATGAGTAGATTGCAAAAATTTTCTCCCATTCTGGAGGTTGCCTGTTCACTTTGATGGTAGTTTCTTATGCTGTGCAGAAGCTCTTTAGTTTAATGAGATCCCATTTGTCAATTTTGGCTTTTGCTGCCGTTGCTTTTGGTGTTTTAGACATGAAATCTTTGCCCATGCCTATGTCCTGAATGGTACTACCTAGGTTTTCCTCTAGGGTTTTCATGGTATTAGGTCTAACATTTAAGTCTCTAATCCATCTTGAATTAATTTTCGTATAAGGAGTAAGGAAATGATCCAGTTTCAGCTTTCTACTTATGGCTAGCCAATTTTCCCAGCACCCTTTATTAAATAGGGAATCCTTTCCCCATTTCTTGTTTCTCTCAGGTTTGTCAAAGATCAGATGGCTGTATATTTGTCTTTCCAACATTCATTTAGGTTTTGAGCGTGACTGGAGACTTGTTCTCAAATCTGCTCTCAAAGCTAATGCTATACATCATTGAAGCTAATGTATACACTAGCATTGAGCCAAACTCAAGCTCTTTACTAAATTTGTTCCTATCAGTCCATTTTTAAAGGCAATTATATGAATTTGGCTTAAGAAACCAGCATAAGAATACAAATGTCCCCCCAGAAGATACAGTAAAAAATAATGTAGGTGGACAAGATTTTGGCAAGTTACTTTAAAATCACCTGTAAGCCGGGTGGACTTAGGCCAATTAATGCCATGGATTGATCAATCCTATACATTTTTTAGAGTTTAGTGGGATGGAGTGAACCCAGGCAATATTTGTGGATTACTCTCTTTGGTATTGGTAATAGAATTTTGGTTATTAGGTTGTGCCGTACCACATTAGTAAAACACTCTCAAATTATAATCTGCCCATGAGTAATATCAGAGGAAGACTGCTTTAAACCCAAATAATGAGATCATGAATAAGGAAACGTGTCATTGACTCCTGTGGCAAAGGAAGGGGAGTAAAAGTAGAAAAATGATGGGTTACTGTTGACTGACACATGCCTAACAGGCACAGACTTATGCTAAAATAAATATGTACTTTTGTTAGTACTTTAGTTCTAGTCTTTAAAATCATGTCCCTAAGATATTTCTTCAAACTATTTTGAGCAGCAGCAATGTCAAGTTTTATGTAATTAGCTGTTTTTGAAGTTTGCTAGCATTATCGTAGGTTGACAGTATCAATATTTAAAAGTTAAAGTCAGATGGAGTGAAATTTATAATACATCTTAGAAATAAAAAAAATTATGCAATTATGTTATCTAATTTTCCCAATGTAGTGACATTAGCTGTATTTATCATATTTTCACAGGTTAGAGAGGAGCTGAAGAATTAAATAAAACATTTATACTATTTTGTGTTCATAAAATATTGAAAATAACACATATTTCTATTAACCCACAAGTTTAATGAATAAGAATTATAGAGAATAAAGGAAAAACAGCTCTTCTTACCCCATCCTTTCATCCCTCTACTCTCCTGTCAGGAACCAGTGTGTGCAGCCTTGTATATATTATTTCCGCGACACTTAGCTCACATGTCAAAATACAAATCACTGCATTAAGTGCACACATTTTCTGTACTACTCATTTTTTTTCATTTAAAAACATATAATAAACAACTTTCTAAAGCCAAGGAGATACATTTTCTTCCTCTTAGCCATTCTTCTTGTCATTTCTTTATGCTTATATATGATTTCCTTAACCAGTGCTATACTGTTAGTTGTTTAGGAAGTTTAGAGATTATATTTGTCAATACAATGATTTGAAAAATTAGCTTGTGTATTTATCTTGTATGATTGTGATAAAATTTCTAAAAGATGCAAATGGAATTTGCAGGCATACAAATGTTTCACTCACATTTTCCAAATTGCACTTTGCACTCTCACTATTGGTATACAAAAATACAAATTTCTTCATGCTATTTCCAATGTTTTATACTACCTTTGCTAATTTATTTGTTGTCTGATAGATTTAAATGGTATCTTTTTACATCTTAAGTATTTCTTCTATAAGCATTCTACATGTAATGTATAAGTCTGAGAATTTTCTGTTATATCTCATATTCTTTTTTCCTCCTGGTTTTGCCTGTTTTTTATGGATCTCTGAGATATTTTATATAACTGTATAAATAAAAATCAAATTCTAAATTTTATATTTAATTTTATTATCTATCTTGTTTGTTTCCTATGGCCACAACATTGTGAGGGGTAGAGAAAAGTGTAGAATTTTTATATATTTATGCCTGAAATACAACAAGTCAAATTTACAGAATGATTAAGAAAAATCTTAAAGACTCCATTTAAAATATGATTCTCAAATCTCACATGGGGAGACCTGTAGGTTAATGAAGGACAAGCATTGTCTAGTGTCTTCTTTCACCTATGGGTAACGGTCAACTCATATGAAATGCAAATCTCTGAACTAGTGAAAACAGACAGCCAAGCTATTTTTAATGCAGATAAAACTACTGCTCTACCTTTTCCCACTTTGTAAACTACCACTGGTGGTATATTAAGAAGTAAGTGTAGTCAAGAATACATTTTAAAAAATAAAATTGAACAAACAATACATAAGTGATAAGCCTAGGCGCCATGGCTCACAACTTCAATCCCAGCACTTTGGGAGGCTGAGGCAGGAGGCTCACAAGGTCAGGAGTTTGAAACCAGCCTGGCCAATATGGTGAAACTCCATCTCTACTAAAAATACAAAAATTAGACAGGCGTGGTGGCAGGCACCTGTAGTCCCAGCTATTTGGGAGACCAAGGCAGGAGAATTGTTTGAACCAGGGAAGCAGAGGTTTCAGTGAGCCAAGATTGCACCACTGCACTCCAGCTTGGGCAACAGAGTGAGACTCTGTCTCAAAAAAAAAAAAAAAAAAAAAAAAAAATTTAGGTGATATGGTTTGAATTTGTGTCCCCACCTAAATCTCATGTCATATTGGAGGAACAGCCTGGTGGGAGGTGATTGGATCATGCGGCAGATTTTTCCCTTGCTGTTCACATGACAGTGAATGAGTTCCCACAGAACCTGATGATTTAAAAGTGTGTGACACTTCCCCACTTTCTCTCTGCTGTTGCCGTATGAAGAAGGTGTTTTCTTCCCCTTCACCTTCCACCATGATTGTCAGTTTCCTGAGGCCTCCCAGTCATGCTTCCTGTTAAGCCTGTAGAACTGTGAGTCAATTAAACTTCTTTCATTCATAAATTACCCAGTCTCAGGTAGTTCTTTATAGCAGTGTGAAGACAGAATAATACACTAGGTAATGAAGGTAAAACTTCCAACGCACACTGACATTAGTAATGCTTAACCTAAGCACAACATACTTTGCAGAATGCAGTAATACTTCTTCCACTTGACATCTAAAGAAATCTGACTTGCTGTCATCCCCTTGTACTTAGCAAGAGATGTTTTCTTTGTATTTTTTTTTTTTTTTTTGAGATGAAGTCTGTCTGTCGCCTAGGCTGGAGTGCAGAGGCATGATCTCGGCTCACTGAAACCTCCACCGCCCGGGTTCAAGCATTTCAAGAGGAGACGTTTTCTATAAGAAATGGTTTTATATCATTTGTGGTTTCTGTGGGCCCTCCCTTAGTTTATCTGCCATTGGAAAGCAACTTGCAAGTATCGTTTTCAAGGAATAAGAAAAGAATATATTTTCGCTGTGATTATAGAAGTCGCTTCTTGTAACCCTATTATATTCCTTGCATAATGTCAAGTCCATATTCCCAGACATCTGTCTGAACACACTGTAGATGCATCTAGCCATTCCCTAAAGTGAGACACCTACAAGAACATTCAACATTGTTTGGGGGCCTCGTCTGATTGATCCACGTTGAATTGAGTCAAACGGGAAAACAAAACAAAACAAAATAAAAAACAAAACAGAAAGGTTTTTCATTTTTCCAGTTTCCTGTAACTATACAACAGAAAACTCCGAAAGCATTTAGAGTGGTGATTCAATGCACAGTAGTAACCCATCCTTTGCAATACCTCATCATGTATAAAATAATAAAAGAAATCAGGCTGGGGTTATAGAGGTGGACTTTTAATGACTTGGTTTGTTCTGAATTTCCCTGCATAAACATGTTTGTGTGGAAGGTGTCATTCCTTGAAAAATACTCTCAACTGTTAAAAACTCACAAATCAGATTAAATGTTATACTAAGGGAACTCAGAGACTGGTGCCGGCGTGGGTCCTCTGTAAGCTGAGCGCCGGTCCCCTGGACCCACTTTTTCTTTCTCTCTACTTTGTCTCTGTGTCTCATTTCTTTTCTCAAGTCTCTCGTTCCACCTAACAAGAAACACCCACAGGTGTGGAGGGGCAGGCCACCCCTTCGCTATGAAACCTAAATAAATACAGCAAAATTAATACAGTTGATCCTTAAACAACATGAGCTTGAATTGGGGGCCCACTTACATGAGGATTTTCTTCATCTCTGTCATCCTTGAGACAGCAAGACCAATCCTTCCTCTTTCTCCTCCTCCTCAACCTCCACAAGGTGAAGACGGTGAGAATGAAGTACTTTATGATAATCCACTTCTAGTTAATGAATACCAAATATATTTTATTTTCCTTATTGTTTTCCCAATAATATTTTATTTTCTCTAGCTTACTTTACTGTAAGAATATGTCGTATAATATATATAACATACAAAATGTGTGTTAATTGGTCATTTATGTTACCAGTAAGGCTTCCAGTCAACAATAGGCTATTAGTAGTTAAGTTTTTAGAGAATTAAAAATTGTACATAGATTTTTAAGTGCGTGGGAGCTGGCACCCCTAACACTTGTGTTAGTCAAGGGTCAATTGCACATCTGAATGTGTGGGGGAAAAGGCCTATCTCTAATAGGCATTGTGAACCATAAAGATTTTACCATGACCCTTGCTTTTAGAAGCTGCCTCTAAATAGAAAAAATAGGCCTTGTTTTTAGCTTTTTTTTTGGAGACAGAATCTCACTCTGTAGTCAGGCTGAGTGCAGTGATGCAATCTTGCCTAGTTGCAACCTCCACCTCCTGATTTCAACCAATTCTCCCGCCTGAGCATCCTGAGTAGCTAAGTCTGCTGGTGCGCCACCATGCCCAGCTAATTTTTGTATTTTTAGTAGAGAAGGGGTTTCACCGTGTTGGCCAGGCTGGTCTCAAACTCCTTACTTCAAGTAGTCCACATGCCTTGGCCTTCCAAAGTGCTGGGATTACAGGTGTGGGCCATGATGCCTGACCAGAATGGACCTCATATTGACCACATCAGCTTTAAATAAGGAGTTGAGAATTGACGCAAAAAGCAGATAGCCTTGAGTTCAATATTTACAAGGCTCGGGCATGGGGCAAGAAATGTAGAGCATGCAATCCTTCCCTTTCTGAAGATTAAGTTAGTTCCAACTGGGGAAGGAATTTACATAGCTAACAATGATTTTTTTGATACAGAGTCTCGCTTTGTCACCTGATCTGCCTGCCTTGGCCTCCGTAAGTGGGCAATGATTTTCTGAGGTAGTAACTCAATGGCAGTTCATTGTCAAGAACATGTTAAAGTCACCAGCAGGAGTAACCATCAATCTCAATTCTCTAAAGCTAAAAGTAGAGGGAAACCCTCTGCTCATCTGAGTCAAAGGCTCCTCCTGTGCCTCCTACTCTCTGCTCCTGGATCTACACCTCTCATGCACAGTTGGAAATGGGAGTTGCCCCTCTCCTTAGGAGAAATACCTCCTGCCACACACCAGTGGGTCACCTTTGCTTCTAGTTCCTACACAATAAATAATCTCATCACAACACCATCATTTCCTCATCTATTGATTCCTATCCATTCATTTATTTGAGTATTTACTAAATATTTGAATGGAAGAGCTCAATTCCAACACTGGGTTTTGTACTCTGGATTGAATAGTGATGTGCAAAATACCTGAGGGCAGGAACAGGCCTGTCTAGTTCAGGACTGTACTTGCAAAACCCAGTGTTAGAATTGAAAAATCATTATGAGCTGTGAAAGCCCCTTTTTCTATTGAAACTAAGTGAATCTTCAGAAAGGTGAGGCTTAGACCTACTACACGATTTTGGCTCCTTCTCCTCCTGCACGAAAAAAACTTGTGGTGATTAAGGATACTTTTCTTAGTTTACCATTATGAGATGGGGTGACCCAGGACTCAAAGACAAAGCCCTTAATGATGTGTGACAAGAAGTCCATGGGCTTCTGTGTGGTGCAGGACTTGCTTGGGAAGTGAAATGGGATTACCATGGCCTTGTAGTTTAGAAAGGCTTCTCCAGGGAATCAACACCAGGAAAGTGAGTTCCTGGTGAAGGGTGATGGGAGGAAAGAGTGGATACCTGGTTTAGCCCTCCTGTGTAAGTGCTGAGAGTTAGATTCTGTTTATCTACTTCTCCCCTCTCCTACTGTTTTAGAAAGCCTTGACTTCCAACTTGAGGTTGGCAAGTTTCTTCTGGGGATACTGGGGAGACAAAAAAGACAACTCAGAAGTTGTCAGAGCATCGGCATAGATGGGAAGCACCTGTGTGATTTGTCAGCTGTGAAGTTTCCAGGAAGCACACTTATTAGCCACATCCTCTTACTCTTCCACTACTGGGATCCCAAGCTCTTATTCTTTGTGTGCCACGCTTCCTATTTTCTCTCAACAAGTCAGGAGCATCAATCTGTGGCCACATCCTAAGCTTCTGTACAGAATCCTGAGCAATATCTTTCATACCAACGAACTCTGACAGCTGATTTACCAGAGGGAAGTTTTTTACTTAGATGATGCTCCAGGAAAATCATTATTTGGTTGATATTGATACCCAGTTATAGAAAATAATCACATTGACAAATAATGTATACACAATAAAAATATAAATCACAAGTTCTTTTGTTTTATTGTTATTTTATACTTTTACTCTATTCTTTTTTATTATATTTTAAGTTCTGGGATACATGTACAGAATGTGCAGGTTTGTAACATAGGTATACATGTGCCATGGTGGTTTGCTGCACCCATCAACCTGTCATCTCCGTTTTAAGCCCCACATGCACTAGGCATTTGTCCTAATGATCTCCCTCCCCTTATCCCCCACCCCCCGATATGTGCCAGTGTGTTTTGTTCCCTTTCCTGTGTCCATGTGTTCTCAGTGTTCAACCTCCACTTGTGAGTGAGAACATACAGTGTTTGGCTTTCTGTTCCTGTGTTAATTTGTTGAGAATGATGGTTTCCAAGTCATCCATGTCTCTTCAAAGTGCATGAAGTCAATCATTTTATGGCTGCATAGTATTCCATGTTGTATATGTGCCACATTTTTTTAACCTGATCTATCATTGATGGGCATTTGGGTTGGTTCTAAGTCTTTGCTACTGTAAATAGTGCTGTAATTAACATACATGTGCATGTGTCTTTATAGCAGAATAATTTATAATCCTTTGGGTACATACCCAGTAATGGGATTGCTAGGTCAAATGGTATATCTGGTTCTAGATCCTTGAGGAATTGCCACACTATCTTCCCCAGGGATTGAACTAATTTACATTCCCAGCAACAGTGTAGAAGTGTTTCTATTTCTCCACATCTGCTCCAGCATCTGTTGTTTCCTGAATTTTTTGTGATTGCCATTCTAACTGGTGTAAGATGGTGTCTCATTGTGGTTTTGGTTTGCATTTCTCTAATGACCAGTGATCATGAGTTTTTTCATGTTTGTTGCCTGCATAAATGTCTTCATTAGAGAAGTGTCTGTTCATATCCCTTGCCCACCTTTGACGGAGTTCTTTTTTTCTTGTAAGTTGGTTTAAGTTCGTTACAGATTCTGCATATTAGACCTTTGGCCAATAAATAGATTGCAAAAAATTTCTCCCATATTCTGTAGGTTGGCGATTCAGTCTGATGACAGTTTCTTTTGCTGTGAAGAAACTCTTAAGCTTAATTAGATCTCATTTGTCAATTTTGGCTTTTGTTGCAATTGCTTTTGGTGTTTTAGTCATAAAGTCTTTGCCTGTGTTTATGTCTTGAAAGGTATTGCCTAGGTTTTCTTCTAGGGTTTTTATGGTTTTAGGTCTTTAATCCATCTTGAGTTAATTTTTGTGTAAGGTGTAAGGAAGCAGCCCAGCTGCAGTTTTCTGCATAAGGCTATCCTGTTTCTGCAGCACCATTTATTAAATAGGGCATCCTTTCCCCATTAATTGTTTTTGTCAGGTTTGTCAAAACCTGTATATTCTGTTCAGATGGTTGTAGGTATGTGGTGTTATTTCTGAGGCCTCTGTTCTGTTCCATTGGTCTAAATATCTGTTTTGGTACCAGTACTATGCTGTTTTGGTTAGCGTAGACTTGGAGTATAGTTTGAAGTCAGGTAGAGTAATGCCTCCAGCTCTGTTGTTTTTGCTTAGGATTGTCTTGGCTATATCAGCTCTTTTTTGGTTCCATATGAAATTTAATGTAGTTTTTTTCTAATTCTGTGAAGAAAGTCAGTGGTAGCTTGATGGGGATAGCATTGAATCTATAAATTACTTTGGGCAGTATGGTCATTTTCACAATACTTATTCTTAACTGAGCATGGAATGTTTCTTAACATGAGCATGGAATGTTTTCCTATTTTTTTTATATGTGTCCTGTTTTATTTCCTTGAGCAGTAGTTTGTAGTTCTCCTTGAAGAGGTCCTTCACATCCCTTGTAAGTTGTACTCCTAAGTATTTTATTTTCTTTGTAGCAGTTGTGAATGGGAGTTTGCTTATGATTTGGCTCTCCATTATTGGTGTATAGGAATTCTTGTGGTTTTTGCACATTGATTTTATATCCTGAATTTGCTGAAATTCCTTATCAGCTTAAGAAGTTTTGGGGCTGAGACAATGGTGTTTTCTAAATATACAATCATGTCATCTATAAACCAGACAATTTGACTTCCTCTTTTCTTATTTGAATATGCTTTATTTCTTTCTTTTCCCTGATTGTCCTGGCCAGAACTTTCAACACTATGTTGAATAGGAGTGGTGAGAGAGGGCTTCCTTGTTTTTTGCTGGTTTTCAAAGGAAATGCTTCCAGACTTTGCCCATTCAGTATGATATTGGCTATGGGTTTGTCATAAATAGCTCTTATTGTTTTGAGATATGTTTCATCAATACTCAGTTTATTCAAAGTTTTTTGCATGAAGTGGTGTTGAATTTTATTAAAGGCCTTTCGGCATCTATTGAGTTAATCAAATGGTTTTAGTCATTGTTTTTGTTTATGCAATGGATTATGTTTGTTGATTTGCGTAGGTTGAATCACACTTGTCACCCAGGGATGAAGCCAACTTGATCGTTGTGGATAAGCTTTTTGTTTTGCTGCTGGATTTGGATTGCCAAGATTTTATTGAGGATTTTTGCATTGATGTTCATCAGAGATATTGGTCTAAAATTCTCTCTTTTTTTTGTTGTGTCTCTGCCAGGCTTTGGTATCAGGATGATGCTGGCCTCATAAAATGAGTTAGGGAGGATTCCCTCTTTTTCTATTGATTCGAATAATTTCAGAAGCAATGGTACTAGCTCCTCTTTGTACTTCTGGTAGAATTCATCTATGAATGTGTCTGGTTCTGTACTATTTTTGATTGGTAGGCTATTAATTATTGCCTCAATTTCAGAGCCTGCTATTGGTCTACTCAGGGATTCAACTTCTTCCTGGTTTAGTCTTGAGAGAGTGTATGTGTCCAGGAATTTTTCCATTTCTTCTAGATTTTCTAGTTTACTTGCATAGAGGTATTTATAATATTCTCTGATGGTAATTTGTATTTCCATGGGACCACTGGTGATATCCCCTTTATCATTTTTACAGTATGTACCTGATTCTTCTCTCTTTTCTTCCTTATTAGTCTCGCTAGCAGTCTATCAATTTTATTGATGTTTTAAAAAACAGTTACTGGATACATTGATTTTTGGAAGAGCTTTTTATGTCTCTATCTCCTTCAGTTCTGCTCTGATCTTAGTTATTTCTTTCTTTCTGCTAGCTTTTGAATGTATTTGCTCTTGTTTCTCTAGTTCTTTTAATTGTGATGTTAGGGTGTCAATTTTAGATCTTTCCTGCTTTCTCTTGTGGGTATTTAGTGGTATAAATTTCCCTCTACACACTGCTTTAAATGTGTCCCAGAGATTCTGGTATGTTGTGTCTTTGCTCTCACTGGTTTCAAAGAACATCTTTATTTCTGCATTCATTTCATTATGTACCCACTAGTCATTCAGGAGCAGGTTGTTCAGTTTCCATGTAGTTGAGCAGTTTTGAGTGAGTTTCTTAATCCTGAGTTCTAATTTGATTGCACTGTGGTCTGAGAGATGGTTTTTTGTTATTTCTGTTCTTTTACATTTGCTGAGGACTGCTTTACTTCCAATTATGTGGGCAATTTTAGAATAAGTACAATGTGGTGCTGAGAAGAATGTATATTTTGTTCATTTGGGGTGGAGAGTTTTGTATTCTCTAGATGTCTATTAGGTCTGCTTGGTGTAGAACTGAGTTCAATTCCTCAATATCCTTGTTAACTTTCTGTCTTGTTGATCTGCCTAATATTGACAGTGAGGTGTTAAAGTCTCCCATTATTAATGTGTGGGAATCTAAGTCTCTTTGTAGGTCTCTAAGGACTTGCTTTATGATTCTAGATGCTCCTGTATTGGGTGCATATGTATTTAGCATAGTTAGCTGTTCTTGTTGAATTGATCCCTTTACCATTATGTAATGGCCTTCTTTGCCTCTTTTGATTTTTGCTTGTTTAAAGTCTGTTTTAAAGAGACTAGGATTGCAACCCCTTCTTCTTCTTCTTTTTTTTTTTCTTTCCATTTGCTTTGTAGATCTTCCTCTATCCCTTTATTCTGAGCCTATGTGTGTCTCTGCATGTGAGATGGGTCTCCAAAATACAGCATACTAATGGGTCTTGACTCTATCAAATTTGCCAGTCTGTCTTTTAACTGGGGCATTTAGCCCATTTACATTTAAGGTTAATATGGTTATATATGAATTTGATCCTGTCATTATGATGTTAGCTGGTTATTTAGACTGTTAATTTATGCAGTTTGTTCATAGCATCAGTGGTCTTTACAATTTGGCATGTTTTTGCAGTGGCCGGCACAGGTTGTTTCTTTCCATGTTAATGCTCCTTCAGAAGCTCTTATAAGGCAGGCCTGGTGGGGACAAAATCTCTCAGCATTTGCTTGTCTGTAAAGGATTTTATTTCTCCTTCACTTATGAAACTTAGTTTGGCTGGATATGAAATTCTGGGTTGAAATTTCTTTTCTTTAAGAGTGTTGAATACTGGTCCCATTCTTTTCTGGCTTGTAGGGTTTCTGCTGAGAGATCTGCTGTTAGTCTTACAGGCTTCCTTTTGGGGTAACTCGACCTTTCTCTCTGGCTGCCCTTAACACTTTTTCCTTCATTTTTGTGGAGTTCTGTATATCCTGAATTTGAATGTTTGCCTGCTTTGCTAGGTTGGGGAAGTTCTCCTGGATAATATCCTGAAGTGTTTTACAAATTGATTCCATTCTCCCCATCACTTTCAGCTACAGCAATCACAAACACAGATTTGTTCTTTTCATATAGTCCCGTATTTCTTAGAGGCTTTGTTCATTTCTTTTTACTCTTTCTTCTCTAAACCTTCTCTCTTTATTTCATTAATTTGATCTTTAATTACTGATACCCTTTCTTGATCAAATCGGCTATTGAAGCTTGTGCATGCATCACAAAGTTCTCATGTAATAATTTTCAGCTCCATCAGGTCATTTAAGGTCTTCTGTACACTGTTTATTTTAGTTAGCCATTCGTCTAACCTTTGTTTTCAAGGTTTTTAGTTTCCCTGAGATGGGTTTGAACATGCTCCTTTAGCTTGGAGAAGTTTGTTGTTACTGACCTTCTGAAGTCTACTTCTGTCAACTCGTCAAAGTCATTCTCCATCTAACTTTGTTCCATTGCGGGTGAGGAGCTGCAATCATTTGGAGGCGAAGAGGTGCTCTGGTGTTCAGAATTTTCAGCTTTGCTGTTCTTGTTTCTTGCCATCTTTGTGGTTTTATCTTCCTTTGGTCTTTGATGTTTGTGACCTACAGATGGGGTTTTGGTATAGATGTCCTTTTTGTTGATGTTGATGCTATTCCTTTCTGTTAGTTTTCCTTCTAACAGTCAGATCCCTCAGCTGCAGGTGAGTTGGAGTTTGCTGAAGGTCCACTAGAGACCCCATTTGCCTGGGTATCACCAGTGGAGGCTGCAGAACAGCAAATATTGCTGCCTGACCCTTCCTCTGGAAGCTTCTTCCCAGAGGGGCACCTGCCTAAACAAGGTGTGTGTTGGCTACTACTGAGAGGTGTCTCCCAGTTAGGCAACACAGGAGTCGGGGACCCACTTGAGGAGGCAGTCTGCCTGTTCTCAGAGCTCACATGCCATGCTGGGAGAACCACTGCTCTCTTCAGAGCTGTCAGACAGGGACATTTAACTCTGCAGAAGTTGTCTGCTGCCTTTTGTTCATGTATGCCCTGCCCAAAGAGGTAGAGTCTATAGAGGCAGTAGGCCTTACTGAGCTGTGGTGGGCTCCACCCAGTTCCAGCTTGCCCAGCCAGGGCAATATTGCAAGACTGTATCTCAAAAAAACCAAACAAAGAAACAAAAAATATCAAAGTTAAGCAACTTAGTGAGAGATGTGGGCAGGTCACTGTTTAAGAAACAGTTCCTGCTTAGTAAGCATGAAATTATTATTTTCATAATTTGATTGATGAGTTTTAATCATTATACTTTTAGGCCCGGGAAAACTGGAAACAGAACAAAGTAGGACATAAGAATAATCAAAGGCAGATGCAGTGGCTTATACCTGTAATCCCAGCACTTTGTGAGGCGGAGATGGGCAGATCATGCTAAAAATGCAAAAATTAGCTGGGTGAGGTGGAGTGGGTCTGTAATCCCAGCTACTCAGGAGGCTGAGGAAGGAGATTCACTTGAACCTGGGAGGCAGAGTTTGCAGTAAGCCAAGATTGCACCATTGTACTTCAGTCTGGGCAACAGAGTGAGACTCTGTCTCAAAATAAATAAAAATAAATAAATAAATAAACAAATTACAGTGCTAAGTAGGTTCTGTGTCATTTTAGAATGGAGTATCTTCACTCTGGCTAGTGTGCTTGCTAATTACTTAGCGTAATGCTCTATCTTCACAGTGCATGTACTTATCATATTTTCTTAATTATGACTTCAATGGAAGGGGATTTAACACTCATTTCATGTCAGTTTTGTATGAATCTCATATACTCCAAGTACAATCAAAATAAGGGATGAATAATTATATTAAATCTGAGTGATGGGCTGGCTAGACAGTATTTAAATGTATCTCTGAGAGAGTAGTTTGTTAACAGTGTACTAAGCAAACTTCAAATCTTCTTGAATCTTAAGAGTATGCACAAGAATAATTTTACACTTTACTCCCAATGAACTTTCATTATGTAACTACCCATAATGATATAAGTACACAGTTAATACACTTATAATAATGTAAGTATATATGCTGGTATAGACATAAAATGTAAGTAAAGGATTAATATAAGTATACAATTATTGCTTGCATGGCTTTCTTTCATGTTATTTATTTATTTTACTAGAATGAGGAACATCTTGTTATTTTCATCATGTACTATTTAGATGAAAGCTAGATGCAGTAAGAAATTAGTTAAGGACGTTGAGCTCAATAAACAGAAAGCAAACAAAGGTAAAAACCAGCAGAAGAATGATGAGTACTGACAAAAAAAAATATGAGCACACATTCCAAAAAGTACTAACAGTTGCAAAAAAAGAAAGAGAGTAAAGTTTCCAGGGAACTGAAGTGTCAAAGAGCACATGATATTGACCTTACCCTATCTGTCGGGAAAAGCAGTAAGTTTTTTTGAAAGACAGGATTTCTCCATATTGCCCAGGCTGTTCTTGAACTCCTGGACTCAAGCAATCCATCCACCTTGGCCTTCAAAATTGCATTCTTTTGATTTAGTAAGTACTGAAAAGTGGCAAGCCCTAATAATTTTGCATTTGCAAAGTCCTGGGAATTCTACTAGTTTGTAGAGGATTGTAAAGAAAGAGTAAGTAGGTGAATTCAATTTAAAAAAACATAAAAAACAACAATGAACAGTGACAGATGTTACCGACCTCTGAAGCATAAGCAATAACAATTATTAGGGCTTGCCACTTTTCAGGACTTGTTAAATCAAGGAAATGCAATTTTGGAGCCTGAGTGAGGTGGTTCACTTGAGCCTAGGAGTTGAAGGCCCACCTTGGCATCATGGAGAAACCCTATCTTTAAAAAATACAAAAATTAGCCAGGCATGGTGACGTACCTGTATTCCCAGCTACTTGGGAGGCCGATATGGAAGGATCATCTGAATCCAGGAGGCAGGGTGCAGTGTGAGCTGTCCACACCACTATGCTCCAGCCTGGGCAATAGAGTAAGACCCTGTTTCAAAAAAGAAAAAAAAAAAAATCAAGAGAATGTTGCTCTGAAACTGGAAGTTATCTCTTGTATAATAGGAGATGACAGTCTTCATGTTTGGATAGATGGATAAATCTAATAATAGGTTTTAAAAAAATCTCAGAGGAAAGAGTAAATTCCAAACCCAAAGGGGTCTCCATCCTGCCACCACCTGTCCTTCTGGCAACACACAGAGATGGATAAAGCCAGAAAACACTGTAACTAACTTTCACACTGCTTCAACAGAGGATAAGTTTAAGCTACACTGCATGCATGCATGTGACTTTATTTATATATATACTCATACTAAGAATGGAACCTAAGAATCAATAGCATTCTTTAGTGGTTTATGTTTCTGTTTTAGGGACAAATCTCACTATGTTTTCCAGGGTGGTCTCAAACTCCTGGGCTAAAGCCATCCTCTTGCCTCAGTCTCAGGAGTAACCAGGACTACAGGTGCACACCACTACCCTTGGCAAGAACCAATACTGTTCTTAGTGAAAGATGAGAGTGATGGGAATGAAAGGAAAGGTCAAAATTATAATTTAAAAATATTCCTGAGCTTCAAAGTGAAAAATATACATATAGAATTAGCAGGTCCATTGAATTCTTAGCAAAATCAACAAAATTAGATGCATATTTTCTATGAATCTTTTCTAAAATTAAAGTATAAAGAAGGTAAATGCCTTAAATATCAAGCAAAATTAACAGGTTTATGACAGTATAAAATGAAGCTGACCTCTCCCTGTAATCCATAAACAGCAAATATCAGAAGGAAAAAAATCAATGTAGAGGCTTTTGATGAAAGAACTTTGCAAAGCCAAGGTACATGTGAATGTGACAGAGACTTGCTAGTTCTGAAAATAAAAGGATTAAATCTAGTTCATTCACCAGGAGCCATGCATTTTTCCTTTTGAAAACATATTGATTGAGTGGTAATTACAGATAAAACACTTTGCTTAATAATAAAGCTACAACAGGGAGACACTGGTTGTTGCACAGTAGCAACATGGCAGTAGATACATGATACAAGAAGTGCATCATACCATGACTGAATATAAGGGGCAATCAACTTAAAACAGAGGTTAGCAATCCACATCAAGGAGAGAGGTAGAGGAAACTTGGCACACACAGAAGAGGAGAAAGGTAATGTAATGCCAGAGGCAGAGATTGAAGTCATGTGGCACAAGCCAAGGAATTCCATCGGCCACTAGACTCTGGAACAAGCAAAGAACAGATTCTACCCCTAGAGCCTTAGAGGGGAGAGCAGCCTGCCAGTGGCTTGATTTCAGCTCAGTGATGCTGATTTTATACTTGTAAACTTCAGAACTGGAGGGAATCTTGTTTTAAGCCACTGAATTTGTGGTAACGTGTAACAGCAACTGCCATCATAGAAGGTTATTAAATGTATGACAAACACATTGTTTCATACATGTAAGAAAGTTGAAGCATACCACGACTTTATTCATTTTTTTTCCCTTAGAGACATGGGGTCTTCCTCTTTGCCCAAGTTAGAGTGCAGTAGTATGATCATGTCTAACTGTAGCAACAAGATGTTGGGCTCGGGTGATTCCTCAGCTTAAGTAGCCAGGATGAGACATGCATCTACCACGCCCAGCTAATTAAAAAATAAATTTAGATAGGGTCTAGCTGTGTTTTCCAGTCTGGTCTTGAAGTCCTGGCTCAAACAAGCCTCTGAAGCAGCTGAGACTACAGGCATGTTCCACCATGCCTAGCTCACTTCTTTTTTGATAAGCTAAATGGAAAAATATAACCAAGGAGTTGTTTGTGAGCTTTAGTAAAATCTATGTGGACACCGATGGGCATCTCAGGTGATGGGGAGACCTTTATTAGGCAAAGTGGCCTCTGTGCTCTTGGAAACAGGCAAGGGCAGTGTCGTCATGGACATTGGCGTCAGTGGTGAAGGTATCATTGTTGTGAAGTACTGAGGATCTGTGGGGAGGTATCAGCTACACAGAAGGAACCTCAGCATTTTCAGCATTAGGAAACCTCACCACAGCTATCTCAAGGAAGAGGATCAAAATGGATGTGCTTGTAAAGCCATCAGGACTAGCTTACCAATTACATAGGAACACTTTTCTTAGGATGACAAGAACTTCTGGGTGATAGGCATCAGGAACTAGATTTACTACAGTGTGGGAAGGCAAGGAGCAGAGAAATAGGATGTTGTAAACAAACTGTGTTCCTAAGTTTATTTCCAGTTTGTCCTATTCATGTATCAGTTATCTATTGCCATGCTACTGCTACATAACAAATAACCACATGGCTCAGGGGCAGACAAAATTGTGTATTGCTTATCTGTCTGGAGCCAGTGGGGAGTCACTGAGGTGGTTCTGTGGAGGTCAGTGGACCTTACTCATAACTGTAGAAAGGTTCACTTGTTGACTGGGCTTCCTGTGCTGCAGGTTCTTCTAATCCTTCAGTAGTCCAGTGCTGGGAATCAGAAAATGATACCCCAAAACAAAGGCCTCTGAGGCAGCCTCAAATGCAAAAGTTTCTCCCTAACCTTCTCCTGATCTCCTGTCTCTCAGTTCCATCTTCTCTCCAGGCATCATAGAACTAGAATTTCTCTTCCTCAAGGTGAGTTCTAGAAACCAGAACCTTCTTTTCCGAAAGTCAGCATAAAAACCTAAAAATAGGACTGTAACTTTGCCTTTCCATGTTTGTGCAGAAACAGGTCGCAGAAAAAAATGATCTGACCTACCTGGTTTGACTGCAGGTCCTAAGATCACCTTCACAGAGAGGGTCCCACTCCATACTCAGAAGGAAGAAATGCTTCTTAGAGAGGCCAAGAAGGATCCAGTCAGACAAGCTTGGCTGGGTATCCACACTCAACCTGTTTAGCATTAGGTTACACTCTTTTGGTCTAATCCTATTTGTACATGGCTGTCCATTATTCGTTGAACCTAAGCATAAAAATGGACAACTTCCCCTGTATCTTTGAGTCTTCATTCTAAAGGCTTCTGTGTATACATTAATAACTTTGTGTGCTTTTTTTTTCTATTAGTCTGTCTCACATCAGTGATTTTTTTTCTGTGAAGTCTCAGAGAGCAAGGGGAAGTTTTTCTTAGCCCTTTGATATGGTTTGGCTGTGTTCACACCCAAATTTCATTTTAAATTGTAGCTCCCATAATCTGCACGTGTCATGGGAGGTACCTTGTGGGAGGTAATTGAATCATGCATGCAGGTTTTTCCCAGGCTGTTCTCATGATAGTGAATAAGTCTCCTCAGATCTGATAGTTATATAAAGGACAGTTCCCCTGAACACAATCTCTTGCCTGCCACCATGTAAGATGTGCCTTTGCTCATCCTTTGCTTTCCACTATGATTGTGAGGCACCAATGGAACTGTGAGTCTCAATAGACTCTTTCTTTTTACAGAAACTTTTTCTTTGTATATTACCCAGTCTTGTGTATTTCTTCTTGGCAGTATGAAATGGATTAATACACTCTTTCACTAGGTTGGACATTTTGTTGTACCGTTTGCAGAAATAAAAAAGAGAAGTCCAGCCAAATCAGACAAAAACTTCCCAACGTTCCATTTGCATCAAAAATGGTAATTTTTGATTATTTTTATTTGCTAAAGCAAGTCACATGGTGGAGACTAGAGACTTGAGTAGGAAAGAACACCTTGACCACAGAATAGAGCCACACAGCTACGCGATAAAGACAAAGATATAAGGAAGGATAAGAAGTTGGGGATAATGATGCAAACTACTACCCAGGGGTTAAATATCAAATTTTACACTGGATTGAATGGTTAGTTTCACTGAATTTAATTGTTTATTATATTACCTAATGTAATAAGTTACATTGTTTGTTATTAAATGTATTTATTACATTATTTAATACATTCATTGACATCCGCCTTTGTGTTTCAACAGAACTATTTTTGGGACATTGGTTTTTATCTCTATTGCTATGTTCTAAATGTCTGTGTTCCCCCCACCAAAGTCATATATTGAAACTCTAACCCCCAAAGTGATGGTATTAGGAGGTGACACTTAGGGAGATGAGATCATCAGGGTGAAGCCTCATGAATGGGATGAGCCTCTTCATAAGAGAGACCTCGGAGAGCTCCCTCACTCCTTCTACCACTTGAAGATACAGTGAGAAGGCATGATCTATGAACCAGGAAGTGGGTCCTCACCAGATACTGAATCTACCATACTTTCATCTTGGACTCCCAGCCTCCAGAACTGTGAGAAATGTCTGTTGTTTATAAGACACCCAGGCTTATGGTATTTTGTTACAGCAGCCTGAACAGACTAAGACATCTACCTTCAGTCTTTGTATTTCTAAGTTGACTGCATTTCTTGGAAAAAGTATATATTATTAATGTCTTCAGTTTTGCTAGTAAAGAATATCACATGTCACCTAAAAAGACACCAAATGTTTTATGAGCTAATTTGCCACCCATAATTTGTTTGCAGAAATCCTCCTTAAGTATGTTTGACTCTTGTGGGAGCTCAAAGGCACAGGTTAACCTCCCTGAGGGTGTATTCCCTCATTTTTCTCACTGGAATAACTCATCCATTAATGCTGTCCTTTTATAAGGTTTTCCTAATGGTTTTCTAGGTTGGCTAAAATGAGCTATGTCCTGATTTCTCATTGCTTTGTGTACTTTTCTGGATGATATGCTTCCTTTATATATTTCACATATTCAGTTCTCTGCCTTGTATACACAGTGATAACTCAAATGTTTACATTTGTAAAACATCTAGTCTGGGCTTGCTACTATGTTGAATGCAGACATCCAGATAGGGTTGCCAGATTAAATAAAAGATACCATGTTAAATTTGAATTTCAGAGAAATGAACATATTTGAAATATAAGTATGGTTCAAAAACTGTATGGGCTATACCTATACTAAAAAATAAAATAATTGTTTCCCAAAATTCAAATTTAACTGAGTCCTATACTTCCATTCACAGAATCTGAAAACCTAGATTTGTAACAAGAAGCTGGCATAATCTCTGCCTTCCCAGACTTCATCATATTACAGATTTAACAGGAACATAAATATATAACAACAAGTTTTCTTAAGTGGTAATATGGTTTGGCTGTGTCCTCACCCAAATCTCATCTTGAATTATAGTTCACATATAATTTCCATGTGTTGTGGGAAAGACCCAGTGGGAGATGACTGAGTAATGAGGGCAATTTCCTCCATACTCTTCTCATGGTAATGAATAAGTCTCAAGGGATCTGATAGGTTTATAAGGGGAAACACCTTTCATTTGGTTCTCATTCTATTTTGCCTGCTGCAATGTAAGATATGCTTTTTGCCTTCCACTATGATTGTGAGGTGTCATGAGTAATGTGGAACAGTGATTCCATTAAACCTCTTTTTCTTTATAAATTACCAGTTTTGGGTATGTCTTTATTAGCAGCATAAGAACTGACTAATACAAGTAGGAAAAAAGGTGAAGAAAAAAGTGTTTTGGGGTATTTAATGTGGACCTATAATCATCTTGCAATTCTGAGACACTCTTCCTCTCCTCTGTACATACTCGTAAAAATATTTAGCTTAGGTTCACTCTATATTATGATAGAATTTTTATATTACACTGGAATTGCATTTACTGTAAGTAAGCAAGCAAGGTACTTCTGAGACACAGGTACGTTATGAGGAAGCTAGATTTTCTGCATGCAAAGTTATGAAAACATATAGCCTCAGGCAGCATCATTAAAGGGCATCAGTATGGGCAGTCTCCTATCTGTCAGGTGAGCCTGTCTTCACTGTGTGAGGATTTGTTTGGGGTGTCATCTGTAAGGTGGACTATGTGGGCACCTTTGCAAATGGCTAAGATGTCTGTTGGGCTACTTAAAAGAAGACAGTTACTCTCTCCAGCCTCCCCTGCTGTGGCATGTGTGTTCACTGACACATCCATGCGCACACAGAGACACATTCCTCCTGCATATAGTTACTGTCATCAGACGTGCCTCCCCCATATAGTTAGTCTCACAGATACTTGTCTCCCCTATATAGTTACTCTTATCTAAGTTATGTAGGTGGGAGAGGTAGACTGGGATGTTCACCCAAGTTGATCCCAAAGTAATTGTAATCACAAAAACTGGTTGCAACAAACTGTTACAATCACAAAAGTTGTGATTGTAATTACAAAAATTAGTAGTATGCTAGGCAATGGCCCTCCCCTAAAAAGCCAATGGAGTGGTCTAAGGTAGTGTTTTTCAAGCTCAAACTACTTGGTGTTCTTCAGAGAAATTGATCTTAAAGAATGTATGTATCTGTATCTATGTATTTTAGATACCTTATATATATATAATATATGTGTGTGTGTGTATGTATATATATGTGTGTATTATTGTTATAAGATACTGGCTCATCCAATTATGGACGCTGAGAAGGCCCACAATCTGCCTTCTGCAGCCTGGAGACCCAGGAAAGCTGGTGATGTAGTTCAAAAGTCTGAGAATCCAAGAGCCAATCGTGTAGATTCCAGTCTGGGTCTGAAGGCCTGAGAACAAGGAACACCCAGGACTCAAAGATTCAAAGACTGATGTTCCAGCTCAAGCCGTCAAGGAAAGAGAAGGAGAACCCAACCATTACCTGATTTGAAACCATGTAATTGTATTGTTGCATCAAAACTGAAATTACTATAGCCAGTTGTTACATAAACCATAACTTGCTATGGAATGCAGGGTCCCAGAAGGAATATATCTAGAATAAAGCTAGTCATGTTGTTCAAAAGAAGAATTATAGTATATTTCATATAATTCTGTAACAAAGAAAAAACCTGAAGCTTCTAAAAGATTTTTTGAAAATTACAAGGACATATGGACAAAGTGTAGTCCTGCAGTAGCAGAACATGTCCTACAGGGTCTAAGGCAAACCCAACCATTATCTGCCTTTCTGCAAACCTTTGACCTCACTTGGAGAGATGTCATGCTATTGTTAGATCAAACCCTGGCCTTTGGAGAGAATGTGGCGTTAGCTGCAGTCTGAGTTTGGGGACACCTGGTATCTTACTCAATTAAATGATACAATGATAGCTGAAGAAAGGGACAAATTCTCTACTGGTCAGCAAGCTATCATTAGTATGGATCCCCCTGGGACCTCAACTCAGATCATGAGGCCTGGAGTCAAAAACATCTGCTGACCTGTGTTCTAGAAGGACTAAGGAGAATTAGGAAAAAGCCCATGAATTATTCAATGATGTTCACCATAACTCTGGAAAAAAAAGAAATCCTTCTACCTTCCTTGAGTGGCTATGGGGAGCCTTAAGAAAATATAATCTCCTGTCCCCCAACTCCCTTGAGGGTCAATTAATCCTAAAAGATAAATTTATTACCCAGTCAGCCTCAGATATCATGGGAAACCTCCAAAAGCGAGTCCTGGGCCCTGAACAAAATCTAGAGGCATTATTATAACTGGCAACCTCAGTGTTCTATAATAGGGACCAACAGTGATCAGGCCAAAAAGGAAAAGCAAGAAAAGAGAAAGACAGCAACCTTATTCATGGCTCTCTGGCAAACAAACCTTGGTGGTTCAGAGAGGACAGAAAATGGAGCAGGCCAATCACCCGGTAGGGTTTGTTATCAGTGTGGATTACAATGAAACCTTAAAAAACATTGTTCAAGGAGAAACAAGCCACCCCCTCGCTCATGTCCACTATGCCTAGGCAATCACTGGAAGGTGCATTGCTCCAGAGGATGAAGTTTCTTTGCTCCAGAAGCCCCCAAACAGATAATCCAATAACAGGACTAAGGGTGTCCAGGGTAAGCACCAGCTCATGTCATCACCATCACTGAGCACTAGGTAAGTATAACCATTGAGGGCCAGAAAATTGACTGCCTCCTAGACACAACCACAGCCTTCTCAGTGTTAATCTTCTGCCCCAGATGGCTATTCTCAAGGGCTGTTACCATCTATGGAATTCTGGGACAGCCTGCAATCAGGTATTTCTCCCACCTCCCCAGTTGTAATTGGGAGAATCTGCTCTTTTTACATGTCTTTCTTGTTATGCTTGAGAGTCCCACACCCTTACTAGGGAAGCTCATAAAGGATTACAGGATATTGTTAGATAGTTAAAAGTTCAAGGCTTAGTAAGAAAATGCAGCAGTTCCTGCAATACCCCAATTCTAGGAGTACAAAGCCCAAATGGTCACTGGAGACTAATGCAAGATCTTAAACTCATCAATGAGGCAGTAATTCCTCTATATCCAGCTGTACCAAAGCCCTATTCCCTGATCTCTCAAACACCAGAGGAAGAAGAATTGTTCACTGTTCTGGACCTCAAAGATGCCTTCTTCTGCATTCTCCTGCATTCTGACTCCCAGTTTCTCTTTGCCATTGAGGATCCCACAGACAATATTCCTCAACTTACATGGATGGTCTTGCCTCAAAAGTTTAAGCATAGCCCTCTTCTGTTAGGTTAGGCACTGGCCCAATATCTACGTCACTTCTGAAGTCTAGGCATTCTGGTCCTTCAGTATGTAGTGGTTTTACTTTTGGCTACTAGTTTGGAACCTCATGCCGGCAGGCTACTCTAGATCTCTTGAACTTTCTAGGTAATCAAGGGTAGAAGACATCTAAATCAAAGGCCCAGCTCTGCATACAACATGTCAAATATCTAGGCCTAATCTTAACCAGAGGAACCAGGGCCCTCAGCAAGGAATGAACACAGCCAATACTGGCTTATCCTCACCCTAAGACATTAGAACAGTTGTGGGAGTTCCTTGAGATCACCGATTTCTGCCAGCTATGGATCCCCAGATACAGTGAAATGACCAGACCACTTTATAATCTGGTGACCCATAGGGCAAATACTCATCTAGTAGAATGGGAAGCAGAAGCAGAAACAGCCTTCAAAACCTTAAATCAGGCCCTAGTTCAAGTTCCAGCCTTAAGCCTTCCCACAGGACAAAACTTATCTTTATCTGTCACAGAGAGAGTGGGAATAGTTCTTGGAGCCCTTACTCAGACTCATGGGACAACCCCACAACTAGTGGCATACCTAAGTGAGGAAATTGATATAGTAGCAAGAGGCTGTCCTCACTGTTTATGGATAGTTGTGGCAGTGGCCATCTTAGTATCAGAGGCTATTAAAATAATACAAGGAAAGGATCTCACTGTCTGTACTACTCATGATGTAAAGGCATACTAGGTGCCAAAGAAAGTTTACGGCTATCAGACAACCACCTGCTTAGATACAAGGTACTACTCCTTAAGGGACTGGTGCTTCAAATATGCACATGTGTAGCCCTCAACCCTGCCACTCTTCTCCCAGAGGATGGAGAATTAATCGAGCATGACTGCCAACGAATTGTAGCCCAGAGTTATGCGGCCTGTGAGGATCTTTTAGAAGTCCCCTTAGCTAATCGTGACCTTAGCCTACATACTGATGGAAGTTCATTTGTGGAAAATGGGATGTGAAAAGCAGGCTACGCTGTAGTTAGTGATGTAACAGTCCTTGAAAGTAATCCTCTTCCCGCCGGCACCAGTGCGCAGTTAGCAGAACTAGTGACACTTACCTGAACCTTAGAATTTGGAAAGGGAAAAAGAATAAATGTGTATAGAGATAGCAAGTATGCTTATCTAATCCTACTTGTCCATGCTGCAATATGGAAAAAAGGGGAGTTCCTAACCTCTAGGGGAAACCTTCATTAAATATTACAAAGAAATTGTGGAGTTGTTGCATGCAGTGGAAAAACCTAAGGAGGTGGCCGTCTTACACTGCCAAAGCCATCAAAAAGAGGAAGGAGAAAAGGCAGAAGGAAACTACTAGGCAGACGCTGCGATCAAAATTGCTGCGAGGCAGAACTTCCCATTAGAAATACCTATGGAAGGACACTTGGTATGTAACAACTGTCTCCAAGAGATTAAGCTTTAGTATTCCCCAAGTGAAACAGAATGGGGACTTTCACAGGGGCATAGTTTTCTCCCCTCAGGGTGGTTAGCGACAGAAGATGGAAAGGTACTCATACCCATAGCCAACCAGTGGAAAATACTTAAAACTCTCCACCAAAGTTTTCTTATTGGTGTGGAGAACACTTATCAAATGGCCAAATCCATATTTACAGGCCCAAATCTCCTCCAGACCATCTGACAAGGAATTAAATCCTGTGAGATGTGCCAAAGGAATAATTCGTTGGTCCATCATAAGGCCCCTCTGGGGGAAAAAATAATAGTTCTCTATCCTAGAGAGAACTGGCAGACTTCACCCATATGCCTAAGTCAAAAGAATTTCAATACTTGTTGGTCTGTGTTGATACCTTTACAAATTGGATAGAAGCCTTACCCTGCAAGACAAAGAAGGCTTAGGAAGTGGATAAAATCCTAATTCATGAAATAAAGTCCTAATTCCTAGATTTGGGCTTCCCTAAAGCTTACAAAGTGACAATGGTCTGTCTTTTAAAGCCACAATAACTCAGGGAATTTCCAGGGTACTATGGATACAATATCACCTTCACTATACCTGGAGGTCACAATCCTTAGGGAAGGTTGAGAAGGCAAATGAAACACTCAAGAGGCATTGAAGGAAACAAACACATGAAATTCATCTCCCATGGCCTACACTTTTGCCCATGGCCTTGTTGAGAATCCAAAATTCTCTTTATAAAATGAGGCTCAGCCTATATAAAATGCTATATGGATGACCTTTTCTCACAAATGACCTCCTAGTTGATCAGGAGATGGCCAACTTGGTTAAAGATATAACTTCTTTGGCAAAATATCAACAAAACCTTAAAAATCTACCCGAAGGATGTCACAGAGAAAAGGAAATGGAGTTATTTCAACCGGGAGATCTATTGTTGGTCAAATCCCTCTTGTCTACCTCCCCATCTATGGATTCTTTATGGTAAGGACCATACTCGGTCATCCTCTCTACCATGACTCCAGTTAAGGTGGCAGGAGTGGAATCTTGGATTCTCCACACCCGAATTAAACTTAAGACACCCCCCGAGGAACCTGTAAGACTGAAGGCTCAGGAGTCCCAAGATCAAGCAGATGAGCCTCGATACACCTGTGAGCCATTGGATCACTTGCATCTCCATTTCGGAAGGAAATATCCCAGACTAAAAAGACGCCTACAGCTGATCCTGAGGAAAAACCCCTTCCTGCTTAAAAAAGATTAGTGAAAACCTACATAATCTTTAACATGTCTCCTTGCCTCTTTAATGGAATCCTTTTACTGTTTCATCACATTATTAAGCAGTACACTAACCATACTCTTTGTAGTAGGACTACATACTGTATCTCCTGCAGGATGAAAATTCTAATTACTTCAACCTATTTTCTATTATCCTTCCTTCTGAAAGCAATTTACTCCTACCTTTAACTTAGACTGGATAAAATAATCTCATCTTCCAGGGCACCCTTTTAGCTTCCTACTTACTCTTTGCCTATCTATCTGTTCTGCTTCCTTGAATACCCCATAGAGTCACCCCTCCCCTTTCACTAGCTCCTAATTACCTCTACAAGACTTTCAATTTAACCCACTCTTTGTTAAACAAGTACAAACCTTCCCTGGCAAATGACTGTTGGCTATACATCTCTCTATCAGTCACTGCTTACGTTGCCACTCCTGTTCCCACAAAAAACTGGGTCTTTACTAACTTAACCTACCACCCCCATTATGAAAGAAAAGACCCTTTCCAAATTTTAAATATGCAATCATTAGCTGACTTTCCCATCTCTGATAGAATCAAGAATATCCTAACAGGATGTGCAATCCAGCTTTTACATTCTTACATTTCCAACCTCACCTTTTACTTGAGCAATGAAAAGCCCATACATGGTCCTGTAACCACGAATACCATCTTAACTTTCCAAGCCCCTTTATGCATCCAACACAACCTGGTATCAAGTCTGCCCCTGGGGCACCTATTAACCCATCAGTGTAATTACACCCAACAACTTGAAGTCCCAACTGATCATAGTAACTTCTGAGTCACCCAAACAGCTCCATTCAGACAGCTTATCGGTTTCTCAGGGCCTCCAAAAATCATCACCTCCTCCCTGCTTAACACATAGTCCAGGTTTTGTAATGGCAAACATACTCCCTGTATGACCATTCACCCTTAGACCCCCTGCAGCAGCACCTCCACCACTAGTGAGTACCTTCTCATCCTCTCTGTCTATCATTCCCTTGAATGGTTCCTAGTCTATAAAAAATGGTTTTTTTTTCTCCAATGGGAAAATAGAACACAGGGAACCACTCAGTTTCTTCCCAACACCCCTCTCCAGCTGCTCACTAGAGCTACCTTGGCAAGCACTCTAGGAGTATGGGAAAATGAAAATAACAAACTCACATGCCTTTTTTAATATACACAACCAGTTCTGTCTACTCAGCAAAGACATATTCTTCTTATGTAGAACTTCAACCTGTATATGCCTTCACACCAACTGGAGAGGTACCTGCACCTTAGTCTTCCTAAGTCCCAACATTGACATTGCCCCAGGAAATCAGACCCTATCAGCGTCCCTCTAAGCTCAAGTTCATCAGTGCAGGACCACAGAACTAATACTCCCACTTATAGGGTTAGGAGTGGCCACCACTATAGAAATCAAATTGCAGGTTTGTCCACTTCACTATCCTACTACCACGCACTCTTAAAAGATTTCTCAGACAGTTTGCAAGAAATAACAAAATCTACCCTTACTGTACAATCTCAAATAGACTCTGGCAGCAGTGACTCTCCAAAACCACTGAGGCCTAGACCTCCTCACTGCTGATAAAGGAGGACTTTTCATCTTCTTAGGGGAATAGGGTTGCTTTTACACTAACCAGTCAGGGATACCCCAAGATGCCACCTGGTATTTACCAGGAAAGGTTTCTGAAATGAGACAATGCCTTTCAAACTCTTATACCAACCTCTGGAATTAGGTGACATGGCTTCTCCCTTTCTAGGTCTCATGACAGCCATCTTGTTATTACTCTCCTTTGAGCCCTGTACTTTTAACTTCCTTGTCAAATTTGTTTCCTCCAGGATCGAGGCCATGAAGCTACTAATGGTCTTAAAAATGGAACCCCAAACGATCTTAATTCACAACATCTAACAAGGAACCCTGAACCAACCCACTGGCCCTTTGACTTCCCTAGACAGTTTCTCTCTGGAGGACACTATAACTGCAGCACCCCTTCTTCACCCCTATCCAGCAGGAATTGTCTACAGCGGTCATCGCCCAATTGCCAAGATCAGTTGGGGTGTCCTGTTTAGAGGGAGGGGGGATTGAAAAGTGAAGCCAGCTGGACTCCCTGGGTCAAGTGGGGACTTGGAGAACTTTTCTTACAAGAGGGTTGTAAAATGCACCAATCAGCACTCTGTAAAAACACACCAATTAGTGCTCTGTAGCTAGCAAGAGAATTGTAAAATGCAACAATCAGTGCTCTGTAAAATGACCAACCAGTGCTCTGTAAAATGTAACAATCAGCAGGAGTCTGAAAGTAGCCAGTCTTGGGGAGGATTTTAAAAAGGACCAAAACAGAACATGGGAGGGGACAAATAAGTGAATAAAAGCTGGCCACCTCAGTCAGCAGCAGCAACCCACTTGGGTCCCCTTCCATGCTGTGGAAGCTTTGCTCTGTTACATTCTTTTGCTCTTCACAATAAATCTTGCTGCTGCTCACTCTTTGGGTCCATGCCATCTTGAAGAGTTTTAAGAGCTTTGGGTCCATGCCATCTTTGAAAGCTGCAAAGGTACACAGCTTCATTTTTGGTTAGCAATACCACAAATCCACCAGTAGGAACCAATTCTGGACACAATATGATGCATGGTAAGAAAGAGGGGGAGATGGAATCATGGTCATAGAGACAAGAAACCACTTTTTAGTGGTTTCTTACATAATGTGGTTTTAGTGGTTTCTTACATACCATCTTACATAATGTCTTAATGTCATGTTTGAGATATACTCTGTATATGGTGGTGAGGCCTTGAAAAAGAAAAAGAGGTGATGTCCCCTACAAAACACAGAGTGTATAAACAATAGAAAACTCAGTAATCTGGTGGGACAAATGCTAGGTTTGTCTAGTCTTATGTCTTAGAATTAGTATTATTGAGAAGTTCCTCCTACAGAATTGAATTAGCTGATTTCCATGTAAAACAATATGATTTAGTTCTGCCCATAATAAAGCCATTTGAAATTGTTCAGATATTTAGGTATTTCTTGAAGTATTTATACATACATATACCTAAGTATAAATTAATATATGGGGGATATCTGTTTCTCTACCTGTGCTTGAAAAGTAACTGACATTATGTTATTTATACTTATGGATAAATATTTTATTTAAGGATAAATAACTTTGTTTACACACATATATTTTGAGTGAGATTTCAAACTTGGAATTAACCTAGATAGCATTTTAGTCCCTAGCAAGAACAGTGAAATGTAAAAATATCACAGCATAGAGACTGCAGGAGAATAGCTTCAGATACAGTCCTGAAGAGATTTCAAAATGGCAGAATGGAAAAAAGTAAAATAAAAAAGATCAAGCAAGCTACATATCTCAGGCCAGACAGCTGTCAGTGTATTCTCCTGAACCAAGTTCTGAAGTGAATCCACATGAACACAATGAACTAATGAACTAATGAGCTGTAAACTTATTTTGTTATGATGAGACAGGGAGAAACAGAGATTTTTTTCTAAGTAGAGTTTGTGCCAGAGTTTTGATTTTAATAAACATATGAGCTCTGTTACACTCACGTTAGGAACCAGTGGAGATTGCCTTTAATACATACTGTCCCAAAACACAGATCTCATTATTTTTATAAATCTAACTTCAATGTGAATATGGTACTCTACAATGAAAAGTTCCTAGCATTTGTGCTATCATTGCTGATAACTTTATTTATTTTATACTTTCATAATAATATCATATTAAAATATTAATGTGTACATTTCCAAATTGCAGGCACGATCCAGGTGTTAGATATGAGTACTAAATTTCTCCTCAAAGAATCAATATGTCAGTATGTTCAATTCTTTGCCTTCTACTTTTAAACTTAACTTCCTCATAAAGCAATCTGTTTCAATTACTTGCTCTACCCTGACTCGTTCCTATTACTTGCTCCACCCTGACTCATTTCGATTACCTGTTTCACCCTGACTCATTCTGATCACCCGCTCTACCCCGTCTCTTTCTCCACCCTGACTCATTCCGATTTTCTGCTCTGCCATAACCATTTTTTTTTCCCCCACCAAACAGCTCACCCTGTCACTCTCTTTAAACTGGCCAGAACTAGTTTAGTTCTAGTTTAGCCTGTGCGGTCTAACCCTAGTCAATAGGGGAACAACACAGCAGCAGGGGCCACATGCACCAGGAAAAAAAAACACCTTCCCCTCCCTTGTCCAGTGGTGCACTCACCATTGCTTCATCTATAAGGGTGCACCTTTCTATAGAAGTGTATTGCCTCCCTGAGAATTAAAAAGAAAGTTTTATATTCTAGTGCTTCTTCTTTTGTGGTACCTAAACTTTATTAATAAAAATGTAGGGGCTCACCTGTGATTACATTCCCCTCTCAGGGTGTTCGCTGATTCTCTTTCATGAGGGGGCCTGCTCTGCCCCCTTGCGGCGGCCTCAGGGATTAGAAATCAGGACCCACCGGGGGCAAGGAATAACCTGAGCACTTAGTCTAACTTAAAGGATCCTCACACAGAGTCACAACGATGACTCTGTGCACAGACCAAGGAAGGAGAGGCCTCAGGAGCCAGCTAAAGTACTTTCTTGGTGGTCAAATTCTGGACGGCTAAATGTGTGTGTGCGTGAATAATAACAAACACTCCTTGCAGTGTTGTTCATGTGAATGGTGACAAGTGCTACTGCAGGTTGGAGTGAGAGGGTCCTCTCCGTGGTTCTGTAGCTACCTCATATGGCTTAAGGCGGATGCAGCCATGGGATTTATACTGGGCACGCCAACACTAAGAGGGGCCTAATTCTCCCTTGGGAGAGTAGCCAGAGAGGACATGATGAGTGGGAAGTTTGCAAGGGACCTTCAGAAGGGGAAAGGGAGGAAATAGGTCAACCTTCTAGTGCAGCAAGGCAAGACACCCCATAGTTTGAGGGGTTGAGCCTTCTGGGACAGGCAAGGTGAGACATCCCTAGTTTGATTGGTTGGGGCTTCCAGGGCAGGCAAGGTGAGACATACTTGATTTGAGGGGTTGAGACTTCTGGGGCAAGCAAGGTGAAACATCCCTGGTTTCAGGGGTTCAGCATTTTGAGGAGGGAAGATGAGACATCACTGATTTGATGGGTTGAGACTTCTGGGCAGGAAAGGCAAGACATCCCCGGTTTGAGCAGTTGAGACTTCCGGGAGAAGCAAGGCAAGACACCCCTGGTTTGAGGGGTTGAAGCCTCACGAATTTCAGAAGGTTGAACATCACACAAACCTCTAGTGGTAAGAAAAAATATCAGGAACTCTCCTTTCCTTTCTTCTCGAGGGAAGAAAGAGTAGCTCCATTCCTCCCAGTCCCTCCACCAGAGGAAGAGGAAGGAGAGCTGAAAACAGCATCATAAGCAGCTGGCAAAGGCAGGGAAAGCAGCAAAGAGAAAAGAGAAACTGGGAGAGAAAGTCAGAGAGAAAGAGACAGAGAGTCAAAGAGAGAGAGAAAGAGAGGGAAAGAGGCAAAGAGAGAAAAATGGAGTCAAAGAGAAAGAGAGAGTCAAAGTCAAAGAAAGAAAGAGAGAGATAGAAGTAGTAAAGGAAAACAGTGTATCCTATTCCTTTAAAAGCCAGGGTAAATTTAAAACCTATAATTAATAATTGAAGATCTTCTCGATGACCCCATAATACTCCATTGCCACCTTGTTGTCAGTGTAAACAAGGATGTAGTCCAAAAGCAATGAGGCCACTGTCAACCTGTAGCTTTCCTAATCAAAAACCCTTAATCCAGTAACCCTTGGGTGGCCCAAATGCATTCAATCTTCAATCTGTAGTGACAACTGCTTTGCTAACAGGAGAAAATAGAAAAATAACTTTTGGAAGAAACCTCATTGTGAGTATACCTCATGAGGTCAGAACTATCCTAAGTCAAAAAAACAAAACAAAACAAAACAAAACAAAAACCAGCAAAAGGGTAGCTTACTGACTTAAGAAACTTTAACTATGAGGCTATTCTTTTAGAAAAAGATGATTTAACATTAATTACTGAAAATTTCCTTAACCCAGCATGTTTCCTAACTGGGGATTTAAATCTTAATTACCACACGAAGGCCCTACTAGACCTAGGATGAACTCCCTTCAGGACAGGATGATAGATGGTTTCTCCTGGGTGATTGAGGGAAAAAGACACAATGGGTATTCAGTAAATGATAAGGAAACTCTTGTATAAGCAGAGTTAGGAAGATTGCCTAATAATTGGTCTGTTCAAATGCATGAGCTGTTTGCACTCAGTCAACCCTCAAAGTACTTATGGAATCAGGAAACAGCTGTCTATACCAATTCTGAGTTAGTATGAATCTTACGAATAGCAAAGAATAATAGAAATCCCAAACTTAGAAGGTTTTCAAGAAAAGTAAAGTTTGCTGAAAGTTAACAATGAAACATGTTTTATCCTAACTTCTAATCTTGTGGCCTTGGGCAGTCTAGTCCACAGACATGAAGGAAATTCGCTTTGGAAAAGAATAGTTATCATCTTTGAGGAAAAAAAAAAAAGTTGGAGGGAGCAGAATTTATTTAAAAAGGAATGTTATATGCTAAATTATTGTCCTAAAATAAAATAAATTAACTGGTTGTTTAAAGAAAGGGACGTTTACAGCAAGTTAGAAAGTTGAGGCATGTCAAAGAATTGTCTGTGAAAATTGTGGTGAAATAAATTATAAAAAGAAAATTATGCAAGAAATGTTTAACAATGTAAAAGTAATTTTGCCTCCTGAATATGGAACTATTGAAGAAACAGTTTATGTGCAAGGTGTGTAAGGAAAGTAAAATATACTTTTGGTAAAAGGATTATAAGGAGGCTTAAGAATGTGAGTTTTTACCTACATTAAAAGGTTAAAAAATATTTTGTTTTAATTGTTTAAGCAAATTTTGAAACGTTAATTGTGAGAGAAATTATGTGTGTAAACATCTTGGCAAAAGTTAAAGGGGAATCAAGTTTTTCTGTGAACTGGATGTTAAAATAAAAGCACAACAGATTTTTTCTTAAAGCACTAACTTGATCTTCATTTAATAAAAATTATAAAAGGTTAAAAAGAGTCTATAAAAATCTTACCTTACGGACAGACATTACAAATTAGATAAATATGTCTACAAAGTTTTATTAAAATTAAGTTTAACATTAATAACACACTAATAAAAGGTGAAATTTTAGCTTATCTAGTATAAAAATTGTACAGGAAGCATTGTAAAATATAAAATGGTGTTTGTCTTTCTTTGGTCTAAAACCTAATAAACAGGTGCTAAAGGAAATTTCTCAGTCAGAAGGCACCAAAGAATATAAAGGACGCTGCTGATGCCCCTACATTTAAAACAAAAGATCAATTTCTTAGAAATTATATACTTGGTTTATCTTCCACTTTCCTTTCCCTCAAAACTAAAAGTCATTTAGCAGAGGTGCTACCCCTAGAATTTCTGGTAAACCAGCACCAGCCTGAAGATCACGTTCTCATCAAAGGTTGGAAAGAAGGAAAACTCAAGCCAGCTTGGGAATGACCGTACCTTGTGCTACCAACCACCAAGGCTGCTGTTCATACAGTGAAAAAGGGATGGACTCATCACACCTCAGTCAAGAAAGTGCTACACCCTCCAGAGTCGTGGGCCATAGTCCCAGAGGAAAACTTTACCAAACTAAAACTAAGAAAAACTTAACTCTCTGTCATCTATTCTACTACTTTTTCTTCTTCCCTCAGTCTATTGCTAACCATCTGGTTATTAACAAAACCAAGCCAATTTCATCTCAAACTGTTTCGTTTGATGCTTTCCTTGTTATTTACTGTGGGGACTTGCCAAGTCAAAGACAACTCTTTACTTCAGAAAAGTACCTCTGTACCTCCTGAGTCTCCTCAGACTAGGCATTAGTGAATTTGGACCATTTAATCTGGGGAGATTTTGATAAAGACCCCAGTGTCAACCAGGAGTCTTGTCCCCTACATCCCCTCCCAACTGCCCCGATGTAGAACTTTTATGCTGTAGTTGGTCCAATGTTCTGTGGACCACTAAAGAGCAAGAATGGAATGCCCCAACTGGTTCTTGTAATTTCCTAAAATCATACATTCATTTTACTAGAGGGACAGTCCCCCTCTAACTATCAGCTGGACCAGTGCAATCCTATACAATTTATTATCTAAAACCTTCAAAATTCTTTCCGTTTTCTAAGCCAGTTCCCTTCTTTAAGCTGGTTTGATGGTATAGGGGCTGAGGTTTCAAGGATAGACCCCACTGGATTATTTGAAATGCACTTATTTGATCCCCTGCCACGTGCACCTTTTTCTAAGTCTTCTTCCAAAATCTCTCACAATGTAACAATTGCCCCTCCATCTAACAACAAGAATAAGACAGTTATATCAGAAGCTAAAGACTTAAAACAAACTTTGGCACTTAGGACAGGATACCGAGATGCCAATGCCGGTTGGAATGGATCAAACATTCCATCTGCATATTAATTCCGTCTATATGTTAAACAAAAACTATTGTTATGCATATGATAGGCCAGAGGTCCAGATTGTCCCCTTTCCCTTGAGGTGGCTCTCCATTGACTGGGCATGGGCTGCGTTGTAGATCTTTTCCCAGATTCTACAGCCTGGAGTAACAAATCATGCCAAGCTCTCTCTTGACTATATCCGAAAATCTGGCATCCTGTGGGTCAACCCTTGGGGGCCCAGCTTCCATCTCCCAATACTAAGTTCACTTCAGGTCTCTCAAGACAGGGAGGAAACAACATTCCTTGGAGACCTGAAGGGATGCACTGAGCCTAAGAATTTTCAAGAGCTTATCAATCAGCTAGCTCTTGTTCATTCCCAGGCAGATGAGCGGTGGTATTGTGATGGACCTTTACTGGACACTCTGATGAATAACTGGAGTGGCACTTGTGCTTTAATCAAATTGGCTATCTCTTTCACTTTAGCGCTTTATCAACCAAAAGAAGGAAAAATAAGACATCATAAAGTGACAGAAGCCTGTTACGGGTCTCTTGACTGTCATGCTATTTAAACCCTATTGGACCCACCACCTGGGAGACACTCAATCAATTTAAAACCCAAAGTAAAATTGCTGCAGTATTTGAGTCAATATTTTGGTGGATGACAATAAAAATGTTGATTGGATAAACTTCATCTACTACAACCAGCAGCGATCTATTAACTACACTAGAGATGCTGTTAAAAAGAAAGCTGAGCAATTAGGGGCTATTAGCCATATGGCTTGGGAAAATAGGATAGCCTTAGACATAATATTAACAGAAAGAGGAGGCATTTGAGTCATGATTAAAAATCAGTGTCGTACCTTCATCCCATTTAGCATGTATAGTCTAATCCTAGCCAATAGGGGAACAACGCAGCAGCAGGTCAGGAATAAGAACCCCTTCCTCTCCCTTGTCCAGTTGTGGACTCACTATTGCTCCATCTGTAAGGGCACAACTTTCTATAGAAGTTCATTGCCTTGCTGAGAATTAAGAAGAAAATTTTACATTTGGTGCCATTTCTTTTGTGGCACTGAAACTTTGTTTATAACACAGGCCTGGCATGGTGGGGGTGGGAGAGAATGTTTCTTGGTTAGGGAATCCAACAAGCTCTATTACTTGGATGACTATCAAAACCCATCAATTTAGTCATCTTTAAAACTGTTTTATCTTTGCAGAAGTAAAGATTTTTTTATTTCTTTGAGATATCTAGCAAACCAAAAGTTACAGTTCTTCCAATATGAAAAATGATTCTTTGAGATCAGTAAAATCAGACTGAGTTTTGAGGTAATTCTTCTTCAAGTAAATAATATGCAGGGGAAAAAAAGCAAGACTTACATATAAAGATATTGATACTTAAGAGAATGAATTGTTTTATGAGATAACTCACAGCAGAATTACTTGAAATGCTGAGCCTTCACAGTGCCCATACAATATGGAAAGGGTTAAAATTCAAGATTTGGGAATCATCCATTATCAAGCAAATAATATCAATACATAAATTCATTTATGTATAAGTTCTGATGCCTCCAGTGTTTCTCCTTCTTAGAGTTTGTCCACTTCTACTGAGAGAGAGTATTAGAAAATGTTACTCTCTAACAGCAGCTCTAAAAATCTATTGCAAAAACACTCAGCACAGCTGAATCAATATTTTGATAAAATAGCTTGTAGAGTGGAAGCAGATCCAAATGGAACATTTCTTCTATACCACACTTTTCCCAGAGGTTCCTAGCTAGAGTTTGGACATGGATTTATGCTGGATGATTTCATGCACCGAAACTGACTGCCTCATCATTGTTAAGCAGGAGTGACAAATCTCTAGAGATGATTAAGTCAGGAACGCATGCTTGTAATATAGGACTGGATGCTATTCCTCACTGAACTTATTAAATGTAGGGAAATGCCAAGGGTGATTTAATTTGAGCTGAACTTGGATGATGTTCTATGTATATCTTATCCATAATAAGCACTCTTAACTGGAAGAAAAATCATATAAAAATGGTATTTTATGACTATTATAAAGTAAAAAAATAAGCAGCAAGTCAGAGTGCTATTGTTATGAAAATGATGTAGAATTGTGTTTTCAATAAGACTAGAAAATCTAGAAAAATATTTGCTTAGCTCACTAATGATAATCAGAGAGCAGATTTCCAGAACAAGGTTGGATAGAGAGTGTATTTTTATAGCATGCTGCTTTGTAATGTGAAAGTCCACCTCAAAAAAAAAAAAAAAGGAAAAGATAGATGAGACATAGAGTGTAAGATCAAGCAGGAAGGAAAGAGGAAGGAGAAGAGGAAATGAAAAGGGAGAGGAAAGGGAAAAGGAAAGGAGGAGTGACAGAGGTAGGGAGAGAAGGAAGGAAAGGAGGAAGAAAGAAACGGAGGGAGGGAGGGAAAAAGAGTGAGGGAAGGAGAAAGGAAGGGTGAGGAGAGGAGGGGAGGGCAGGAGAAGAGAGGGGGGAATGGCGGGGGACACTAAGCTCTGATTTATTTTATCTTGCCAAAATTTTTCTCTAAGGGGTCTCAGGAGTCATGCCCTACAAATCATAAACTCTCATCAGATGGGTTTTACTTAACCCTGTGTATCATAACTTACTCTCCAATCTGACTCTGGCATAATATTATGTGACAAAGGAGTCAAAATATTTTACCATAAAACATGTTTCTTTCCCATATTTTGAAATAGCCCTACAAATCTGTCCTTTGAAGGGGGAGAATTTTCATCTATAAAGAATCTCTATCAGCATGGGTAGATCTTTTATATCCATGCCCTCCAAAACCTGAAGAGATTAACTAAACCTCTAGCACCTTTTAAAGGGTCTGAATAGGAAATATTTGTCATCCATTCCCTCTAAGGGCAGCCACTATACTAGACACTAAGCTTCAAAAACCTTGGTCTCCACAATCTTTTACTTAACATGAACAATTTCCTTTCTGTTTATCCCAGGTCTTTAGACAAACTCAACCAATTGTCAACCAGAAAATGTTTAAATTTACCTATAGCCTGAAAGGCCTCCCTCTTTGATTGTCTCATCTTTCTGGATCAAACCAATGTACTTTTAAAATGTATTTGGTTGATGTGTAATGCCTCCTTAAAAGCATGAAACCGAGATGCACCCTGACTGCCTTGGGCACCTGTTCTCAAGACTTCCTCAGGGCTGTGTCATGGGCAATCATCATTCATATTTGTCTCAGAATAATCTCCTCAAATATTTTACAGAATTGGCCCTTTTTGTCAACAGAATGAAGGAAGGAAAGATGAAAGAAAAGATGGAAGAAAGAAAGAAAAGATCCAGGGAAGGAAGGAAGGAAGGGAATAAGAGAAGTGGGGGGATGGAAGGAAGGAGGCAAAGGGAGGAAGGGAGGGAGGCAGACGGAGGGAAGTTCTTACTCTGGGCTTCTTTCAAAAGCAAAGCCTCAAACAAGAACTTCGTGTAGCTAGATAATTTGGTTGGTGATCTCAGCAATCAGAGATAATGAATGGAAGAATTTGGGCATACTAGGTTAATGCTCCCTTATTTGCTTAGGATTGTAAAAAAGACTTTGCAATTTCATGGTAGAGAGAAGCATTTACCCAACAGCACCCATCACCTGTGGAATGAGAGTTGCCTCAGGATAATCAATTTAATTCATTCCTGGGCTATGAAATATGAAGAGATCATCCCAGAGTTTTACAAAGCACATGTTGGAGAAGGTCTGAGATAGAATGCATTAGATATGTAGTGTGCCCTTAAAGAGAGGTGCTGTCAAGGCAAAATGGGTGAAAGCTGAAAGCAGCTACTCACCACTGAAGGAGTGGGGCTTGCAGGTAGGGCCAGGAGATGAGTGACTGCCTAAAGAAAAGGCTGGATAGACAGGATGTGGAAAATTATGTTTCTTAGTTTCTGAAAGATACTTTTCCTGTTGTTAACTGTTTTGACATGAAGCCTGTGTGCTGAAGATTGTTTCTTTACAATCATCATTCACAGGAAGAGATTCCCCACAGGAGTAGGGGAGAGCAAAGATAAGGAAGACTTTGGGAATGTTTGCTGTGCCATTACAGCTAAGCCATGCCCATCAGCACTAAGAAAAATGATGTAAAAATATTTTTTATAGTCATTAAAATATATACAAATTTCCACAGCATAATTGGTCTGCATCATAAATGTATTTATCTCATCAGTGACAATCTATGCTTTTTTCTGACTTTATTATGTCATTTTTTAATGGAATAAAAATAACCATAAAATCATTAGCCTATTCTTCAAATTTAGGATTCAAACAGGAATGCAAATATCTAGAGTTTATTCCAGACTTTACCACAAACCAGGAGCACTGACATAATTTTCTATATTGCCTAAAAATAGGAGGAATAATGTTACTTTTCCAAAGGTCAAAATTCATTATTTGGCATGTTTGTGTTTTTAATCAATGTTTTCTCTCCGCAGGGTTCCACGCACCATGCATTATTTAGGAGATGAAAAGAAATGTGTAACACTAATAGCATTAATAAGAAATAGAGTGCTGGTATGTTTTGTGCTGATTGTAAAAGAGTGGAATGACATGGTAATTTCAGAACAGGAGGTAACTCCTGTAATCCCAGAACTTTGGGAGGCCTAGGTGGGTGGATCACGAGGTCAGGAGATGCAGACTATCCTGGCTAACACAGTGAAATCCCATCTCTACTAAAAATGCAAAAAAGTATCCATATGTGGTGGTGGGCACCTGTAGTCCCAGCTACTTGGGAGGCTGAGACAGGAGAATGGCATGAACCCAGGAAGCAGAGCTTGCAGTGAGCCGAGATCAGGCCACTGCAATCTAGCCTGGGTGAGAGAGTGAGTCTGTCCCCCCCCCCCCCCAAAAAAACAAACAAACAAAAAACCATTTATCATAAAATTTGAGCCTCTGTTCACTGAAATTCAAAAGCAAAATTACAATATTGTTGAAAGCTCTTAGCCATATCCGCTTATCTTGTAACATATAAATACAAAGAGATGAATTTTTTTTTCTCTTTACCAATTTATATGCCCTTTATTTCTTTCTCTTTTCTGATTGCTCTGACTAGGACTATGTTGAATAGAAGTACTATGTTGAATAGAAGTGATCAGAGTGGGTATACTTGTTTTGTTTCATTTCCCAGGGGGAATGCTTTCAACATTTACCTGTGCAGTATAACATTAGCTATCAGTTTGTTATAGGTGACTTTTTTTTTTAACCTTATGTGTCCCTTCAGTGCTGATTTTGCTGTGGGTTTTAATCATAAATGGATGCCGAATTTCATAAGATGATTTTTTTTCTGTATCTATTGAGACAATCATGTGACTTTTTGCTTTTAATTCTGTTTATGTGGTGTATCACATTCATTGACTTATGTATATTTTGTATATTGCCTAAAAATAGGAAGAATAATGCTATTTTCCAAAGGTCAAAAATCATTTATATATACCCTCTATATTTATCAGGATATTAGACTGTAATTTTTTCTCTCTTTCTCTTTTTTTTTGTTCTGTCCTTCCCTGGCTTGGTAATATGGGTGATACTGGCTTCAGAGAATGATTGACTTAGGGCTGAATCCCTATTTCTCTATCTTTTGGAATAACATTAATAGGATTCATGCCAATCCTTTGAATGTCTGACAGATCAGCTGTGAATCCATATGCTCCTGGACGTTTTTGTTGTTGGCAATTTTAAAATTATGTTTTCAATCTTGCTTCTTGCCATTGGTCTGTTCAGAGATTCTATATTTCCCTGATTTATTCTAGGAGCACTGTATATGTCCAGGAATTTGCCCATTTCAGCTAAGTTTTCTAGTTTATGCCCATAAAAGTGCTCATAGTAGTCTTGAATAATCTTTTATATTTCTGTACCTGGATAATCAGGTCACTCCCACCCTAATACTACTATTTACCAAGGGTCTTAGCAAATGGCACACCAGGAGATTATATCCCTTGCCTGGCCCAGAGGGTCCCATGCCCATGGAGCCTCCCTCATTGCTAGCACAGCAGTCTGAGGTCTAACTGCAAGGCAGCAGTGAGGATGGGGGAGGGGCGCCAGCATTCCTGAGGCTTAAGTAGGTAAACAAAGTGGCCGACAAGCTCAAATTTTGTGGAGACCATCTCAGCTCAAGGAGGCCTGTCTGCCTGTGTAGACTTCACTTCTGGAGACAGGGAATAGCTAAACAAAAAACAGCAGAAACCTATGCAGATGTAAATGTTCCTGTCTGACAGCTTTGAAGAGAGTAGTGATTCTGCCAGCACAGAGGTTGAGATCTGAGAATGGACAGATAGCCTGCTCAAGTGGGTCCCTGGACCCTGAGTAGCCTAACTGGGAGAGCCTAAATGGGAGTAACCTAACTGGAGTAGACCTCAAGCAAAGTCAAGAGATGTGCAGCTGAGGGTCCTGATGGTTACAAAGAAAACTAACAAACAGAAAAGGCATCCATACCAAAACTCTAGCTGTACATCACCATCATCAAAGAGCAAAGGTAGATAAAATCACAAAGATGGGGAAAAGCAGTGTATAAATCTCAACATTCAAAAAATCAGAGCATCACTCATGCTCCGAAGGAGTGCGGGGAAAAGCAGTGTATAAATCTCAACATTCAAAAAATCAGAGCACCACTCATGCTCCAAAGGAGTGCGGGGAAAAGCAGTGTATAAATCTCAACATTCAAAAAATCAGAGCACCACTCATGCTCCAAAGGAGTGCAGCTCCTCACCAGCAACAAAAGAAAGCTGGATGGATAATGACTTTGATGAGTTGAAGGAAGAAGGCTTCAGTTGATCAAACTTCTCAGAGCTAAAGTTAAACCTGTCAGTGCAAAGAAGCTAAAAACCTTGAAAAAAAATTGAAAAATGGATAACTAGAATAACCAATGCAGATAAGTCCATAAATGACCCGATAGAGATGAAAACCATGACATGAACACTATGTGACAATTCAAAAGCTTCAGTAACCAACTTAATCAACTGGAAGAAAGAGTACCGAGATTGAAGATCAAATGAATGAAATGAAGTGAGAAGAGAAGCTTAGAGAAAAAAGAATAAAAAGAAATGAACAAAGCCTCAAAGAATATAGGATTATGTGAAAAGACTAAATCTACATCTGATTGGTGTGACTGAAAGTGATGGAGAGAATGTAACCAAGTTGGAAAACACTCTGCAGGATGTTATCCAGGAGAACTTCCCCAACCTAGAAAGGCAGGCCAATATTTAAATTCAGGAAATACAGAGAATGCCACAAAGATACTCGTCAAGAAGAGCAACTCCAAGACACATAATTGTCAGATTCACCAAAGATGAAATGCAGGAAAAAATGTTAAGGACAGCCAGAGAGAAAGGTTGGGTTACCCACAAAGGGAAGCCCATCAGACTAACAGCAGATCTCTCGGCAGAAACTCTACAAGCCAGAAGAGAGTGGAGGCCAATATTCAACATTCTTAAAGAAAAGAATTTTCAACCCAGAATTTCATATCCAGCCAAACTCAGTTTCATAAGTGAAGGAGAAATAAAATCCTTTACAGACAAGAAAATGCTGAGAGATTTTATCACCACCAGGCCTGCCCTACAAGAAATCCTGAAGGAAGCACTAAACATGGAAATGAAAACTGGTACTAGCCATTGCAAAAACATGCCAAAATGTAAAGACCGTCAATGCTAGGAAGAAACTCCATCAACTAATGAGCAAAATAGCCAGCTAATATCATAATGGCAGGATCAAGTTCATACAAAGCAATACTAACCTTAAATGTAAATGGACTAAATGGTCCTATTAAAAGACACAAACTGGCAAATTGGATAAAGAGACCCATCAGTTTGCTGTATCCAGGAGACCCATCCCATGTGCAGAGACACACATAGGCTCAAAATAAAGGGATGGAGGAAAACTGACTATGCAAATGGAAAAGAAAGAAAGGCAGTGGTTGCAATCCTAGTCTCTGATAAAACAGACTTTAAACCAAAAAAGATCAAAAGACACAAGGAAGACCATTATGTAATGGTAAAGGGATCAATTCATCAGGAAGAGCTAACTATCCTAGATATATATACACCCAATACAGGAGCACCCAGGTTCATAAAGCAAGTTCTTAGAGACTTGCAAAGAAACTTTGACTCCCACACAATAATAATGGGAGACTTTAACAACCCACTGTCAGCATTAGACAGATCAACGACACAGAAAGTAAACAAGGATATCCAGGAATTGAACTCAACTCTTCCCCAAGTGGACCTAATAGACATGAAAGAACTCTCCACCACAAATCAACAGAATATACATTCTTCTCAGCACTACATCACTCTTATTCCAAAATTGACCACATAGTTGGAAGTAAAGCACTCCTCAGCAGATGTAAAAGAACAGAAATTATAAAAAGCATTCTCTCCCAGATCACGGTGCAATCAAACTAGAACTCAGGATTAAGAAAGTCACTCAAAACCACTCAATTACATGGAAATTGAACAACCTGCTCCTGAATGACTACTGAGTACATAACAAAATGAAGACAGAAACAGAGATGTTCTTTAAACCAATGAGAACAAAGATACAACATACCAGAATCTCTGGGAGACATTTACAGCAGTGTGTAGAGGGAAATTTAAAGCACTAAATGCCCACACGAGAAAGCGAGAAAGACCTAAAATTGACACCTTAACATCACAATTAAAAGAACTAGAGAAGGAAGAGCAAACACATTCGAAAGCTAGAAGAAGGCAAAATATAACTAAGATCAGAGCTGAAGTGAAGGAGATAGAGACATAAAAACCCTTCACAAAAATCAATGAATCCAGGAGTTGTTTTTTTGAAAAAATCAACAAAATTGATAGACCCCTAGCAAGATTAATGAAGAATAAAAGAGAGAAGGATCAAATAGACACAATACAAAATGATAAAGGGCATATTACCACCGACCCCACCGAAATACAAACTACCATCTGAGAATACTATAAACACCTCTACACAAATAAACCAGAAAACCTAGAAGAAACGGATAAATTCCTGGACACATACACCCTCCCAAGATTAAACCAGGAAGAAGTTGAATCCCTGAATAGACCAATAATAGGCTCTGAAATTGAGGCAATAAATAATAACCTACCAACGAAAAACAGTCCAGAACCAGACGAATGCACAGCTGAATTCTACCAGAAGTACAAGGAGGAGCTGGTATCATTCCTTTGGAAACTATTCCTAGCAATAGAAAAAGAGGAAATTCTCCGTAACTCATTTTATGAGGCCAACATCATCCCAATACCAAAGTCTGGCAGAGAAACGACAAAAAAAAGAGAATTTTAGACCAATATCCCTGATGAACATCGATGCAAAAATTCTCAATAAAATACTGGCAAAGTAAATCCAGCAGCACATCAAAAAGCTTACCCACCATGATAAGTGGGCTTCATCACTGGGATGCAAGACTAGTTCAACATATGCAAATCAATAAATGTAATCCAGCATAGAAACAGAAGCAAAGACAAAAACCACATGATTATCTCCATAGACTCAGAAAAGGCCTTTGACAATATTCAGCAGCCCTTCCTGCAAAAAATTCTCAATAAATTCAGTACCGATGGAATGTATCTCAAAATAATAAGAGCTGTTTATGACAAACCCACAACCGATATCATACTGAGTGGGCAAAACCTGGAAGCCTTTCCCTTAAAAAAGGGAAGAAGACAGAGATACCCTCTCTCATGACTCCTATTCAACATAGTGTTGGAAGTTCTGGCCAGGGCAATCAGGCAAGAGAAAGAAATAAATGGTATTCCATTATGAAAAGAGGAAGTCAAATTGTCCCTGTATGCAGATGATATGATTGTCTATTTAGAAAACCCCACTGTCTCCACCCAAAATCTCCTCAAGCTGAGAAGTGACTTCAGCAAAGTCTCAGGATACAAAATCAATGTGAAAAATCACAAGCATTCGTATACACCAATAACAGACAAACAGAGAGCCAAATCATGAGTGATTTCCCATTCACAACTGCTTCAAAGAGAATAAAATACCTGGGACTCCAACTTACAACGGATGTGAAGGGCCTCTTTATGGAGAACTACAAAGCACTGCTCAATAAAATAAACGAGGACACAAACAAATGGAAGAACATTCTATGTTCATGAATTGGAAGAATCAATATCGTGAAAATGGCCATACGACCCACGATAATTGATAGATTCAATGCTATCCCCATTAAGCTACCAATAACTTTCTTCACAGAATTGGAAAAAACTACCTTGGAGTTCATATGGAACCAAAAAAGAGCCTGCATTGCCAAGACAATCCTAAGCCAAAAGAACAAAACTGGAGGCATCACACTACGTGTCTTCAAACTATAATACCGGGCTACAGTAAAGGAAACAGCATTGTACTGGTACCAAAACAGATATATAGACCAATGGAACAGAACAGAGCCCTCAAAAATAATACCACACAGGTATTTCCCTATTAAATATTAATTATTATTTTTTACTATACTAAATATGTATATACCCAGATTAATAAAGCAAGTTCTTAGAGACTTGCAAATAGACTTTGACACCCACACAATAATAATGGGAGACTTTATTAAATCCCTATTAAATATTAATTTCCCTACTAAATAGGGAAAGGGTTCCCTATTTAATAAATGGTGCTGGGAAACCTGGTTAGCCATAAGTAGAAAGCTGAAACTGGATCCATTCCTTACACCTTATACAAAAATTAATTCAAGATGGATTAGAGACTTAAATGTTAGACCTAATACCACAAAAACCCTGGAAGAAAACCTAGGCAATACGATTCAGGACATAGGCAAGAGCACAGACTTCATGTCTAAAACACCAAAAGCAATGGCAACAGAAGACAATATTGACAAATGGGATCGAATCAAACTAAAGAGCTTCTGCACAGCAACAGAAATTACCATCAGAGTGAACAGACAACCTGCAGAATGGAAGAAAATATTTGCAATTACTCATCTGACAAAGGGCTAATATCCAGAACCTACAAAGAACTCAAACAAATTACAAGACAAAAAACAAACAACTCCATAAAAAATGGCTAAAAGATATGAACAGACACTTCTCAAAAGAAGACATTTATGCAACCAACAGACACATGAAAACATGATCATCATACTGGCCATCAGAGAAATGTAAATCAAAACCACAATGAGATACCATCTCACACCACTTAGAATGGCAATCATTAAAAAGTCAGGAAACAACAAGTGCTGTAGAAGATATGGAGAAATAGGAACACTTTTACACTGCTATTAAGACTCTAAACTAGTTCAACCATTGTGGAAGATATGTGGTGATTCCTCAAGGATCTAGAACTAGAAACACCATTTGACCCAGCCATCGCATTACTAGTTATATACCCAAAAGATTATAAATCATGCTGCTATAAAGACACATGCACACATATGTATATTGTGGCACTATTCACAATAGCAAAGACTTGGAACCAACACAAACGTGCTTCAATGACAGACTGGATTAAGAAAATGTGACAATGATGCAGCCCGACCAGCGAGAGCTGAAGCAGGGCGAAGTATCACCTCACCTGGAAAGTGCAAAGGGGAAGGGAATTCATTTTCCTAACCAAGGAAAATTGAGACACACAACACCCGGAAAATCAGGTGCAGACCATCACCTCACACCTCACATGCTGGGGTATACCACTGAGACGAAGCTTTCAGAGTGAGAATCAGACAGCAACACTCGCTCTTCAGCAGTACTCTATCTTCTACAGCCTCCACTGCTGATTCACAGGCAAACATGGTCTGGAGTGGACCTCAAGCAAACTCCAACAGACCTACAACTGAGGGTCCTGACAGAAGGAAAACTAACAAACAGAAAGGACAGCCACACGAAAATCCCATCAGTATGACACCATCATCAAAGACAAAGGCAAATAAAAACCCAAAACACAATGATGGGGAAAAAGCAGTGCAGAAAAGCTGGAAATTCAAAAAAATCAGAGTGCATGTCCCCTTCCAAAGGAACGCAGCTCATTGCCAGCAATGGAACAAAGCTGGATAGAGAATGACTTTGATGAGTTGAGAGAAGAAGGCTTCAGTCCATCAAACTTCTCAGAGCTAAAGGAGGAAATATGTAACCAGTGCAAAGAAATTAAAAACCTTGAAAAAAGAATGGATGAATGGATAACTAGAATAATCAATGCAGAGGAGACCTTAAAAGAACTGATAGAGATGAAAACCATAACATGAGAAATACATTACAAATGCACAAGCTTCAGTAACGAATTGATCAATGGGAAGAAAGAGTATCAGTGATTGAAGATCAAATGAATGAAATGAAGTGAGAAGAGAAGTGTGGAGAGAAAAGAGTAAAAAGAAATGAACAAAGCCTCCAAAAAGTATGGCATTATGTGAAAAGATGAAATCTACCTCTGATTGGTGTGCCTGAAAGTGAGGGGGAAAATGGAACCAAGTTGGGAAACACTCTGCAGGATATCATCTAGGAGAAGTTCCCCAACCTAGTAAGGCAGGCCAATATTCAAAATCAGAAAATACAGAGAATGCGACAAAGATACTCCTTGAGTAGAGCAACTCTAAGACACATAATTGTCAGATTCACCAAAGTTGAAATGAAGGAAAAAACATTAAGTACAGCCAGAGAGAAAGGTCGGATTTCACACAAAGGGAAGCCCATCAAACTAACAGCAGATCTATCGGCAGAAACTCTCCAAACCAGAAGAGAGTGGCACCAATATTCAACATTCTTAAAGAAAAGAATTTTCAGCCCAAAATTTCTTATCCAGCCAAACTAAGTTTCATAAGTGAAGGAGAAATAAAATTCTTTACAGACAAACAAATGCTTAGAGATTTTGTCACACCCAGGCCTGCCCTACAAGAGATCCTGAAGTAAGCATTAAACATGGAAAGGAAAAACCAGTACCAGCCATTCCAAAAATATGTCAGAAGGTAAAGTCCATCGATGCTAGGAAGAAACTGCATCAACTAGTGAGCAAAATAATCAGCTAATATCATAATGGCAGGATCAAGTTGACACATAACAATATGAACCTTAAATGTAAATGGACTAAATGCTCCAATTAAAAGACACAGAGTGGCAAATTGGTTAAAGAGTCAAGACCTGTCAGTTTGCTGTATCCAGGAGACCCCTCTCATATACAGAGACACATATAGTCTCAAAATAAAGGGATGGAGGCAGATCTACCAAGCAAATGGAAAACAGAAAAAAGCAGGGATTGCACTCCTAGTCTCTGATAAAACAGACTTTAAACCATCAAAGATCAAAAGAGACAAAGAAGGCCATTACATAATGGTAAAGGGATAAATTCAACAGGAAGAGCTAACTATACTACATATATATGCACCCAATACAGGAGCACCCAGATTCATAAAGCAAGTCCTTAGAGACTTACAAAGAGACTTAGATTCCCATACACTAATAATGGGAGACTTTAACACCCCACTGTCAATGTTAGACAAATCAACAAGACAGAAAGTTAATAAAGATATCCAGGAATTGAACTCAACTCTGCACCAAGCTGACCTAATAGACATCTACTGAACTCTCCACCCCAAATCAACAGAATATACCTTCTTCTGAGCACCACCACATCACACTTATTCCAAAATTGACCACATAGTTGAGAGTAAAGCACTCCTCAGCAAATGTAAAAGAATAGATATTATAACAAACTGTCTCTCAGACCACAGTGTAATGAAGCTAGAACTCAGGAGCAAGAAATTCAATCAAAGCTGCTCAACTACCTGGAAACTGAACAAACTGCTCCTGAATGACTAGTGGGTACATAACAAAATGAAGGCAGAAAGAAAGATCTTCTTGGAAACCAATGAGAACGAAGATACAACATACCAGAATCTCTGGGACATATTTAAAGCAGTATGTAGAGGGAAATTTATTTATTTATTTATTTATTTATTTTTTTTATGGTTTTTTTTTTGATACATTGACTACTTTTCCTTTGAGGAGATACCCAGTAGTAGGACTGCTCAATGGAAATGTAGTTCTAGCTTTAGTTCTTTGAGAAATCATACTGTTTTCCATAGAAGGTGTACTGATTTACATTCCCAGCAAGGGTGTATAAGAGTTCTCCTTTCTCCATATCCTTGCTAACAGCTGTTATTTTTCACCTTTTTTTTTAAAAAAAAATTATTATTATACTTTAAGTTCTAGGGTACATGTGGATAACGTGCAGGTTTGTTACATATGTATACTTGTGCTATGTTGCTGTGCTGCACCCATCAACTCGTCAGCACCCATCAACTCGTCATTTACATCAGGTATAACTCCCAATGCAATGCCTCCCCCCTCCCCCCTCCCCATAATAGGCCCCAGTGTGTGATGTCCCCCTTCCCGAGTCCAAGTGATCTCATTGTTCAGTTCCTACCTATGAGTGAGAACATGTGGTGTTTGGTTTTCTGTTCTTGTGATAGTTTGCTAAGAATGATGGTTTCCAGCTGCATCCATGTCCCTACAAAGGACACAAACTCATCCTTTTTTATGGCTGCATAGTATTCCATGGTGTATATGTGCCACATTTTCTTAATCCAGTCTGTCACTGATGGACATTTGGGTTGATTCCAAGTCTTTGCTATTGTGAATAGTGCCGCAATGAACATGCGTGTGCATGTGTCTTTATAGTAGCATGATTTATAATCCTTTGGGTATATACCCAGTAATGGGATGGCTGGGTCATATGGTACATCTAGTTCTAGATCCTTGAGGAGTCGCCATACTGTTTTCCATAATGGTTGAACTAGTTTACAATCCCACCAACAGTGTAAAAGTGTTCCTATTTCTCCACATCCTCTCCAGCACCTGTTGTTTCCTGACTTTTTAATGATTGCCATTCTAACTGGTGTGAGATGGTATCTCATTGTGGTTTTGATTTGCATTTCTCTGATGGCCAGTGATGATGAGCATTTTCTCATGTGTCTGTTGGCTGTGTGAATGTCTTCTTTTGAGAAATGTCTGTTCATATCCTTTGCCTACTTTTTGATGGGGTTGTTTGTTTTTTCTTGTAAATTTGTTTGAGTTCTTTGTAGGTTCTGGATATTAGTCCTTTGTCAGATGAGTAGATTGCAAAAATTTTCTCCCATTCTGTAGGTTGCCTGTTCACTCTGATGGTAGTTTCTTTTGCTGTGCAGAAGCTTTTTAGTTTAATTAGATCCCATTTGTCAATTTTGGTTTTTGCTGCCGTTGCTTTTGTTGTTTTAGACATGAAGTCTTTGCCCATGCCTATGTCCTGAATGGTACTACCTAGGTTTTTGTAGAGTGAAATTTATAGCACTAAGTGCCCACAAGAGAAAGCAGGAAAGATCTAAAATTGACATCCTAACATCACAATTAAAAGAACTAGAGAAGCAAGAGCAAACACATTCCAAAGCTAGCAGAAGGCAAGAAATAACTAAGATCAGAGCAGAACTGAAGGAGATACAGACACTAAATCCCTCCAAAAAATCAATGAGTCCAGGAACTGGTTTTTTGAAAAGATCAACAAAATTGGTAGACCGCTAGCAAGACTAATAAAGAAGAAAAGAGAGAAGAATCAAATAGATGCAACAAAAAATGATAAAGGGAATATCACCACCGACCCCACAGAAATACAAACTACAATCAGAGAATACTATAAACACCTCTACGCAAATAAACTAGAAAATCCAGAAGAAATGGATAATTTTCTGGACACTTACACTCTCACAGAGTAAACCAGGAAGAATTTGAATTCCTGAATAGACCAATAGCAGGCTCTGAAATTGAGGCAATAATTAATAGCCTACCAACTAAAGAAAGTCCAGAACCAGATGGATTCACAGCCAAATTCTGCTAGAGGTACAGGGAGGAGTTGGTACCATTCCTTCTGAAACTATTCCAATCAATAGGAAAAGAGGAAATCCTCCTTAACTCATTTTATGAGGCTAACATCATCGTGATACCAAAGTTTGACAAAGATACAATCAAAAAAGAGAATTTTAGACCAATATCCCTAGTGAACATCGATGCAAAAATCCTCAACAAAATACTGGCAAACCGAATCCAGCAACACATCAAAAAGCTTATCCACCATGATCAAATGGGCTTCATCCCTAGGATGCAAGCTCTTTCAACATATGCATATCAAAAAACGTAATATAGCATATTAACAGAACCAAAGCCAAAAACTGCATGATTATCTCAATAGATGGAGAAAAGGCATTTGACAAAATTCAACAGCACTTCATGTTAAAAACTCTCAATAAATTCGGTACTGATGAAACGTATCTCAAAATAATAAGAGCTATTTATGACAAACCCACAGCCAATATCATACTGAATGGATAAAAACTGGAAGCATTCCCTTTGAAAACTGCCACAAGACAGGGATGCCCTCTCTCACCACTCCTATTCAACATAGTGTTATATATCAATAACAGACAACCAGAGAACCAAATCATGAACGAATATCCATTCACAATAGCTTCAAAGAGAATGAAATACCTAGGAATCCAACTTACAAGGGATGTAAAGGACCTCTTCAAGGAGAATTACAAACCAATGCTCAGTGAAATAAGAGGACACAAACAAATGGAAGAATATACCATGCTCATAGATAGGAAGAATTGGTATCATGAAAATGGCCATACTGCCCAAGGTAATTGATAGATTCAATGCCATCCCCATTAAGCTACCAATGACTTTCTTCACAGAATTGGAAAAAACTGCTTTAAAGTTCATATGGAACCAAAAAAGAGCCCGCATTGCCAAGACAATCCTAAGTCAAAAGAACAAAGCTGGAGACATCACGCTACTATACTATATCATCAAACTATACTACAAGGCTACAGTAACCGAAACAACAATATACTGGTACCAAAACAGAGACGTAGACCAATGGAACAGAACAGAGCCCTCAGAAATAATACCACAATGAATTTTGAAGTTTAGTGCCTTGTTAGTTGTGAGTAGCCACTTCAAGGATAACAAGTTGTATTTGAAGGCAAGCTTTCTGGTGTTTGCCCTAAATTGCTAGTTACAGCCTTGTGAAAGAGAATGCAAGTCAGAGAACACTGCCAGGGCAAAGGTGGTTGTGAAGACATGCTGTCTTCTGTCTTGGTACTAAGTTCATGTGTGATATAGTGACTTCCCTGATCTAAGCTGACATGATAGGATGAGACCAGATCACCAAGAACTGTTTGAAATGTCTCTGACATTTGTATGGCGACTGAAGTAGGAAACGTGCACCATGCTTTACCCCGTAATATATCTATGACAGATTCCGCATTTCTGCTAGCCATTGGCTTAGCCTCATTTTCTTTTCCTTCTTTTTCTTCCTAGTCATCATGTCATTTGTAATGTTTTAGACAACAAGGAACAATCCGGTGTGATGGGATTTTTATAGTAAAGTTATAGATAGCTCTTTTAACAGCCTGAAAGTGAACTGGTAAAAATGAGTTCTGTAGTGATATTGAGAAAGCTAACTTAAAAGTGGGATCTTGCTCTTTGAAAAGTTGTTTTCAAATTCCCATTAAAGTCTTGGGGGGATGAGTAACTTATTTTCAATATCTTCATGAATAATAGTAATTTTTGAATCTCAGTTTTTGGATGAGAATGGGTAGTCTTCCTTATAACGAAATACTTCAAAGATACAAGTCACAATTTAAGTTCCTGGTGACAGGGGAAGTGATCACATAGAAAAGTGACTTAAAAGACCCGATGGGGAATAACCATCACCTTGTTTGTTCTGTCTTTCTCATCACCAAGGAGCAGACAGTCTATACTTTGGAAGAACTGAGCAGAGAGTTAGGGCTTTGTGAATATTCCCTGGTCCTACCTCACCATATGATGATTAGATATGCTAGTGTCCTCCACATGTGCAGGATTCATTAAAAGAAGGGCCATCTCTAAGGAGTGATGACAAAGCTCACCTTCTCCTCTTTACTCTCATTGAAGAAGGCAGTTGTTGAAAACCCAATAGCCCACTTAGTTTTGTTCTTTCCCTTTCTTTTACAATTATGCAACCAAGGTGACAGGGGATGTCTTTACTCTGGAACAATCAACCGTGAACAAAACTTTGCCTTTCATTTCATTTTACACTGCATTTGCTGATATCAAATGAGGAAGACAGGAGTCTGATATAGTTAAAAAAAGAACAAAAATTTGTGCCAGCCTTCCGTTACTTAATTATTTATGAGTTCAACAATTAGTAAGGGTTCTCCAGAGAAACAGAATGAATAAGCTATCTAACTAACTATCTATCTATCATCCATTTATCTATGCATCTATCAATCATCTACATATTATCTGTCATCTATCTATCTATCTATCCATCATCTGTCCATCTATCTATCATTCATCTACTCTATCATACATAATATATCTACATTGATAGATATTAGGATATTAGCTTATTGATATGTAATAAGGTATTGAGTTCTTTTTTATTTTATTTATTTATTTTTTGAATCATACTTTAAGTTCTAGGGTACATGTGCACAACGTGCAGGTTTGTTACATATGTATACATGTGCCATGTTGGTGTGATGCAACCATCAACTCATCAGCACCCATCAACTCATCAGTTACATCAGGTATAACTCCCAATGCCATCCCTCACCCCTGCCGCCTCCCCATAATAGGCCCCAGTGTGGGATGTTCTCCTTGCCATGTTCAAGTGATCTCATCGTTCAATTCCCACCTATGAGTGAGAACATGCAGTGTTTGGTTTTCTGTTCTTTCGAAAGTTTGCTGAGAATGATGGTTTTCAGCTACATCCATGTCGCTGGACAAAGGACATGAACTCATCCTTTTATATAGCTGTGTAGTATTCCATGATGTATATGTGCCACATTTTCTTAATCTAGTCTGTCACTGATGGACATTTGGGTTGATTCCAAGTCTTTGCTATTGTGAATAGTGCTGCAATAAGCATACGTGTGCATGTGTCTTTATAGAAGCATGACTTATAATCCTTTGGGTATATGCCCAGGAATGGGATGGCTGGGTCAAATGGTATTCCTAGTTCTAGATCTTTGAGGAAATGCCATACTGTTTTCCACAATGGTTGAACTAGTTTACAATCTCACCAACAGTGTAAAAGTGTTCCTATTTCTCCACATCCTCTCCAGCACCTGTTATTTCCAGACCTTTTAATGATTGCCATTCTAACTGGTGTGAGATGGTATCTCATTGTGGTTTTCATTTGCATTTCTCTGATGGCCAGTGATGACAAGCATTTTTTTATGTGTCTGTTGGTTGTATGAATGTCTTCTTTTGAGAAATGTCTGTTCATATCCTTTGCCCACTTTTTGATGGGGTTGTTTGTTTTTTTCATGTAAATTTGATTGAGTTCTTTATAGGTTCTGCATATTAGTCCTTTGTCAGATAAGTAGATTGCAAAAATTTTCTTCCATTCTGTAGGTTGCCTGTTCACTCTGATGGTAGTGTCTTCTGCTGTACAGAAGCTCTTTAGTTTAATTAGATTCCATTTGCCAATTTTGGCTTTTGTTGCCATTGTTTTGTTGTTTTAGACATGAAGTTCTTGCCCATGCCTATGTCCTGAATGGTATTACCTAGGTTTTCTTCTAGGGTTTTTATGGTATTCGGTCTAACATTTAAGTCTGTAATGCATCTTGAATTAATTTTCATATAAGAAGTAAGGAAAGGATCCAGTTTCAGCTTTCTACTTATGGCTAACCAATTTTCCCAGCAGTATTTATTAAATAGGAAATCCTTTCCCTATTTCTTGTTTTTCTCAGGTTTGTCAAGGATCAGATGGCTGTAGAGGTGTGGTATTATTTCTGAGGGCTCTGTTCTGTTCCATTGGTCTATATCTCTGTTCTGGTACCAGTACCATGCTGTTTTGATTACTGTAGCCTTGTAGTATAGTTTGAAGTTAGGTAGCATGATGCCTCCAGCTTTGTTCTTTTGACTTAGGATTGTCTTGACAATGCGGGGTATTTTTGGTTCCATATGAACTTTAAAGCAGTTTTTTCCAATTCTGTGAAGAAAGTCATGGGTAGCTTGTTGGGGATGGCATTGAATCTATAAATTACTTTGGACAGTATGGCCATTTTCCTGATACCGATTCTTCCTATCCATGAGCATGGTATGTTCTTCCATTTGTTTGTGTCCTCTTGATTTCACTGAGCATTGGTTTGTTGTTCTCCTTGAAGAGGTCCTTTACATCCCTTGTAAGTTGGATTCCTAGGTATTTCATTCTCTTTGAAGCTATTGTGAATGGATGTTCTTTCATGATTTGGTTCCCTGGTTGTCTGTTACTGATGTATAAGAATGTTTGTGATTTTTGTACATTAATTTTGTATCCTGAGACTTTGCTGAAGTTGCTTATCAGCTTCAGGAGATTTTGGGCTGATATGATGGACTTTTCTAAATATACAATCATGTCATCTGCAAATAGAGAAAATTTGACTTCTTCTTTTCCTAACTGAATACTCTTTATTTCTTTCTCTCGCCTGACTGCCTTAGCCAGAACTTCCAACACTATGTTGAATAGGAGTGGTGAGGGAAGGCATCCTTGTCTTGTGGCAGTTTTCAACGGGAATGCTTCCAGTTTTTGTCCATTCAGTATGATATTGTCTGTGGGTTTGTCATAAATGGCTCTTATTGAGATACGTTCCTTCAATACTGAATTTATTGAGAGATTTTAGCTTAAAGGGCTGTTGAATTTTGTCAAAGGCCTTTTCTACATCTATTGAGATAATCATGTGGTTTTTGTCTTTGGTTCTGTTTATATGCTGGATTACATTTATTGATTTGCATATGTTGAACTAGCCTTGAATCCCATGGATGAAGCCCACTTGATCATGGTGGATAATGTTTTTGAGGTGTTGCTGGATATGGTTTGCCAGTATTTTATTGAGGATTTTTGCCTCGATGTTCATCAGGGATATTGGTCTAAAATTCTCTTTTTTGGTTGTGTCTCTGCCAGATTTTGGTATCAAGATGATGTTGGCCTCATAAAATTAGTTAGGGGGGATTTCCTCTTTTTCTATTGATTGGAATAGTTTCAGAAGAAATAGTACCAGCTCCTCCTTCTACCTCCGTTAGAATTTGGCTGTGAATCGCCTGGTTCTGGAATTTTTTTGGTTGGTAGGCTATTAATTATTGCCTCTATTTCAGAGCCTCCAGTTGGTCTATTCAGTGATTCAACTTCTTCCTGATTTAATCTTTGGAGAGTGTAAGTGTCCAGGAAAATATCTATTTCTTCTAGGTTTTCTAGTTTATTTGCATAAAATTGTTTATAGTATTCTCTGATGGTGGTTTGTATTTCTGTGGAGTCAGTGGTGATATCTCCTTTATCATTTTCTATTCCATCTATTTGATTCTTCTCTCTTTTCTTCTTTATTAGTCTTGGTAGCAGTCTATCAATTTTGTTGATATTTTCAAAAAACCAGCTCCTGGATTCATTGATTTTTTTTTTTTGGAGGGTTTTTTGTGTCTGTATCTCCTTCAGTTCTTCTCTGATCTTAGTTATTTCTTGCCTTCTGCTAGCTTTTGAACGTGTTTGCTCTTGCTTCCCTAGTTCTTTTAATTGTGATGTTAGGGTGTCAATTTTTGATCTTTCCTTCTTTCTCTTGTGAGCATTTAGTGCTATAAATTTCCCTCTATACACTGCTTTAAATGTGTCCCAGAGAAATCTGGTATGTTGTATCTTTGTTCTCATTGGTTTCAAAGAACATCTTTATTTTTGCCTTCATTTCGTTATGTACCCCGTAGTCATTCAGGAGCTGATTGTTCAGTTTCTATTAGTTGAGAGGTTTTTTGTTTTGTTTTGTTTTGTTTTGTTTTGTTTTTTTTACTGTATATCTGGGTTATACTTTATTTATCTTATTAGAATTTTACAACAATCTTAGGAAGTATATATCATTATTTTAAAAATATTTTTATTGACAAAATTATATATATTTATGGTATATAAAATGATGTTTTGAAATATGTATACATTGTAGAACAGCTAAATCAAACTATTTAACATATGCATTATGTCACATTCTTATCATTTTTGTGTGTGTGGTAAGAACACTTAAAATTGCTGTCAGTGATTTTCAAGTGTACAACGCATAGCTATTAACTGCAGTCACCATGTGATGCAATAGATCTCCTGAACTTACTCCTTCTGCCTAAGTCAAATTTTGTGTCCTTTGACCAATATCTTCCCAATTCTCCTGGCTCCCAAAGCTCTGGTAATCATCATTCTACCCTCTGCTTCCATGACTTCAACTTTTTAGATTTCATATATAAGTAAGATCCCATGATATTTGTCATTCGGTGCCTGACTTACTTAGTAAAATGTCCTCCAGGTTCATCTGTATTGTTGCAAACGACAGGATTCTCTTCTCTTTTTAGGGCTGAATAGTATTCTGTTCTGTATATATATCATATTTTCTTTATCCATTCTTTCCCTTACTTGATGGACACTTGGGTTGATTCCATGTCTTATCTATTGTGAATAATCCTGGAATGAACATGAGAGTGTAGATAGCTCATCAACATACTGATTTTATTGCCTTTGGCTATGTATTCAGGAGTGAGATTACTGGATCATATGGTAGTTCTATTTTTAATTTTTTGATGTACCTTCATTTTTTAAATTATTTTTTATTATTATACTTTAAGTTCTAGGGTACATGTGGATAACGTGCAGGTTTGTTACATATGTATACTTGTGCCATGTTGCTGTGCTGCACCCATCAACTCGTCAGCACCCATCGACTCGTCATTTACATCAGGTATAACTCCCAATGCCATCCCTCCCCCCTCCCCCCTCCCCATGAGAGGCCCCGGTGTGTGATGTTCCCCTTCCTGAGTCCAAGTGATCTCATTGTTCCGTTCCTACCTATGAGTGAGAACATGCGGTATTTGGTTTTCTGTTCTTGTGATAGTTTGCTAAGAATGATGGTTTCCAGCTGCATCCATGTCCTTACAAAGGACACAAACTCATCCTTTTTTATGGTTGCATAGTATTCCATGGTGTGTATGTGCCACATTTTCTTAATCCAATCTGTCACTGATGGACATTTGGGTTGATTCCATGTCTTTGCTATTGTGAATAGTGCCGCAGTAAACATACGTGTGCATGTGTCTTTATAGCAGCATGATTTATAATCCTTTCGGTATATACCCAGTAATGAGATAGGTGGGTCATATGGTACATCTAGTTCTAGATCCTTGAGGAATCACCATACTGTTTTCCATAATGGTTGAACTAGTTTACAATCCCACCAACAGTGTAAAAGTGTTCCTATTTCTCCACATCCTCTCCAGCACAGTTGAGAGGTTTTGATTGAGTTTCTTAGTGCTGAGTACTAGTTTGATTGCACTGTGGTCTGAGAGACAGTTTGTTATAATTTCTATTCTTTTACATTTGCTGAGGAGTTCTTTACTTCCAACTATGTTGTCAATTTTGGAATAAGAGTGATGTGGTGCTGAGAAGAATGTATATTCTGTTGATTTGGGGTGGAAAATTCTGTAGATGTCTATTAGGTCTGCTTGGTGCTAAGTTGAGTTCAATTCCTGGATATTCTTGTTAACTTTCTGTCTCGTTGATCTGTCTAATGATGACAGTGGGGTGTTGAAGTCTTCCATTACTATTGTGTTGGAGTCTAAATCTCTTTGTACTTCTCTAAGGACTTGCTTTATGAATCTGGATGCTCCTGCTGTGGATGCGTATATACGTAGTATAGTTAGCTCTTCCTGTTGAATTGATCCCTTTACCATTTTGTAATGGCTTTCTTTGTCTCTTCTGATTTTTAATGGTTTAAAGTCTGTTTTATCAGAGACTAGGATTGCAACCCCTGCTTTTTTTTTAATTCTCCATTTGCCTGGTAGATCTTCCTCTATCCTTTTATTTTGAGCCTATGTGTGTCTCTGCACATGAGATTGGTCTCCTGAATACAGCAAACTGATTGGTCTTGACTCTATACCATTTGCCAATCTGTGTCTTTTAATGGGACCATTTAGTCCATTTACATTTAAAGTTAATATTATTATGTTTGAACTTGATCCTGTCATTGTGATATTAGCTGGTTATTTTGCTCATTAGTTGATGCAGTTTTTTCCTAGCATCGATGGTGTTTACATTTTGGCATATTTTTGCAATGTTTGGTACTGGTTGTTCCTTTCCATGTTTGATGCTTCCTTCAGGATCTCTTGTAGGGCAGGCCTGGTATTGACAAAATCTCTAAGCATTTGCCTGACTGTAAAAAATTTTATTTCTCCTTCACTTATGAAACTTAGTTTGGCTGGATATGAAGTTCTGGGTTGAAAATTCTTTCCTTTAAGAATGTTGAATATTGGTCCCCACTCTCTTCTGGCTTGGAGAGTTTCTTCTGAGAGATTTGCTGTTAGTCTGATGGGCTTCCCATTGTGTGTAACCCGACTTTTCTCTCTGGCTGCCCTTAACATTCTTTTCTTCATTTCAACTTTGGTGAATCTGACAATTATATGTCTTGGAGTTGCTCTTCTCTAGGAACTTTGTGGTGTTCTCTGTATTTCCTGAATTTGAATGTTGGCCTGCCTTACTAGGTTGGGGAAGTTCTCCTGAATGATATCATGCAGAGTGTTTTCCAACTTGGTTCCATTTTCTCCATCACTTTCAGGCACACCAATCAGATGTAGATTTGGTCTTTTCACATAATTCCATATATCTTGGAGGCTTTGTTCATTTCTTTTTCCTCTAGACTTCACTTCTCGCTTCATTTTTTTCATTTGATCTTCAATCATTGATACTCTTTCTTCCAGTTGATTGAGTCAGTTACTGAAGCTTGTGCATCTGTCACCTATTTCTCGTGTCATGCTTTTTATCTCTGTCACTTAGTTTATGGCCTTCTCTGAATTGATTATTCTAGTTATCCATTCTTCCATTCTTTTTTCAAGATTTTTAGTTTCTTTGTGCTGGTTACATAGTTCTTCCTTTAGTTCTGAGGAGTATGATCTATTGATGCCTTCTTCTCTCAACTGGTGAAAGTCATTCACTGTCCAACTTTGTTCTATTGCTGGTGAATAGCTGCATTCCTTTGGAGGGGGAGATGTGCTCTGGAATTTTGAATTTCCAGCTTTTCTGCGTTGCTTTTTCCCCATCTTTGTGTTTTTATTTGCCTTTGTCTCTGACGATGGTGACGTACTGATGGGGTTTTGTTGTGGGTGTCCTTTCTGTTTGTTAGTTTTCCTTCTAACAGTCAGGACCCTCAGCTGCAAGTCTGTTGGAGTTTGCTTGAGGTCCACTCCAGACCCTGTTTGCCTGAGTATCAGCAGTGGAGGCTGCAGAAGATAGAATATTGTTGAACAGCCAGTGTTGCTGTCTGATTCTTGCTCTGGAAGCTTCGTCTCAGGGGTATATCCAGCCATGTGATGTGTGAGGTGTTGGTCTGCACCTAGTGGGGAATGTCTCTCATTTATGCTACTCAGGGGTCAGGGACCCTCTGGGGCATGCAGTCTGTCTGTTCTCAGATCTCTACCTCCATGCTGGGAGATTCACTGCTTTCTTCAATGCTGTTAGACAGGGTCATTTACCTCTGCCTAGGTTTCTGCTGCTTTTTATTTAGCTATGTCCTGTCCCCAGAGATGGAGTCTACAGAGAGAGGCAGGCCTCCTTGAGCTGCAGTGGGTTCCACCCAGTTCGAGCTTCCCAGTGGCTTTGTTTACCTACTTAAGCCTCAGCAACGGTGGGTGCCCCTCCCCCAGCATCACTGCTGCCTTGTAGTTAGATCTAAGACTGCTGTGCTGTCAAGGAGGGAGGCTTAGTGGGCGTGGGACCCTCTCATCCAGGTGTGGGGTATAGTCTTCTCGATTGCTGTTTACTAAAACCCTTGGTAAAGTGCAGTATTAGGCTGGGAGTTACCTGATTTTCCAGTTGTGTGTCTCAGTTTCCCTTTTCTAAGAAAAGGGATTCCCTTTCCCCTTGAACTTCCCAGATGAGGTAATGGCTTGCTCTGCTTCAGCTCTCACTGGTGGGTCTGCACAAGCTGACCAGCACCGATTATCCAGCACTCCCCAGTGAGATGAACCCTATACCTCAGTTGAAAATGCAGAGATCACCCATCCTCTGTGCCACTCGCCCTGGGAGCTGGAGGCTGGAGCTGCTCCTATTCAGCCATCTTCCTCTGGGACCTTGACTTCTTGATACACTTAGATAGTAAGTATTGACTCATGTGATTATGGAACTTGGGATTTGTCAGTCTCAACATCCGCAGTTGGTAAGCTACAAATCCAGGACAATCACTGATGGTCTGAGTCCAATGGCCTGGGCACCAGGAGAGCCAATGATATAGTTCAACTCTGAAGGCAGGCAGAGTTATGACTCAGGAAGTGCCTATGTTTCAGTTAGGATCTGAAGGCAGGAAAATACTGATGCCTCTGCTCAAAGCCAGTCAGGCAGACTGAATTCTCTCCTACTTCGCCTTTACTTCTATTCAGGTTTTCAACTGCTTTTTATTCTATGCTTTGTGCTTTGATTGAGCCCCACCCACCTTGGGGAGAACAATATTCTTTACTCAATGTTTAGACTCAACTGTTCCGCTCATCCTGAAACACCCTCCAGTCACCAGAATAATAATTAAGCAAAGGACACTCTGTGGCCCAGTGAAGTTGACAGATAAAATAAACTACCACAGCACAGCCACTATTTGTAAATAGTTAGCAGTATGCATTGCCTGATTATGCAAGGTGAGGAAGACAGAGATTGATGACTTCCATCCGCTACCCTCAGAAGTTACAAGCTTTTGTAGTGATTGCATATTTGCAGGGGTGTGTGTGTGTGCATGTGTTTGTAGATGAAGTAGGTTAAGTGCCAAAGAAATAAAACTCAAAAAAACTGTGTGTATATATAGATGTATGTATATACACACACACATATACAAATATATATACACACAAACATAAAAATGTATCATTATCTATTTATCTATCTATCTATCTATCAATCTATCTATCAAAAGATCATTTCTAATTGATGTTAACAAGCAAGAATAAAAGGAAATCTACCACTAAATCCAAGCCATAGGAAATCATTAACAGTTCAACAGAGCCAAAGAGGGGAAAGCATTCAAAGATGCAGAAAGATATAGGAGAGAACACTAGCTGTTCCACACTCTGACAGGTTTTCTGGCAGGGTGGTGTGTCTTCATAACAAAGTATACAAGTGGAAGTAGTTACTACTTGCAGACGTGGCTCATAAAATTCTCTATTGTCTATCCCTCCAAGCTGTTTTTGTTTTCTGTCTACATGGCCAGAGACAACTTCCAAGACCACTTGGAAGCCACATGTTGAAGATGGTACCATCTCTGCCAGCCAGGGTCTTTAAGCACCTACCCAGGGTCTATGGGAATTCTTCTGTTGGTCTGTTCATCTGGTCAACACCATGTTACAATCCACAGGTGAACTTCTATTAGATTTCAGCCATTATATACTTTGGGGTCTTTTTGTCACAACAGTTAATGTTACTCAAACAAATACAAGACGGGTGAATGGGGGAAGAGTATGACTATACAAGCACCATGCATTTTTCCAGTGAGAAGAAAACAGATTACACGTCAAAAGATTTTGTTTATGGCCAGTTTGGGCCCAGTTTATGACCAGATTTGGGGGCCTCTTCTCAACATGGCCCCTTTTTGTTTTGCAAAGTGATAAAAGCAAAGACAGCTTTGTCGTGGTGTGCTACTTCTCACAGTAGTTGGGATTCACATCTGAAGACTATACAAAGACAAACAACACAGATTAAATGCACAGTCATTGAAATCACAGAGCCTCCAAGTGTCTTTATCTATTTTAATGGGTTAGTAACTGGTAATCTGTCTGCACTTCCTTCAAGCACTCCAGTTCCTGGCATTAAGATCAGGTGTGCCTGGGATGCTTTAAACATTAGTTCTTTTAATTTTGCAGTATCCAAAGACAAGCTTGTAGAGTGTCCTTCTAGATGCTTTTTTATTCTTTCCAAAATTTTTATCTTATTTAAGAACTATTAATAGTTTCCAAAAATCCTTATGTTTATCTCCTACAGTAGGCCATATCATTTGAATTTGAGGTGCTACTATACTGCCATGTTTCCAGATAACAGAAACACCTGTCATGTTTCTTACCATTTCTACCATCTGACTGTTATGTTTAAACCAGCTGAACATAGTGTGGCCATGTCATGCAGACTGAGAGGTACAATTGAAGCTAAACGTCCCCTTAGGGGACTAATCAATTATTCCATGGGAATCATTGTGCAGCACGTTTGCTGTTCTCCAGTGCAATCTTCCCAAAGAAGGATGTTCATTATTTCTGGCCAGGTCCAATTCTGTTTACAAATAGGCCTTTGATGGCAGTATGCCTCAATTGTAGGAGTACATTTATTATGGTAAATACTGAGAGCAGAAAGCATGTGTAAATGTGTCATAGAGTGATTATATGCAGGCATTATTGCCAGCCAAGATTGATAAATATGCCCAATTAGTATAATTATTCTCTGTGTCAGCACTTGATGAAGGAATACTCACAACAATGGTGATCACTGCTATCATAGCTATCATTAAATTACTCATTGTGACTGGTTGTTCCATTTTCTCAGATTTTCTTCCACCATCTGTGGCAGCTGCTTTACCTATCCCCAGGTAGGTGACTGTGTTGGACGTGTATTGCTCACGACAGTTGGGGTGCTCCTCAGTGTCAGTCTAAACATGACTACAACTGGGGGTTCCTTAAGATCCTCTTGGAATCTCTTCCTCAGCATCTGGCTCATGATAAGGTTTCAGGGGTCTTGATGGTATCAAAATTGGCTGCTGGTTCTGGCCTGGAGAAACACAAACAAAACATCTACCCCGTTATTATTTTCCTATGTCCCAACATTTTGTTATAGGATCTCTCCACCAAACCAGTTGCTTTGCTTCTGTCTTTGCAGCTGGTTTCTTCAGATGCTGTCCTGTCCAGCTGATAGCATCTGGTCTTTAGGCAGGCTCAAAAAATTTAAAGTCAATTGCATATGGGGTGTCCCATAGTCCCTGTTTCTCCCCTTTTGCTTTTGCAACTGCTGTTTTAGGAAGAGCTTCATTCTCTTTACTATGGCTTGTCCTTGAGAATTATATAGGATACCAGTAATGTGTTTAATATTCCCGGTAGAGAAAAACGTAGCTAGAGCTTGGCTAGTATAGCCCAGGGCATTGTCCATTTTAATAGAAGCTGGAATGCCTATCACTGCAAAACACTGCAAAAGATGACGTTTAACACAGGCAGAAGACTCTCCTGATTGGCATGTAGCCCAGAAAAAGTGAGAAAAGATGTCAACATATACAGGTACATAAGCTAGTCTCCCAAACAAGGGAACATATGTGATATCCATTTGCCAAGAGAATTAGGTACCAATCAACAAGGGTTAACTCCTCCTGTTAAAGATCAGGAATGTACCATTTGGCAAGTTGGGCATTACTGGATAATAGCTTTAGCCTCTTTCCAAGTAGTGCTGGATTTGTGTTTGAGACCGCAGGCATTAACGTGGGCTAAATTGTGAAAGTGTCTAGCATTAGATATTGCAGTAGCAAGTAGGCAATCAGCCATTTGATTCCCTTCCATCTAAAGTCCTTGAAGAGGTGTGTGACCCCTAATGTGAGTGATGTAATAAGGGTGCATTCTACTCCAAACTGTTGCTTGCAGTTGGCGAAATAAAGTCATCAGTTGCTCATCTGTATTAAATCATAATAGAGAATTTTCAATTAATTGTGTGGAATGAATCACATAGGAAGAATCAGAAATCACATTAATAGGTATATTAAAAACAATCAATACCTCAATTACAGCTGCAAGCTACACTTTTTGAGATGAATTGTAGGGTGTCTGAAAAACTTTACCTTTCAAGTCAGAATAAGAATCTTTACCATTACTAGGCCTATCTGCAAAAACATTCTCAGCACCTTCATTGGTTAAATTTAGTTATTTTAGGGAGAATCCAATTAGTTAATTTCAGAAACTGAAACAGTTTTGTTTTAGGAAAATGATTGTCGAGAATACTCACAAAGTCAGCTAAATGGCTTTGCCAAGTAAGACTATTTATAAAGCTTGCTGTATTTGTGCCTTCATGAGAGGGATAATAATTTTTCCAGGATCATATCCATGTAATTTAATAATCTTGGTTCTCCCAATTTCTACTATAGTAGCGATTTGATCCAAATAAGGAGTTAGAGTCTGTGAATAAGTATATGGAAGAAAAAGCCACTCTACAAGTTCTTGCTCTTGAACAATAACACTAGTAGGTAAATGCTGAGTCAAAAAAATTAGCAAATCTAGAGCCTTTTCTGGATCATTTCTGTTTATTTGAGTCTTATGCACTGCTTTTAAATCAGCTGTAATTCTGCCTCCGCCTCCTTTGTTAATTGCCAAAGGCTAGTGAGACTAGAATCTCCTTTAAGGATAGAAAATGGTAAGAAAAAGAGTGGCCTGACCCTCCAGATCTTTCTTTCCTGGTGGACACTGGGTAGGTACTCATGGCATAAGTAGGAATGCCCAGAGCAAGTGGTATCCAATTAATGTACCATAGTAATTTTTGAAAGTCATTTAATGTTTTCAATTGATCCCTACATATGGTTACTTTCTGTGGCACAATGGTAGTGTGATTTACTGAGGTCCCCACGTAGGAGTAAGGAGCAGTAGTCTGTATATTCTCAGGATCTATAATTAAACTGGCATGAGAAATTAAATTTTGCAATTGATCATCACATTAGAGTAATATTTCTCAAGTGGGGTCAGCACAAAGTATATCATCCATATAATGGATAGGATAACATTGTGAAAATTTTTTATGACGGCTGGGCGCGGTGGCTCAAGCCTGTAATCCCAGCACTTTGGGAGGCCGAGACGGGCGGATCACGAGGTCAGGAGATCGAGACCATCCTGGCTAACACGGTGAAACCCCGTCTCTATTAAAAAATACAAAAAACTAGCTGGGCGAGGTGGCAGGCGCCTGTAGTCCCAGCTACTCGGGAGGCTGAGGCAGGAGAATGGCATAAACCCGGGAGGCAGAGCTTGCAGTGAGCTGAGATCCGGCCACTGCACTCCAGCCTGGGCAACAGAGCGAGACTCCATCTCAAAAAAAAAAAAAAAAAAAAAAAAAGAAAGAAAATTTTTTGTGAGAAGTTTCAATGGATTGTCCTACATAACTCTGGCAAATTGTTGGACTGTTTCACATGCCTTGTGGCAACATTTTCCAGTGAAAATGCTTAGCAGACTGCAGGTTGTTTAAAGAAACAATGTTTTAAATCTATGACTGTTAAAGGTCAATTTTTTGGAATCATAGCACGAGAAGGCAGTCCTGGCTCCAATGTCCTCATCAGTTGTATAACTGAATTAACGGCACCTAAGTCAGTTAACATTCTCCATTTACCTGATTTTTTTCTTATTTATGAGAATTGGAGAATTCCAAGGGGAAAATGTTGGAGCTATGTGTCCTTTTCTAAATATTTAGTAACTAAGTCCTCTAAAATATCTAGTTTCTCTTTACTCACTGGCAATTGATCTATCCAAATTGGCCTTATCTGTTAACCATTTCAAAGGTATAGGTTCTGGAGGCTTAACAATGGCTGTCAACAAAAATGACATCCTAAACCTTGGTAGGAACTGTGTCTTTCCACTTGAAGTAGTTCCTTCAAACCTTACGAAGATTTTCCTAGTCCTATACCAAGGACATACCCCACTTCATGCATCATACATTGACTTTGAGGGCTATATAATTGTTCTGGAATTAAAACTTGTGCTCCTCATAGTTTTAATAAATCTCTCCCCATAAATTTATAGGTACAGAAGTTATAATTGATTGAATAGTCCCAGGTTGTCCATTGGGCCCTTCACAATGCAAAATATAACTACTTTGATATACTTCAGGGGCTTTACTGACCCCAACTCTGTTAAATTGAGTGGATTGAATTGGCCACGGGAATGTCCAGTGCAGTAGAGAAATGATTGAAAAGTCTGCTCTGTATCTACCAAACATTTAAATTTGTTTCCGTGATAGTTATTTCACATTGGGCACCACTTGCCAAGACCAGCTCTGTCATGGAGTTGCTAACCCAGAGGTGCTAGAGGAATTAAAGACACACAAACACAGAAATATAGAATGTGGAGTGGGATCAGGGGACTCACAGCCTTCAGAACTGACAGCAGTTGCTCCAGGTGCTGCTCGAACATGACTGGGGCAACTAATTTTTGCCCAGTGTCATCTGTAAAAGAAAGGTCTGGGGGGTCCAGCCACTCTTTTTCTTCCAAATAAGGAGGGAGTGCAGAAGGGTAGGGAAGAACCTCTTCCTCCTTTGCGACTTTATATTTAGCCAGCAAAACAAACATGCTATGCTACCTCTTCTGTTACTTCGTTATACTTTCCTTCCTTATCATTATTGTGAAAAGGTTCCAAGGTGGAACAAACAAGAGCTCACACTTATTTTGTTCAAATTATTCTCTCAATCTTCCATGCTCATGGAGATTTACTGACAAGACTTACTAGGTGTGGAAACTTACTGTTCCATGACAGTAGTGATGAAAAGAGCTACCAGGAAGAGATATTGCCTATGGTGATGGTGCTTAAGTTGTTGAAGAGCCAGTCTCAGCAATGCAGGAAGTTTTTGGGTCTCAGTTGGTGAAAGGGAAAGGAGTTCATACAAAGTGGGTGCTGTCAATACCCATAGGACAATTTCCTCAGGCACTAGCCATGGGAGCTAAGGTAAGTTTTAGGTATCATATACTCAAGAATTTCCCATAAATGGTGTCTGAGCCTTTGATCCCCTTCTCTGCTGTCCACCCCTATTTCCAACACTTCTAGTATGTTGGTCCCTGTGTCTTCCCACAATGCATTCTGAAAGAGCAACCTCTTGCTCACTTCTTGCTAAAGCTTACTGTGACCCAGAAAAGGAGCAGGAAAGGAGCTTACCTTTCCTCTCAGTCTAGTTTTCCAAAAAGAAATGTGGCTGGCACCATCCTGTGCTCAAATGGTAAAACCTCAAGTTTTAGATAGATCTTTATTTCTGATGTGCTGTACTTATTTTAGAAAGACTTCATACATTTCAAAAAGGAAATATATCTAAAACAGCAGCATGCCCATGAAAAAGAAATGACAATTACATCCATAATATTTTCTTAGCACAATATTTCAAAAGGTAATTCTGAGTATGAGGCTTATTTTTATAACATATTTCCCAGCTTTTTCTTGAATCCAAAATTTGTGGGATAATCTAAAGTTTTTGGATTTGAAAAATAGCTGCAGTAATCTTTTCATTTTCTGTAGGCTTTCTTGGTTTTTTTTTTATTTATTTTTTATTTTTTTTATTTTTTTTATTTTTTTTTAATTTATTTATTATTATTATACTGTAAGTTGTAGGGTACATGTGCATAACGTGCAGGTTTGTTACATATGTATACTTGTGCCTTGTTGGTGTGCTGTTTTTAACTACATTGAATATAAATATATTTTATGACCCTGAGCTTCAAGTAGGTTTTAAAAGTCATTTAAGGATGTACTTTGGTCATATTTGGGATCAAATCTTGATAAACAGCCCACTCTATCTATTCCCTCTGGATAATCCTCTACTTTATGAGGTTGGGCCGTGGCTAGTGAATAAGAGTAAGAACAGACATCACGGATCGTAGTCAGAAGCAAAAATGTGCTATCATTGTTATAAAATATGATGCTGGGCAAGCAGAATGTTGATGTGTCTCAGGACAAGATAAACATGGCTATGTGCCAATGAATAAGCAAGCAAGGAGACAGAATTAATGATCACACCCTGATTATAAAGCCTGAAAAGGTGATAGTTTAGGGAGTCTGCAATTTCAGACATATAAATTTTAATTCAGTTTTATAAACATTATGCCATGAATGTCTGTTTTTTAGCTTTTCTATGCTACTGAGGATTGGCTTATTATGTTATGAAGGGGGAAGAACTTACAGAAGTGATCTGTGTGGCCTCTGCAGAATAAAACTCCCACGTGAATCAGAAGTGTATCCCCACCTATCTGCTGGATAGTTACACCTGAATATCTGGCTGCTGCTAATGTCTCAGTGTGCCCATTGCTGAACTCTCTTTTCCTCTAAATGCTGCCTGGGTGTGACTTTCCTATTTCCTCTAATGACATCATTGTTTTCCAAGCTCTTGGATCAGGAAACATAAAGTTCTTTACTCTAGGCCCTATATCTGGTAGGATTCCAAGTCCATTAATGTTTCTTTTTCATTTTATTTTTCAGCTTTGCCTTCATTATTTACCATTCTACCAACACCAACCAAAACCGTCTTTGTTACTTGTCATGCATGCTACTATTACAGCCTTCTAACTAATTCCCTCTTACCAGTGTTTTTTCTTAATTCAGTTCTAAAATAAATTTATCTCATCTAACTCTTTTCCTACATAATACGAAGAGATTCTCTGTATTTAAAGTAACTAAAATTTCTTAGTCAGATAAGAAAAGACATTACTATCAGCCCATCTTTGTGATATCTTTCTCTATCTAGCTGAATCATCCACCATTCCTATTTTTTTGAAAACAAAAAAGCAATATCCATGGATTCTTTACCTGTAACATTCCATGTCTCAGAATCATTTGCTCAATATAAGGAAATGGGTGTAATACATTCAAACCCACTACCACTAAACAGCTATAAAGCACTGTGCACACAGGAAAAGATGTATAACATTTTTTGATTAAAGTCATTTGGCTACCTGTGGGATTATACAGATTATAACATAATTTCTACATGTTTCCTGAGGTGTAAAAGTCATCCAGTGAAATTTATTTTTGTATTTTGTTGTTTGTGTTTGTTATTTTTAGCTAAAGCATGTGGAATTATCCTCTTATCAAAATTAGAGCTAAGCAAAATCCTTAAAGAGGTGATCTTATACTAAAGAATATATAGGGTTAGGTTTACAAATTTAATTAGTAGAATGACCTTTGACAAATTGAGCTTTATTTCCAGTACTTACTGTAATTCTTGCATATTGTGGAAAGCAAAATACCTTAACCAGAAAGAATGTAATAAACAGTTGAACAAATAAGTAAGAGAGATGTTTTTCATAGTTTGTGAAATTTTATAAGAAGAAGTAAATGAGCTGAGGAATAAATGAACTGAAGAGTTAGAGAGTAATTTTCATGTTGTCTACTTTAAATAAATTAGAAAAAATCAGAAAGTACTCAGAGACATGCATGATGATATTGATGATATGTTTATTTCAGAAAATCTGAGGATTAGTGGGATTTTTGCTTTAGACTAAAAAGGGATAAGCAATAAACAGACCATTAGACAAAATACACGAAACAATTGCTTTCAGATGTTACACAATGATCAAGACAGAAATGGGATCTCTTGTGTGTATGGGTCTGACAGTTGCCCTTTGAACCTGGAGAAACATTCCAGGCTATAGAAGCAGAGGAAGGCAATCACTGAGTTGATAAAACAGAAATCAAAGTTTAGGGAAGCTGAGGTGGCAAGAGTTGCAGGACAGAGTTCCAGAAAACACAAAATTTCAGAAAAACCTCTAAAAATCTGCATAGAGGTTCCTTTATGTGTTTTATAAAAAGAAGGTCAAATAATAGTTGATGGAATTCTAGCAGTCTGGTCAGAAATTTCCAGGGATTTGTAAGCAGAACAATTTCCAGAGCATAAACAGGGTAATGAGGTGTGAAAGTTTAAGTTGTTCAGAATATAGAATTAAGAACTAGGGTCTTATTATTGACTGTAGTAGGAACCACATCTTAGTATTAATACTAAACTAAACCTAGGGTAATACTCTAGCAATGCCCTGACAAAGCATAAAAACAATCTTTAAACCATCCATCTGATCCAAAAGTAACTTAAATTTACCTCAGGTGAGAATTTAAACTCCTAAAGGGAGATAGCATTTAGACTCTAAAATAAATAATATGCATTTTTTTGACATCTAATTAAAAATTATATAGAAAGGCCAAAAATCAAGACAATGTGATATGTTTTCCATCTTAAAAATAGTAGAATCAGATTCAGAAATTAAAGTGATGGGATGAGCAGAAAAGGATTTTAAATTAGTTGTTATACTCAAAATGGTCAAGGATTAAAAGAAAGCATGATTATAACAGGGAGAAAATTGGAAGACTAAGAAAGAACTGTGTGTATATATATATATATGTGTGTGTGTATGTATATATGCGTGTGTGTGTATTATATATATATATACTGGAGATGAAAAATAAAATATATGAAATAAAAATTTATTTCACAGCATCAATTGCAAGATGGAGAAGAAAAGACATATGAAGTAGAAGACCCAATAATTAAAATTATTAAGCTGAGCCAGAGACAAAAGCATAAAACAAAGAAGTCATTAACTGTGGAAAAAATATCACACAGCCTAATATAAGTTTTACTGTAATTCCAGAAGTAGAAAATAGTGAAATGGGACAGAAAAATATTTGGAAAATAATGATTGACATTTTCCCACATTTGATAAAAATTGTAAAATTAAGATTGGATAAGGTAAACAAACTCCAAATTGAATAAATGTAATAAAATAACATCAAGACAAACCCTTAGCTAATTGACTAAACATAGCAATAGAGTGAAAAATCTCAAAGTGAGTTAGAAGAAAAAGGCATAATTAATGCAGAGGAATAAAGATAATAATCACTTCAGATAACTTGTTAGAAACAATGAAAATAAAAACTTGGAATTTTTTATCTACCACAAAAATTATTGTAAAATAAATGTAAATATAAGACTTTTTTAAGACAAATAAAACCAGGAAAAATTTATGGCCAATAGAAATCTTTTACAAAGAATATAAAAATAATTTCTCCACACATTAAAAAAATGACATCAGATGGATATGTGGAACTAAGTTAGGGAATGAGGACTGCTAGTAATAGTATAACAATATATATGAGAAAATTTTTAAACTTATTCATTGGTAAAAACAATGTAATAAATCTAAGTTTTAACTTAACAACTTATGTTAAAATTGACTCTAGATGTATCATAGACAGTCCTAAACTCCAAAGCTAAAATTATAAGGCAAAAACCATGAGCTCAAGATACAGAATGTTTGTTTTTTTTTTTTTTTTTTTTTTTCTGAAACGGAGTCTTACTCTGTCGCCCAGGCTGGAGTGCAGTGGCCAGATCTCAGCTCACTGCAAGCTCCGCCTCCCGGGTTCACGCCACTCTCCTGCCTCAGCCTCCCGGGTAGCTGGGTGTGTTTTGAAAAGCACAAATGATTAAAAGTTGATAGGGTGTGGATATTAGCCCTTTGCGCAAAGGATATGAACAGACATTTCTCAAAAGAAGACATTCATACAGCCAACAGACACATGAAAAAATGCTCATCATCACTGGCCATCAGAGAAATGCAAATCAAAACCACAGTGAGATACCATCTCACATCAGTTAGAATGGCAATCATTAAAAAGTCAGGAAACAACAGGTGCTGGAGAGGATGTGGAGAAATAGGAACACTTTCACACTGTTGGTGGGATTGTAAACTAGTTCAAACATTATGGAAAACAGTATGGTGATTCCTCAAGGATCTAGAACTAGATGTACCATATGACCCAGCCATCCCATTACTGGGGATATACCCAAAGGATTATAAATCATGCTGCTATAAAGACACATGCACACGTATGTTTATTGCGGCACTATTCACAATAGCAAAGACTTGGAATCAACCCAAATGTCCATCAGTGACAGACTGGATTAAGAAAATGTGGCACATATACACCATGGAATACTATGCAGCCATAAAAAAGGATGAGTTTGTGTCCTTTGTAAGGACATGGATGCAGCTGGAAACCATCATTCTTAGCAAACTATCAGAAGAACAGAAAACCAAACACCGCATGTTCTCACTCATAGGTGGGAACTGAACAATGAGATCACTTGGACTCGGGAAGGGGGACATCATACACCGGGGCCTATCATGGAAATAGGGGAGGGGGAAGGGATGGCATTGGGAGTTATACCTGATGTAAATGACGAGTTGATGGGTGCTGATGAGTTGATGGGGACAGCAAGCCAACATGGCACAAGTATACATATGTAACAAACCTGCATGTTATCCACATGTACCCTAGAACTTAAACTATAATTTTAAAAAAAATGCAAACAATAATTTATACACTAAAAAAAAAAAAGTTGATAGGGTGAATTTCAAATTCTAAATCTTCTGCTCTTCTAAAGACATTATTAGGAAAATGGACAAAAGACTGTGAATACAAGACATTCAACAAAACCTTAATTCTGCATAAAGAACTCTTACAGCTTATGATAATGCAAAATCTAATTAAAATCATCAATACATTTCACTGCACAATAGACATTTCACTCACAATATACAAAAATGGTAAAAAGCATACTAAGAAATATTCAACATGATTAGCATTAGGGGCTAAAACCTGGAAGATCATAACAGTGTACATCCATCAGAATAGCTAAAATAGAAAGACCAATAATATCATGATGAGATTATCATGATGATGAGAATATCATGATGATGAGAATGTGAAGGAGCTGGAACTCAGATACATTTGTGGTAGGAATGTGAAACTGTTTAATTATTTTGGAAATTACATGAAATTTAGCTTCGGTAGTGTTGTCCAACACAGGTTTGGATATTTCTCTTGAAGAAATTGTTCCTCAATCATTTCCTTTTTGGCAGATAAATAGCCTCTTATTTGGAAGTTTTAATATCATCTGCCCTACTCACCATGGTATGCTTTTGTGTAATTATCTCAGACTGAATTGCACTTACGCTAATTTGGAGAAGGATCTAGGAGAGTCTAAGGTAGCCTGTCCAGAATCTGCAGAAAATCATCCTTAGAACTCCTACCAGTGGTATACCTTATGGAAAATACTTTTATCAAGCAATATCTTTGGATGCAAAATATAGGTTTCATTACTGGCTATCACAAGAAGAAGGAAGAATTACTCAATGTCATTATGTAGCTGAACAAAATTCCAAACTGTCACTGACACACTGTCTGTCATCTGGCCCCACTATTAAAGTCATGGGTCAGAATATCCAAATGACCAATAGTAGGCCATGGACCTATGATTGCCCAGGTCAGAGCAAAAAGCAGAGCTCTACTCCCTTTAAGACTCATCACTAACAACTCCCCAACCCCAAAAGGACATCAGATATGCAACCAGAAAATAATGACAAGTGTCATTACAAACAATCCATCACTCCAGCAATGAGTTGGTTATTTTCTTTTTTGTTTAAAGCAAATATATGAATTAATCATCAAAACATTATTTATAACTTTCTTTTCTAATTAAATTAAAAATATCAAAACTTTGTATTCCTGTTGATATGGATTGACTCTGTGTCCCCACCCAAATCTCACCTCAAATTGGAATCCCCATAATCCCCACATGTCAATGGCAGAAACAGGTAGATGTAATTGAATCATGGGGACAATTCCACTCATGCTGTTCTCCTGATAGTAAATGAATCTCACAAGACCTTATGGTTTTTTAAGGGTCTGGCATTTCCCTTGCTTGTACTCGCCCTGCCCTGCAGCCCTGTGAAGAAGGTGTCCACTTCTCCTTTGCCTTCTGTCATGATTGTTAGTTTCCTGAGGCCTCCCCTGCCATGTAGAACTGTGAGTCAGTTAAATATCTTTCCTATATAATTTACCTAATCTTGGGTATTTCTTCATGGCATTGTGAGAACAAACTACACGTGTTATAATATCAAATGAATCTAACGTTTTCAAGTAGGATCCTTTTGTTTTGAAATCATGAAGCTAGTTAGAGGAGCTTCTGATAACTTAAAATTTCAATGGCAAAATTTTACAAATTTCTTTAGATGTTAAATGAAAATGTGTATCTTCAGTTACACTGTTCGAAAGCCATTAGTAAAAGAGAAAATAAGAATAGAGGTTTCTTCATGGCATTAAAGGATCTTACAGATGTGATGATCCATTTGCAAATCTAGCCCTTTAAATTCCAAATTATATCTCAAAAGAGGAAAAAAATACATAGTGTATTTTCATAAGCCCAATTTGAGGTAGGTTTTTAGTCTTCTGTTTTCTAAGCTTACACTTATTACAGATAACTTTAATACCACAGCCGTGTGGTATATATATTTTTATGTAAGTAAAACATACATTATGTATATTTGTGCTTTATCAACAGAGGGAGGTTTTCTCTTCCCCAGAAAGAAATTACAAAGACCAGTTTGCAACAATTCTGTTAGTGTCTGCATCTCTATTTTGTTTTGATGGTGTAAGCTTTGTCACAGTGAGTAATGCATGGCATAAAATATTTTGGGGAAAGTAATAGAAGAAATGTCACAGAAAAACAGTAGTTTTAAAGAAACTTGGACCTCTGTTAGAGGAGTCTTATAGTCTTACAGTGGATCCCTATTTTACAGGGGGAGGGGTTTATTCATACCACTGGAGGATCTCAGAAAAAGAATTTATATGGGGCACAAATTAGTGTCAATTTTTTTCTTATTAATGAAATTTAGTTGCCTGGAAACTAAAGTAAACCACAAATAGAATTTAAGTCACAAAAGTCATTAAATATTTTCAAAGAGAACATATTTTCATTTATTAGTCACCTGGGTAGGTTTTCCTTTTCAACAGTATAGTGATTCTAAATATGATTACAGCCCTCAAATATAGGGACAAAGATTCTTTGACTTCTTCACGTTGAATTTAATCACTTTTCATTTTTCACATTAAAAAAATTTTTAGAGACAGGGTCTCACTCTCTCACCCCGGGGGGCATGCAGTGGTGCGATCATGGCTCACTGTAGCCTCAAACTACTGGGATCAATAAATCCTCCCACCTCAGCCTCCTGAGTAGCTGGGACTACAGGTATGAACCATAATGCCTATCCGAATGCCTTTTAGCTGTGGATCAGTACTCAGCTGTGGATAAAAAGTCCCTAGAGCAAAACATTGTTGTTGTCATTCATTATGAAACTCTGCTAAAAGTTAAAATGGGGCCTCAAGACGCCCAGAAATTTGAAATTTCTGAAATGTACTAAAGAATTAGCCAATTCCCTGGACAAATCAGTTATTTAAGGGTTGCACCACTGGAAAAATGTCTCTCCCCTAAGGTATCTAGAAATCTTCAGGGAAGAGCAAAACCTAAAGAAGCCCATAGGAGCCAAACTGTTTAAAGATCTTGAGGCAAAAGAAAGAAGACAAAAGGAAAGACTTTGGTTTAAGATAATTGTTCATATATTTCCCACCTGCTTCTTTAAGCTTTTGTTGTTGTTGATAAAAAGTTCCTTTGAACTTTATGAGGAAAAGTAGGGATTTTACAAAATAAATGGGGAAAAGGCACCAGCTGTAATTCTTTTCTTAACGGAGTCTTACAAGGAATTCCATTAAGAATGGTAGCCAGCTAGACTTCCTGGGTCAAGTGGGGACTTGGAGAAAATTCCTGTCTTACAAGAGGATTGTAAAATGCACCAATCAGGAATTTTCCTGTTTTACAAGAGGACTGTAAAACGCACCAATCATCACTCTTTAAAATGCACCATCAGCACTCTGTAAAATGCACCAATTAGCAGGATTCTAAAAGTTGCCAATTACAGGAAGGATTGAAAAAGGGGCACTCAGATAAGACAGAAATGGAACATGGGAGGGGACAATAAGGGAATAAAGGCTGGCCACCCCCAGCCAGCAGTGGGAACCAGCTTGGGTCCCATTCAATATGTGGAAGCTTTGTCATTTTGCTCTTCACAATAAACTTCACAATAAATATTGCTACCACTCACTCTTTGGGTCCATGCCATCTTTAAGGGCTGTAACACTCACTGTGGAGATCTGTGGCTTCATTCTTGAAGTCAGCAAGACCAGAAATCCACCAGCAGAAACCAACTCCAGATTCATCTTGGGAGTTTGTCCAGGATATCGCCTGGTGGTGAGTACCCTTTAACTTGCTATTGTGTCCTATTTTTCCTTAGAATTTGGGAGCTAAACACCACGCATCTGTTGGCCATTTAAAAGTGATTAGTGGTCACCAGACTAAAGACACAGGTGTCAAGCTTTCTGGGAAAGGGCTCTTTAACAACCCATGACTCTTTGGAGTCAGGAGCATTGGTTTGCCTGTAAGCAGTTTCCACTTTTTCTGCACTTCTGGGCTAAGCCAAGGGTTGAGAAACAGGAAAGCCATTCAGAGTCAGGGTCCTGACAAAAAGTTGGTTGACCCTGCAGCAATATGTGGAACTGTCAAATTTATGTCACCAAAGCAAGACTTGCCCATCTATTTTATCTATCCTGATCCTTGTCTTCTGGATCCTAATGCCTGTCAAACAAATTTTCTCTGACCTCTCTTCTCTGAGGCTAGTCCCACTTCTAAAAACCACTGCCTGTCTCTGGTTCTCTTCTAGTTTCTCCTATAAGAATGATTTTTAATATAAATTTCAAGACTCTGTTCCCTTATTTAGGCACCTGGACTCACCAATCAGAAAGACATAATTTTTGTCCAAAGCCCTGTTTAAGGGGACTATATGGAATTTTAGGATCCCTTGTCAGACTAGCAGGTCTAAAAAGTCTATTCCTGAAGCTAGGGTATAGGGAGCCTCAGAAATTATAGATTCCAAAATTGTGTGGATGGGGTATATCCTTTCTATTCACATGATGAGAAGTGAGGAAAAAAGCTGTCACTCTTTCAAACCTGGAGGTCCCTTCCCTCCCTCAGTGTATAGTCCTTCACTACATTTTGAGGCATATAATCTTTATACGACAAGGATAAGGTGCCAATACCAGCTAGAGAAAACACTTAGAGACTCTAACAGGTTTTCAAGAATGCATCAGCAAGGACCACTAAATCCGACTTTTTTAGGTCCTCATTGTGGTCTAAAAGGAAAGATAAGGGCGCAGGTTTTTGAGAATGCATCGGTAAGGGCCACTAAATCCACCTTTCCTGGGTCCCCTTTGTGGTCTAGGAGAAAAACAAGTGTTTCTGCTGCTGCTTTGGTGAGTACAACTACTCCAAATATTAGGGTTCAGGGACTGTTGTGGGTTCTTGGGCAGGGGGAAAAAAAAAGACTGAAACCATGGTCAATTTTTTTTCTTTAAGATGGAAAATACCCAAGCATAAATAAGCTCAAGCTTGAAATTCATCCTAAGCCATTGGGACAAATTTAATCCGCAAATCGTGAAAAAGAAGTAGCTTATGTTTGTCTGCACTGCAACCTGGTCACAATATTTTCTCTCTGATGGGGAAAAGTGACCACCTGAGGGAAGTGAAAATTACAATACTATCCTGTAGCTTGACATTTTTGGAAGAGGGAAGGCAAATGGAGTGAAATATCTATGTCCAAGCTTCCTTTTCATTGAAGGGTAATCCAGAACTATGCAAAGTTTGCAAATTACATTCCACAGGAGGACTTCCATATCCTAGGCTACAGCCTGAGACTTTGGAGATACCTGGGATGTTAGTCTAGTAAATAATAGAATGACAGCTGAAGAAAGGGACAAATTCCCTACTGGTCAGCAAGCCATCCCCAGTATGGACCCCTACTGGAACCTAGACTGAGATTATGGGGAATGGAGTCACAAACATCTGTTTACCTGTATTCTAGAAGGAGTAAGGAGAAGTAGGAAAAACATCATGAATTATTCAATGATGTCCACCATAACTGAAGGAAAGGAAGAAAATCTTACCGCTTTCCTCAAGAGGCTATGGGAAGCCTTAAGAAAATATAGTCCCCTGTCACCCAACTCTTTTGAGAGTAAATTGATCCTAAAAGATATGTTTATTATCCAATTAGCTGCAGATATCAGGAGAAAGCTCCAAAAGCTAGCCCTGGGCCCAGAACAAAATTTGGAGGCATTATTATACCTAGCAACCACAATGTTCTATAGTAGGGACTAACAGGAACAGGACAAAAAAGAAAAGCCAGAAAAGAGAAAGGCTGCAGCCTTTGTCATGGCCCTCAGACAAACAAACCTTGGTGGTTCAAAGAAGGCAGAAAATGGAACAGGCCAATCACCCAGTAACATTTGTCTTCAGAGTGGTTTGCAATAGCACCTTAAAAAAGGTTGTCCAACAAGAAAAAAGATTCATCCTCACCAGTGTGCACTAAGCCAAGGCAATCCCTAGAAGATGCACTGTCTCAGAGGACAAAGGTTCTCTGAGCCAGAAGTCCCTAAGCAGATGATCCAACAACAGGATTGAGGGTGCCCAGGGCAAGTGCCAGCTCATGACATCATGCTCACTGAGCCCTGCATAAGTTAAACCATTAAGGGCCAGGAAATTGACTTCTTCCTTGACAATGGTGGGGATTTCTCAGTGTTAATCTCCTGCCCCTGACGTCTGTCCCCAAGGTCCATTACCATCCAAGGAATCCTGGACAGCCTATAACTATGTATTTCTCCCACCTCCTCAGTTGTAACTGGGAGACTTTGCTCTTTTCACATGCCTTTCTTGTTATGCCTGAAAGTCCCACACTCTTATTAGGGAGAGACATATTTACCAAAGCTGGAATTATTATCTATATGAAAGTGGGGAACGAGTTACCCATTTGTTGTTCTGTACTTGAGGAGGGAATCAACCCTGAAATCTGGGCACTGGAGGAATCATTTTAAAGGGCAAAAATCCCCAATCAGGCTAAAAGACCCCATCACTTTTCCTTATCAAAGTCAATATCCCTTAAGGCCCAAAGCTCATAAGGGATTACAGGATATTGTTAGATATATAAAAGTTCAAGCTTATTAAGAAAATGCAGCAGTCCCTCTTGCACTCCAATTGTAGGAGTACAAAAACCAATGATCACTGGAGACTAGTGCAAAATCTTTTTTTTTTTTTTAAATTATACTTTAAGTTCTAGGATACATGTGCACAATGTGCAGGTTTGTTACATATGTATACATGAGCTATGTTTGTGTGCTGCACCCATTAACTCATCATTTACATTAGGTATATCTCCTAAGGCTATCCCTCCCCCACCCCCTCCCCATAAAAGGCCCCAGAGTGTGATGTTCCCCTTCGTGTGTCCAAGTGATCTCATTGTTCAATTTCCACCTATGAGTGAGAACATGCGGTGTTTGGTTTTCTGTTCTTGTGACAGTTTGCTGAGAATGATGGTTTCCAGCTGCATCCATGTTCCTACAAAGGACAAAAACTCATCCTTTTTTATGGCTGCATAATATACCATGGTGTATATGTGCCACATTTTCTTAATCCAGTCTGTCACTGATGGACATTTGGGTTGATTCCAAGTCTTTGCTAGTATGATTAGTGCCACAATAAACATATGTGTGCATGTGTATAGTAGCATCATTTATAATCCTTTGGGTATATACTCAGTAATGGGATGGCTGGGTCAAATAGTATTTTTAGTTCTAGATCCTTGAGGAATTGCCTCACTGTTTCCCATAATGGTTGAACTAGTTTACAGTCCCACCAACAGTGTAAAAGTGTTCCTATTTCTCCACATCCTCTCCAGCACCTGTTGTTTCCTGAGTTTTTTAATGATTGCCATTCTAACTGGTGTGAGATGGTATCTCATTGTGGTTTTGATTTGCATTTCTCTGATGGCCAGTGATGATGAGCATTTTTTCATGTGTCTGTTGGCTGTGTGAATGTCTTCTTTTGAGAAGTGTCTGTTCATAGTCTTTGCCCACTTTTTGATGGGGTTGTTTGTTTTTTTCTTGTAAATTTGTTTGAGTTCGTTGTGGGTTCTGGATATTATCGCTTTGTCAGATGAGTAGATTGAAAAAATTTTCTCCCATTCTGTAGGTTATCTGTTCACTCTGATGTTTGTTTCTTTTGCTGTGCAGAAGCTCTTTAATTAGATCCCATTTGTCAATTTTGGCCTTTGTTGCCATTGCTTTTGTTGTTTTATCCATGAAGTCCTTCCTCATGCCTATGTCCTGAATGGTATTGCCTAGGTTTTCTTCTAGGGTTTTTATGGTTTTAGGTCTAACATGTAAGTCTCTAATCTATCTTGAATTAATTTTTGTATAAGGAATAAGGAAAGAATCCAATTTCAGCTTTCTACTTATGGCTAGCCAATTTTCCCAGCACCATTTATTAAATAGGGAATTCTTTCCTCATTTCTTGTTTTTGTCAGGTTTGTCAAAGATCAGATGGCTGTAGATGTGTGGCATTATTTCTAAGGGCTCTGTCCCATTCCATTGGTCTATATCTCTGTTTTGGTACCAGTACCATGCTGTTTTGGTTACTGTAGCCTTGTAGTATAGTTTGAAGTTAGGTAGCGTGATGCCTCCAGCTTTGTTCTTTTGACCTAGGATTGTCTTGGCAATGTAGGGTCTTTTTTGGTTCCATATGAACTTTACAGTAGTTTTTTCCTATTCTGTGAAGAAAGTTATTGACAGCTTAACAGGGATGGCATTGAATCTATAAATTACCTTGGGCGGTATAGCCATTTTCACGATATTGATTCTTCCTATCCGTGAGTATGGTATGTTCTTCCAACACTATGTTCAATAGGATTGGTGTGAGAGGGCATCCTGTCTTGTGCCCGTTTTCAAAGGGAATGCTTCCAGTTTTTGCCTATTCAGTATTATATTGGCTGTGGGTTTGTCATAAATAGCTCTTATTATTTTGAGCTCTTATTATTTTAAATAGCTCTTATTATTTTGAGGTATCTTCCTTCAATACCAAATTTATTGAGAGTTTTTAGCAGGAATGGCTGTTGAATTCTGGCAAAGGCCTTTTCTGCATCTATTGAGATAATCATGTGGTTTTTGTCTTTGATTCTGTTTATATGGTGGATTACATTTATTGATTTGCGTATGTTGAACCAGCCTTGCATCCCAGGGATGAAGCCCGCTTGATCATGATAGATAAGCTTTTTGATGTGCTGCTGGATTCGGTTTGCCAGTATTTTACTGAGGATTTTTGCATCGATATTCATCAGGGATATTGATCTAATATTCCCTTTTATTGTTGTGTCTCTGCCAGGTTCTGGTATCAGGATGATGTTGTCCTCATAAAATGAGTTAGGGAGGATTCCCTCTTTTTCTATTGATTGGAAGAGTCTCAGGAGGAATGGTACCAGATCCTCCTTGTACCTCTGGTATAAAGTGCAAGATGTTAGACTCAATAATGAGGCAGCAATTCCTCTACATCCAGGTGTACCCAGTTCCTATATCCTGCTCTCTCAAATATCAGAGGAAGCAGAAAGATTCACTGTTCTGGACCTCAAATATGCCTTCTTCTACATTCTGCAATCTGATTCCCAGTTTCTCTTTGCCTTTGAGGAGCCCATGGCACACTTCCCAAATTACATGGACAGTCTTGCCTCAAGGTTTTATGGAGAGCCCTCATTGTTTGGTCAGGCACTGGTCAAGATCTGGGCCACTCCTGAAGTCCAAGCACTCTAGTCCTTTAGTATGTCGATGATTTACTTTTGGCTACCTGTTTGAAAGCCTCATGCTGGCAGGCTACTCTAGATCACTTGAACTTTCTAGTTAATCAAGAGTTTGAGGGCTCTAAATTGAAGATCCAGCTCTGCCTAAATCAAGTTAAGTATCTAGGTCTAATCATATCCGAAGTACTAGAGCCCTTAGCAATGAACAAATACAGCTATACTGGCTTGTCCTTGACCTAAAACATTGAAACTGTTACAGGGATTCCTTGGGATCATCAGCTTTTGCTGACTATGTATACCTGGATACAGCAAGATGGCCAGGTGATTCTGTACTCCAATCAAAGAAACCCAGAGGGCAAATACTCATCTATTAGAATGGGAGCCAGAGGCAGAAACAGCCTTCAAACCTTAAAGCAGGCCATAGTACAAGCTCCAGGCTGATGCCTTCCCACAGGACAAGACTTCTTTTCATATATCACCAGAAGAGAATGAATAGCTCTTGGAGTCTTTACCCAGACTTGTGGGACAACCCCACAACCAGTGGCATACCTAAGTAAGGAAATTGATGTAGTAGCAAAAGGCTGGACTCACTGTTTATCAGTAGTTGTGGTGGTGAGCATCTTAGTATCAGAGGCTATCCAAATAAAACAAAGGAAGGATCTCACTGTCTGGACTACCCATGATGTAAATGGCATACTAGGTGCCAAAGGAAATATATGGCTATCAAACAACTGCCTGCTTAGATACAAGGCATTACTCCTTGAAGGACCAGTGCTTCAAATGCACATGTGTGTGGTCCTCAACCCTGCTACTTTTCTCCCAGAGGATGGAGAACCAATTGAGCATGCCTTCCAACAAATTGTAGCCCAGATTTACGCTACCTGAGAGGATCTCTCAGAGGTCCCCTCAGCTAATCTTGACCTTAATCTATATAGTGATGGAAGTTCATTTGTGGAGAATGGGATATGAAGAGCTGTTTATGCCATAGTTAGTGATGTAACAGTACTTGAAAATAGGACTCTTCCCCCAGGGACCTGTGCCCAGTTAGCAGAACCAATGGTGCTTACCCGAGCCTTAGAACTGGGAAAGGGAAAAAGAATAAATGTACACTAAAATAACACGTATGCTTATCTAATCCTACATGACCATGCTGCAATGTAGAAAGAAATGGAGTTGCTAACTTCTGGGGGAACCCCCATTAAATACCACAAGGAAATTATGGAGTTATTGCATACAGTGCAAAAACCCAAGGAAGTGGCAATCTTACACCTCTGAAGCCATCAAAAATGTGAAGGAGAAAAAGCAGAAGGAAAATGTCAGGCAGATGCTAAGGCCAAAATTGCTGCCACACAGAACCTCCCATTAGAAATACCTATGGAAGTACCCTTAGTATGGAAAAACCCTCCCCAAGAGATTAAGCCCCAGTATTTCCCAACTGAAACAGAATGAGGACTTTCATGGCGGCATAGTTTTCTCCTCTCAAGGTGGGTAATGACAGAAAAGTGAAACATACTCATACCCAAAGCCAGCCAGTGGAAAATACTTAAGACCCTCCATCAAACCTTTCATATGGGTATTGAGAATACCACAAAATGTCCAAATTCCTATTTACAGGGCCATATCTCCTCCAGAACATCTGGCTAGTAATCAAAGACTGTGAGGTGTGCCAAAGGAATAATCCCTTGGTTCTTTGTAAGGCACCTCTCGGGGAACAAAGAATAGGGCACCATCTCAGATAGGTCTGGCAGTTAGACTTCACCCATATGCCTAAGTCAAGCGGATTTCAATGCTTTTTGGTCTGTGTTGATACCTTTATAAATTGAATAGACGTCTTCCCCTGCAAGACAGAGAAGGCCCAGGAAGTGGTTAAAGTCATAATTCATGAAACAATTCTTAGATTTGGACTTCCCTAAAGTTTACAAAGTGACAATGGTTTGACCTTTAAATGCATGACAACTCAGGGAATTTCCAGGGTGCTAGGGATACAATATCTCCATTGCACCTGGAGGCCACAATCCTCAGGGAAGGTCGAGAACATAAATGAAGCACTTAAAATGCACATAAGGAATCTAACACAGGAAACTCATTTACTATGGTCCACTCTCTTGTCTATGGCCTTGTTGAGCAACAAAAATTCTCTCAAATTAGGGCTCAGTGCACATGAAATGCTGTATGGACAACATTTTCTCACAAATGTCCTCCTACTTGATCAGGAAACAGCCAACTTGGCCAAGGATATAACTTCTTTGGCAAAATATCAACAAAACCTTAAAAACCTACCTCAAGAATGTCACAGAGAAAAGGGAACAGAGTTGTTCTAACCAGAAGATGTAGTGTTGGTCAAGTTCCTGCCCTCTACCTCCCCATTTACGGATTTCTTGAAGGAAGAATCATACTCAGCAATCCTCTCTACCCCCACAGCAATTAAGGTGGCAGGAGTGGAATCTTCAATTCACCATACCTAAGTTAAACTTCCAACCCACCGGAGGATCCTGCAGAACTGTCAGGTTTGAAGCCCCAAGATCACTCAGACCAGTCTTGATACACCTATGAACCACTGAAGGACTTCTGTCTCCTATTTTGGAAGGAAACATCCCAGACTAAAAAGGCTGCTACCACTGATCCTGAGGAAAAGCCCCTTCCTACTTTAAAAGTTAAGTGAAAACCTACGTAATGTTTAACACCTCTCCTTGCCTCTTTAACGGAATCCATTTACTGTTTCATCATATTATTAAGCAGCATACTAACTACAGTAGGACTATATACTGTAGCTCCTGTGGAATGAAAATCCTAATCACATCAACCTCTTTTCTGTCATCCTTCTTCTGAAAACAATTAACTCCTGCCTTTACCTCAGATTAGATAAAATGATCTCATTTTCCAGGGCACCCTATTTACCTTCCTACTTTCTCTTTGCCTATCTATCCCTCCTGCTTCCTTGGATACTCCATACAGTCTCCCCTCCCCTTCCACTATCTCCTAATTACTTCTGCAAAACTGTCAACTTAACCCACTTTCTGTTAAACAAGTCCAGTCCATCCCTGGCAAATGACTGTTGGCTTTATATCTCTCTATCAGACACTGCTTACATTGTCACTCCCATTTCTGCAAGAAAGTTGGGTCTTTACTAACTTCACCTACCACTGCTGTTATGAAGGCCATGACCCTTTCCAACTTCTAAATATGCAATCATAAGCTAAATTCCCTATCTCTGATAGAATGAAAAATATCCTAACAGAATGAGCAATCCAACTTTTACATTCTTACATTTTTAACCTCACCCAGTACATGAGCAATACAAAGTCCATACATGGCCCTGTAACCACGAATACAGTTTTAACTTTCCAAGCCCCTTTATACATCCAATGCAACCTGTTATCAGATCTGTCCCTGGGGCACCTACTATTTCACCTACGCCCTAAACTTCAAGACCCAACTGATCAGAGTAACTTCGTAGTCACCCAAATAGCTCCATTCAGCCAGCTCATCATCTTGTCAGAGCCCCCAAACCCATCACCTCCTCCCTGCTTAACAAACAGTCCAGGTTTTGTAATGGCAAACATACTCCCTGCATTACCATTCACCTCTAGACCCCTTTCAGCAGTGTCCCCACCACTAATGAATGCCTTCTCATCCCCTCTTTCAATCACCGTCTTGAATGGTTCCTAGCAGATAAAAAACTATTTTTCTCTAGTGGGACGATAGAATACAGGGAGTCACTCAGTTTGCTCCCAACACCCCTTTGCAGCCACTCACTAGGCTACTTTAGTAAGTATTCCAGAAGTATGTAAAAATGAAAACAATAAACTCACACACCTTTTTAACATACACAGCCAGTTCTGTCTACCCAGCCAAGGCATATTCTTCTTATGTGGAACTTCAACCTATATCTGCCTCCCCACCAACTGGACAGGCATCTGCATCTTTGTTTTCCTAAGTCCCAACATTGACATTGTCCCAGGAAATCAGACCCTATCAGTGTCCCTCAAAGCTCAAGTCCATCACCACAGGGCCATGCAACTAATACCCCTCCTTATAGGGTTAGGATTGGGCACTGCTACAGGAAATGGAATAGCCAGTTTATCTATTTCATTACCCTACTAGCACATACTCTCAAAGGATTTCTCAGTTTTCAAGAATTAACAAAATCTATCCTTACTCTTTAATCCCAAATAGACTCTTTGGCAGCAGTGACCCTCCAAAACTGCCAGGGCCTAGACCTACTCACTGCTGAGAAAGGAGGACTTTGCACCTTCTTGAAGAGTGTTCTTTTTACACTAACTAATCCGGGATAGTATGAGACACTTCATGGCATTTACAGGAAAATGCTTCTGAAATCAGACAACTCCTTTCAAACTGTTATACCAACCTCTGGAGTTGGGTGACATGGCTTCTCCCCTTTCTAGGTCTCGTGACACCCATTTTGCTGTTACTCACATTTGAACCCTATATTTTTAACCTCCTTGTCAAATTTGTTTCCTCCAGGATTGAGGCCATCAAGCTACAGATGGTCTTACAAATGGAACCCCAAATGAGCTCAACTCAGAAATTCTACCAAGGAGCCCTGGACTGATCCATTGGTCCTTTGACTGGCCTATAGAGTTCCCCTCTGGAGGACACTACAACTACAGAGCTCCTTCTTCACTCCTATCTGCAGAAAGTAGCTTGAGCAGTCATCACCCTGTTCCCCACAGCAGTTGGGGGTGTCCTGTTTAGAGGGGGCATTGAGATTTGAGGCCAGCTGGACTTCCTGGGTCAAGTGGGGACTTTCCTGCTGACAAGAGAGTTGTAAAACGCACCAATTAGCAGAATTCTAAAAGTAGCCTGTTGTGGGGACGATTGAATGAAGGGCACTCTGATAGGACAGAAATGGAACATGGGTGAGGACAATAAGAGAATAAAAACTAGCCACCCCAGCCAGCAGTGGCAACCTGCTTGGGTCCCCTTCCATGCTATGGAAACTTTGTCCTTCTGCTCTTCACAATAAACCTCATTATCACTCATTCTTTGGGTTTGTGTCATCTTTAAGAGCTGTAACACTCACCACAAAGGTCCACGGCTTCACTCTTGAAGTCAGCGAGACCATGAACCCAACAGCAGGAACCAATTCTGGACACACCATGCTCTCATGGGTGAGATTAATGGCTATAGACACTGAACATTGCAGGCAATCCTAAAAATAAGCACATCCTGCTGGGAAACCAGTTTTCAACTATGTATCCAAATGAAAGAAACTCCTATACCCTTTGACTCAGAATCCAAATTTATAGGAATCCATGCTAAAAGCTATTTAAAATAGAATAAAAATGTTTGGTTAAGGATGTTCATATGGTAAAAATTACCATCTTATCATATATCTAGCAAGAGTGGAGACACTAAACAAACAAGGATACATTTACTTGCTAGAATATTTTTAAGACATTGTAGCCACTGAGAATATTTTGTGTAGCCTTATGGAAGGAAGGCAACTTGGACACTCCCTTCTCTATCAATTCTTCTTTGGTAACAAGAAGAATTGGAAAAGTATAAAAGTATGTCTTAGATCTTGAATTGGCCTGATATTCTCAGGCAACAGAGTAGGAAAACCTAGTGTTTATAGTCTGTACTGCCAGGCATAAAACAGTAACCTATGATGTAGAAGAATGATAATACATCCTTACAACTTGGAGCAAAGACATCTAAGTCTCTTCTCTGGTAGGATTTTCTGAAACCTCTCCATTTTTGACTGGAGACCTGAGAAGCCACTGAAGTCATAGGATATAAGTCTGAGTAGATCGCACACAATTTTTTGTAGAAGGAACAATGGAAGAGGTCTCCCAAGAAATAAAAAGGGAGTTTGGTCATAGCTTTCACTTTGCTCAGAGCCAGACCATAAGAAGTATAGCCTTCCTGGCCATCAGCTACTACCTGGCTTATCAACAGGGTGCCCCCAGTAGTGGTCTAGATATGATGTCTTACAAGCTGGCAAAAAGAAAGTGCATTTCATTGAAGAGGACTGTGTAGTCCACAAGACTAGGGCTGAGGCTCATGAATACAGCCAACAGTTCCTGTTGAAGTTGAAATAATGGGAAGGAAAGAATAAAAATTTCACAAGAGTTATAAGAATTTTAAAGAAGTTATAACTGGAGAACAACATAGGCTGCCTGGGTATAAAACAATGAGTTCCTAAATAAACACAAAATAAACTCAGAAAGAGCATGGTAATTCTTGAGAATTGAAGAACCTTGCTAAAAATATTATTATAACACGACAAAAGGAAATGAACATCAAAAGTAAAATGTTGAGACTTGCAATACAGTGTCTTCAGTGAAGAGATTACTGGTATCTTTCCAGGCACAGAATATGCCGATAAGTATGCAAATAAGTTAAATATTACTACCTTATTTAAATAAGTTGAATTGCATTATATATATCATTCTTCATTTTGCAACTTTCACTATTATTAGAGGAGTCAGGTAACATACCAGTTTACAAAGCCCTAATAAATTAATTTATGATAGCATTTAGAAGCATTGACCCCCAAATCTTGACTTCTCAAATTCAGATTCTGTCCTCCCAACGTCCAACCTGTGAGACTTTGGGCAAATTACTGATAACTTTCTTAAGTCTGAGTTTCCTGTTTTGTAAATGGGCCCAAAATATCACTGGTCCTGTAGGCTAAGTATAAGGATTATTTACATAAAAGCACCTAAGGAAGTAGAAGAATGTTACACACATAACAAATGTGCTATATAATTAGTAACTATCATTGACTTACTCTTTTTAACAACAGCACTATATTGTCTAGAAGTCCCTTAACAATGGCTCTCTTGACTAACATTTAGAACTTTTCCTTTATTTCCTCATTGCAACAAACTCCTTTGGACACAGTATCTTTGTTCCTTTGTTCACATGCCTGCCACCTTTTACTTATCATATTTGGTGTCAAGCTCATTAACTTTGAGGAAATGTAACATATTTAAAGAAGTGTTTAAGTCCTGAGGTACACAAATATGCTGGCTGTCTGATGGTATGTAAAATAATGATGCTCTGATAATGACATTAATAAATAACATATATCAAGCTTTCTAGAGGCACTACTTAGCTTAATGTCAAATCCATTTTAAATGGGACCACCACAAGGGGGCTGCTTTTTTGAAAACACAATCATGGTTTTGTTTGAAATGAAAAAAAAAAAATCTCCTTCTGTCACAGACATTTATAAAATATGTGTATCTTGTAGATCATTTAATTGTACATATTTGTGCATATTAACTTATTTTCTACGTTAAAGTTTCTCTGATGCTTTACATTATATTTACTTTTTTATAGTCTTGGTAACACCAAAGTACCCAGACAGTGACTAGCCCCCAAAAGAAGAGTAAAAGAATCACAATTATATTAGTAATCATAGTGGTCTGGCAATAGCAGTGATTACAAGAGAAAATATTTTTTTAATACAGGGGTTTCAAATTGTGCTCAGATAGATATTCACAGCCCCGATGTGTTCATTTGTCCTGTAAGGTGTTTATAAAAATCGAGTAAGTTGTAAACAGTTAAAAATCAACATAAAGGCTGGGCGCAGTCAGTCATGCCTGTAATCCCAGCACTTTGGGAGGCTGAGGCGGGTGGATCACGAAGTCAGGAGATCCAGACGTTCCTGGCTAACATGGTGAAACCCCGTCTCTACTAAAAATACAAAAAAATTAGCCAGGCATGGTGGCGGCGCCTGTAGTCCCAGCCACTCGGGAGGCTGAGGCAGGAGACTGGGATGACCCCATGAGGTGGAGCTTGCAGTGAGCCGAGATTGCTCCACTGCACTCCAGCCTGGGCGACAGAGCAAGATTCCGTCTCTAAAAAAACAGAATCAACATAACAGTCAGATTATGATGTATTGTCTCTTAAAAAACGTGATGATCTGGCAATACAGAGGTCTACTGCATGGATATCAGTGTTTGGAGGAGAGAGTCTCCTTTGAAAAGCAGGTTCCCTCTTTACATCAGCAAAACTTCATCTAGTTTTGCTCTCTGCAGTTGGACTTGTAAGCACTTGAAATACTGTCTTCTGAGTTAGGTTGTGTCAGGCAGTAGATGAAGGGCTTCACATTCACTCTTTCACTTAATTCACAACATCCTCTGAGTAGATGCTTTTTAAATATACATTGCATAGGTGAGAAGACTGAGATTTGAGGAAGTCTGATGAAACTCTCTCAGTGTCACCTAGTGTGCAGCTAGGATGTCAGGCACGATGTGAACTAAGGTTTATTTGACCTCACAGTTGAAATGCTAAACTACTAAACTACAAAATACTCACTAACCCTACAGGAGCTACATTGGCGCCTGCATATTCTTGAACTTTCCTTCTCAGAGGTTGCTGTGTGTATGACCATCTTCTCTTCGTGGACATGAGTATCCTCTATCTCCCTGTTTCCCATTGTTATATTTGAATGGTCTCCATTCTGTATCTGTCTTCTTTTCCCCTCATCTTCATTCCTGTAACTCATTCCATCATTATTTTCCTCTCTCACACAGTTTCTCTATTTTTCACCGTTTTTTCTTTCTATTCTATTTTTCTTTCTAGTCCATCCCTAGCTCTCCAAAGATGCAGATAATAAAATAATTTTCATTCCTATACTCTATTTTGTACAAGAAACACATTTTGCCTGAATGGGAAGGATTATGTTGAACAATTTAAGTTTTTAAATATCAGTACCCCTTGATAGTATGCACCCAATTTCCCCTCATTCTCTGCTCATATTCTCATCTGAATTATATCTTCATCAGTGGAAACTTATTGTGACCCATGTGTGATAAAGTCCTAAACATCATCCCCTTTGAGTAAAAAGAGAGTACAGTTACTCATCCTTTGGGAATAAAGGTATGAATAAGTTCAGTTGTTTGAAAAAGAAATCTTTGTCAATTATATCGGACAGAGATACCTACATGCACCTTAACCTAACCTAAATGGGGAAAGTTATTTTGTGTTATATCATTAGAACCAAGTAAAACAAACTGTGTGTACAACGGAGTAACTTGGGATTAGTGAAGTTACTATGTGGAATAAAACACACACACACACTCACAAACACAATCCATTCTCTTATTCAGTGGAACCATGTATTTTCCATTGACTACCACCTGTGTACAAAGGGCTTTGCAAGTCACAACTACAAACAAACACACAATTAAAATTAAAAGTACATTTAAAAAAATAAAAAAGAGATAATTGGTGTTGGCGAGGACATGAAGGAAAGGAAACCCTTGTATGCCACTGGCAGGACTGTAAATTAGCACAGACATTATGGAAAACAGTATGAATGTTTCTCAAAGATATTAAAAATAGAAATACTAATCTGACATTAAAGCAGCAATCCCATTTCTGGGTATATATCCAAAGGAAGGGTAATCAGAGTCACATACAGATCTCTAGATGGCAATGCCTTTTAGATAACGTTCCCCAGTTTAATAGAGTAAAAAAGCACATGTTCATTATGTTTCAAATTTTGTTGTTGCTACTACAATTGTTGCTAGAAAACTGGGGTAAGAGATAGCTGCACTTCCATGTTCATTGAAACATTATTCACCATAGCCTAGATGTGAAAACACAAGTGTCTATCAATGAATGAACAGACTTTTTAAATGAGGCATATACGCACAATGCAAAACTATTCAACCTTAAAAAAGTAGAAAACTCTATCACCTGCAGTAATATGTATAATCTTAGAAGATAGTCTGTTGAGTGAAATAAACCGATACAGAGGACAACTACTTCATGCTCTCATTTATATGTGGAATCTAAATGTTGAAATCATTAAAGCAAAGAGTAGAGTTGTGGTTACCAGGGCCTGGGGATGAGGAGGTGATGAAGAGATGCTGGTCAAATAATACAAAATTTCAGTTAGACAACAGGAATAAGTTAAAGAGATCTATTATTATCAGGTTGACTGTAGTTAATAATAATGTATTGTCTGCTTTAAAACTGTTAAAAAATAGATTTTAGGTGTTTTCATTATTTTAAAAAGTGATGTGTATGTGAGGTAATGGATATGTTAATTAGCTTGATTTAGACATTCCACAATGTCTATACATGTATTGAAACATCATAATGGATACCATAAATACATGCAATTTTTATTTGTTAATTCACAGTAATAAGTAATTGATAAGTAGAGGAAGTTCAGTTTGATTTTAAAAATCCAGACCTCTATCCTGGCTTTGTAGTACACTGGCCCAATTTGAGTGTGTTGTCTGTTTCCTGACAGGCTAAACAGTGGCATGGACTATGTTCTCTAAATGTCTATACTCACAAAATGGCTTTTCCCAATCTACATTCAGAGTCATGCCATATATTGAATGTCTTCCACTGAACTCTGCAGGAAATTGAGTCTGGAAAGCAGAATTTTTCTTATTGTCTCAATTTCCAAGCCACTGTTTTTGGTGCCATAGTTGCCAGTGTTCACTTGTTTCCTATTTGTAAATCTCATCTTAACAAGAACTTCAGTTGAAGACCCAGGGAGATCCTAAACTTTGACTGTGTAGCACTCACAGTACAGGGTTAGAAGAATAAGTGACATCCTTGTGCTGGTCCAGCTAGGTGACTCATGGAGGCTAAGAGATGCTGTGAACATTGTCCCCAAGTCTGGAAAGAGGTAGATACACAGGAAAGCAGAATCCCAGTGGGTTTTGTGAGGTTTCTTGATGAAGTAGCTAAGCACGGCCAACTTTTAGCAGCTGTGGTCCAAAGAAGTTTCTTTGAAACTCAGAACATTGAGCACCTTTGTTATGGTTCACAGAATCAGAACAATTAATAATGAAGTCCAGATTAAGTTTTCAGTCCACTATTTTCTCAACAAATATGTGACAACTGAAGTTAGATAACACAGTTGCTGCTCCATGAAGCAAAGTAGATCTGTGTATCTACATATAGATAATATATATTTGTGTGTGTGTTTTAAGTAACAATGCAGAGGTTTGAATCAATACCTCCTCATACAAAATGCAGGATCAAACTGATGTCATCATTCTACTTCATTGAATACAATAGTGTAGTTAAATGGACAGGACACTGGGTCTCAATTAATCAAATGCATTTCTTAGTCAGGTGTTAATTTGAAAGTTACTAGGTGACAGTTTCAGCACTTGGAGGATGTCTTCACGTGGTTCATTGAATCCTGAAGGTCTTAAGTTTCCATCAAGGGCACAATGTGTTTGTTTTAACTTCCCTGAATGAAGCCATTACCCCTGACTCTGAGGCAAGGCTTAGAATGCACATCATTTATCTGAGAGGTGATTCTTCCCAAGGAGAACTTGGAGAGATGAGACAGGGAAGGGAGAAAAGCCAGTAAATCAGTAAATAGTATGTTCAAAAGTGGGCATCCTTGCAGAGGACAAGGGTCCAGTCTCTCAAGAGACTGTAGAACATGCCTCAAAATTGACTAAAGTGGAGGGGCTGGGATATGTTATGCCAACTCCAGCCCTCATTGATTGAGGTTCACCGGCAAACCGACTGCCTAGTGTTTCTAGTCTGTGCCTCCTGGAGTTAGAAAATGCACATGAAGAATGATGACATTATTAAGCAGGCAATACTAATAACTGCTACACACTTTTTCTGACAAGGTCTCACTCTGTTACCTAGCCTTGAGTGTAGTGGCATGATCATAGCTCACCGCAGCCTCAATCTTCTGGGCTAAGGTGATCCTCCCACCTCCAGCACTATTAGGGGGGCTTACACAACCAGGTCATATCCTTCCAAATCTGGGCATATTTGGACCCAGGGTTGAAGTACTTCATTATTTCTCCTAGTATGAAATGTTTGCTTCAAACCAGCTTTAGTTTCTTCTGTTACATCTTTTGATGGATAAAATTCCTTGCAGTCACTCACTGTTCTTTCTGCTGCAAGTCTGGGTTAAATGGTTAGGTGGGAGCAGACCCTCAAATTGGCAGCAATTGATCTGTGCACATCCCCACACATGGATTCTTCCAACTTAGATAGGAATGCTTAGTCTTTGCTCAAGTTTGTACAAAATCTATCATGGCTTTAAAGCTCAAATGGAAGTGATCAAAGTCTGATGTTCTTTTCTTTTATGGCTACATAAATTTTTGACGTATCTGTATATATAAATGCATGCATAGAAGAGTTATACCAAAGAACAGCTGTAAGAATCTCCATGTCTTTTTGTTAAATTTAAAAGAAGTGTGTTCAGTTCACCACCCCACTCTCTTGAGTGACTCTCCCTAGAAAACTGACAATGCATGATAATCATCTAATATCTACAGGACTAAAGGCATTGTGCAATGACACTTTCCTAACTCTAGAGCCAAAAAGCTTTCAGCATGTCTAGAATCATAGTTCTCCAGCTTTGCAATAAAGCCATAAAGGAATTGCAGTCTCCATCAGATATCACATCCCATGTGCAATGAACAATAGACTAAACTTCTGACAACACAAACCAACTTGAGAGACAATTCAAGATGAATGCATGTGAGAAAATTATGTGCACAAGCCTGTTTTTTCTTATGACCTGGATTACAGCATGTGACCTGTTTTGGGGCACCTTAATAATGGAACTTTCCCAAATTCCAGAGAAGAATTTTAATTTTGGAAATGCAAATGAAATGTAGTAAAATTTAATAATAGTAATGATTTCAAACTTTGAAACTTAATCAATATTTATGAAATTGGATTACTGTAATTTCTAGATGATGCAATCATCATTTGAAGCTACCGTCGGTGAATTAATTTCAAAGATCAAATGTATGTGATAGTTACAATGTTTTGATATTTCATTATCTGTTCCCTGCGTCTAAATGCTAGAGTTATAATCACATTGCAAAATGAATCCTAAAATAAAAAACTTTCATTGATTTCATATCATATTCACATTTTAAGTGGTGAGTTAATTGAAAATGTATGCAGTTAACATATTTGACAATTTGATGCGTATGTTAAAATATAACTATAAAATGCATTTTGCTGAAGCAATGTTGAACACATAATCTGGAGATTTTCAAAATCCTGATATTTAAGTCAAAGTGTTCATTATGGCTTCTGAATAAGGCAGACATGAATGGTTAAAGATTTCAATACATTTGGTATAATAACAAAACTGGATACAGTTTACCAAATACATTTTAATACAGCCCAAATAAATAAAAAGAGTATTTTAATGTTAATCACTTGTGTGTGAGAGAACAGACAGCATATTTGTTTCTGTAGCATTAGCCACAATGTGTAGCATACACAGTGAATAATTAATACTTGATTGTGAAGTGGAGAAAAAAGGCTTACGTGTGATATTTAAACAATGAATTTGATGATCAGAGGCAATTATTTGAAAAGCATTATACCAACCCTTTCAATCAAGATGTAAAATGATAACAATTATAACCTCCCCTCTCTATTCCAAACATGGACCTGTTCCTATTATTCCTTTATACATGTGAGAATTGAGGAGAGATCATTGAATTTAGTCATCAGGTAGTTGTTGGTGACACATGTGAAGAGTTTCATGAGCTAGGAGCAGAAAGCAGACTTCTGAGGGTGACAGAGTAAACATTATTTGGAGAGCTTTAGCATTTTGGGTCTGGTGGAATTCAACAACTTTTGGGCAAAGATGGTTAAAAAACATTTTCAAAAAATACATAAAACAATGTATTTTTAATAAAATAAATAAGGGAGAATGACTATCTCCTTAAGTAAACCTAAACAATCTTTTAGTTTTATGAGAAAAGTCATCAGCCTAATGAATCATCAAGCTGTCCCTTCAGCACTCTTGAATGCAAGTTTAGGGATTCCCACCTCAGTATCATGAGTTTTTCTGTATTATTCCATATGAGATTTATCTTTCCCCAACCCGACTCCCAGTATATATAATGCTCATGCTTCTAACCCCAAACACAGATAAAGATATGTTTACAGTCTGAATGCACAGAAACAACACAAGAGGTAAATACACAGAACATACACAGAATACACAGTTCTTCTGAATTGTCCAGGGCCCTACAACACTAGGACCTGGATGCAGGTTTCTGAGGGCGACTGTTCACCTTAGATACTGGTCATGGTCTCTAGAATGAAGGTCAGAAATTGCATCTCCCTGGCCCTGCTTTATATACATATATATGTGTGTGTGTGTGTGTATATGTACATACATATATATATGTATATGTATATACATATACATTTTAATGTCTATGCCTCAAACTTTATTGGATTACAGCCACATCCATTGGTTTCAATGTTGTCTACGTCTGTTCGCATGCTTCAGAGGCAGGGCTCAATAGGGAAAACAGAGACTATATGGCCCACAAAGCCAAAATACTATCTGACCCTTTACAGAGAATGGTTGCTGATGTCTGGTCCAGAATTCTTGAATGTTTGAAGGATAGATTAAGTGTTTTTGTTTGTTTGTTTCTAAAAAGTAAGATATATCAGATAAAGTGATCTCATTTTATTCTTTAATATTTTATAATACAAATATTTGACAGTGCTCACTATTAAATGATTAGAATAAAAGTAATCCCACACCACCAGGAATTCACTAAGAAGTTAAAATGAGTCATGTGCATCTTCAGGAAATAGTCAAGGATATGAAGAAAGACTTGATTCTAAGGATATTTGTTGCAATATTATTGATAATAAAAGATTAGAACCAACAGCATATTTAGGCTAACTAAAATATAGTTTGTTCCTTAAACCCTCCTGCTCCTGTCACTAAGTCCCAGGTAAGAGAAAAGATTGTCATGTTTGCCACTCTGTGGCAGGGGACGGACCCTTTCTAAGTTCAACATGGAGTCAGTGAGACAAGGCTGAGATCATTAGCAGGAAGTGAATGAAGTTTTCAGGAATAATGGAGGGAATTTATATAGTAAAAAACATCTTGTAACTACTGACTGTGGTAACCCTTACCTGTCCAAAGCCAAAGGCCCCTTGCTGGCCCAATGCCTTATAAATAACCTTGTCTGTATTCCAATAGCAAGAAGATCCTCATCTTCCAACAACTGAAAATATTTCATGCATTTGTTATTACTTAGAGTCTGAGTCAGACTGAACTCTTGTGCTAAAGAAATATGTTTTCCCTCACCTCATCTCTGACATTTCCTTGAGTCTTTTTAAAAAAATTTTATTTATTAGTATTATTATTACTATTTTTTGAGATGAAGTCTCACTCTGTCGACTAGGCTGGAGTGCAGTGGTGCCATCTGGTTCACTGCAAGCTCTGCCTCACTGGTTCACGCCATTCTCCTGACTCAGCCTCCTGAGTAGCCAGAATTACAGGTGCCCACCACCACACCCCACAGCTAATTTTTTGTATTTTTAGGAGAGATGGGGTTTCATCGTGTTAGCCAGGATGGTCTCGATCTCCTAACATCATGATCCGCCTGCGTTGACCTCCCAAACTGCTGGGATTACAGGCGTGAGCCACCACAACTGGCCAAGTTTTTGTTTATTTTTTTTCTTTTTGAGGCATAGCCTCACTCTGTTGCCCAGGCTGGAGTGCAGTGGCACAATCTCAGCTCACTTCAACTTTCACCATCCAAGTTCAAGTAATTCCCCTTCCTCAACTCCCCAAATAGCTGAGATAACAGGCATGTGGCACCACATCTGGCTAATTTTTATATTTTCAGTAGAGATGGGGTTTCGCCATGTTGGCCAGACTAGTCTCAAACTCCTGACCTCAAGTGAGGTCATACATATCGCTGGGGTTATTGGGGTGTAAATTGACACAACTATTTGAACAACAATGTGTCTCAAACTTGTAAAGTTGAATAGTAACAAACAAATGACTCCACAATAATTTACTCCTAAGAGGAATATACCTCACTTAAATGCTCTCACAGGTGCAGTGGTGGATATAAAAAGAATGTTTAAATCAGCATTGCTTATAATAGATAAAACCTGGAAAATCTCAAATGGTTATCAACAGGAATAGGATAAATAAAATATCATATATGTATGGGGTGAAATATTTTGCAGCAATGAAAATAAGTGAACTATCCCTACATGAACAACATAGATGACCATAAAACTGACAAATGCAAAAAGAAAATCATAGAAGAGTACATGTTTTACGATATTTGCATGAAACTCACCTGCCTCAGACCCAGAGTGTTTGGATTACAGTCATGAAGCACTCCAACTAGCTTCCCTTGAGTCTTAGTTCATGTTTCAGGAGGAACCGCATCTCAGAATGATTGAGAATGGTTATATCTCTTGCTCTACATCTTTGAATAGTATGTGGTTATGCTCAAAGTAAATTGCAACATTCCATTTCTAGATAGCCCTTTCTCGATATCCGGACCATAAAGCTTTAGAAATGCTTTATCTAAAATATCAACCCAGGTCTGGATTTGGTGGTATTAAGCCCAGTGTAGTTATTCATGTCTTTCTTACCAAAGATTAAAATACATTGATGTTCAGTTTTATAGTAACCACCTTGTCTTAGAGACAAAAACATTCATAACAGAGTTGGATTTTAGGTTAAATTTTAAAAAATGAACTAACTTTAGAAAATCTTGTTTTAGAAGAAGTGATGTTGGGCAGACTTGTTGGTTACTTTTTTTTGCTGCTATTGACTTAAAAGGTGATTATGAGAATCTCTACGTATTTTTCTTACTTTCACCCTTTAATGTAGTATCTCTCCTAGAGCTGGCATATCTCAGAGGACATACAGCATCATCCCTATTGTCTATTTACTCTATGTTTCCTTGAAATATTGAGATTGACTTCTCTGTATGAAGTATACTCAAAGCCATATGCAGTATTCCATCCATGCCCACAACACCTTTCTCCTGGAGGGCAGACACTTGTAGGGATGTCATTCAAACTTGACAAATATTGGTTCAAGGTCACTTGACTGGTGCAAGGTCAAGTGATGAGTGAAACAGGGTTTTGGAACATTAGGTGGCATGGCTAAAATCAAGAGATAACTGCAGGTCATAATTTTTTAAAGGTAACTTAGTAAATTTTCAGTTATAAAATAAAAAATGTTTAATGTAAGTAGTGTCTTTTTTTTACCATGTAGCTTTGGTGGTTAATTCTCCTTCCCATGTCCCTTCTCCTCCTCTCCCTCTTCCTTCTTTTATTCTTCCTCCTTCCTCTCCCCATCTTTTTCCTTGTCCTCCTTCCTCTTGTCCTTCTCTGTCCCCTTCTCTTCCTCCTCCTTCTTCTTCCTAATATTATTTTAATATTTTTAAAATAAAATAGTAGTAGTCTCAGACTTTTACCTTAGGCATCAAAGACAATAGAGATGTTCACAAATTTTAAAAATTTAAGCAATTCATTACCAAAAAAGAATTTACCACCAAAAACAAATTATCAGCAAAAAAACCCACCTGCATAGAAAAGGGATTAAGATGATCATGGTCTGGCAAAAAGCAAGCTGGGAAGAAACTTAACGATCTTCAAATCCACATAGAACTGTGCTCAGCTATGTTTTTGTCTCAGCTGAAAACAATGTGCGTAGGCTAAGGGAAGGGAAGTGATCTAAGACACCAACTAGCTGAAAAAGGAAGAAAAGTTTCTTTTGATACAGTTTTAATATTCTGAAACAGACTCATACTGAAGCTGGTAGAACTGTCGTCTCTGAAAATCATTAAGAACAAGCTGAAAATTTTCTATTTCACTGAAAGGGTTCTAAAAGTAAAATGCTGGAAAAATGAAAGTGAAATAGGAAATCTCCAAGGATTCAGAACTGCCATTCAATTTTGGAAATGTTTTAGGATCCTCAAATTAATTGTGCAGATGCATAAGTATTTTTGAAGTATGTGCTGTGTCCACTGTGCTGCTGGTTATGAATTGCACTAGACACTGTGGAAGGAGGAAGGATGAGTAACTATTAATACATCTCTCTTGGATGTTATAAAACAAGTGGGAGCAATATTTATGTACATAAGAATGTATCATTTTGGTAGAAGACTTGGAGTACCAAAGCAGAAGGGCCAATAAAAGTCAAGTGAAGAGGAAGTGTTTATATGAGATGTACTAGTGTAGTATCCCATATAGCAGCAGACACAGAAATTACACATGCCAACACAGTGAACAAAACAACAGTTAAATAAGCAAAAAACTCTAGGCAATCCTACAAGAGATTTTGTGGCATGTATGAGATCCACTCTGGAACAGAAAGACATTCCGAGATGAAGGACATCAGATGGGAGCTGCTGTTTGCAGAAAACACTTATTATTTTAAAAACCACATTGGCAGTGTGTTAGTCCGTTTTCATGCGGCTAATACACACCTGAGACTGGGTAATTTATAAAGAAAAAGAGACTCACAGTTCCACATGGCTGAGGAGGCCTCACAATCATGGCACAAGGCGAAAGGCACTTACATGGCAGCAGGCAAGACAGAAAATGGGAGCCAAGCAAAAGCTTCCCATCAAATTTCATGAGACTTATTCACTGCCATAAGAATGGTATGGGAGAAACCACCCCTATGATTCAATTATCTCACACCAAGTACCTTCTACAACATGTGGGAATATGGGAGCTACAATTCAAGATGAGATTTGGGTGAGGACACAGCCAAACCACATCAGGCAGCATACAACTTCTTACATCTTTTTAATACAGTTTCAAATAGTTTTAATACATTTTAAATAAATTTTCAAATAGTTTTAGATTCACAGAAATATTGCAAAGATATTACAGGGAGTTTCCATGTTCCCCAAACTCAATTCCCCCTATTATTAACATCTTCCACTGGTACAGTAAATTGGTCACACTTAGTAAACCAAGGTAGCTACATTATTATTAACAAAAGTCCATAGTCTTTTCCAAATTTCTGTATTTTTATCTAATGCCCCATTTAGAATACCATGTTACATTTACCTTTTATGTCTCCTTGTCTGTAACAGTTTCTCCCTCTATTTATTTTCCATATTTTTGACAGTTTTAAGAAGTACTGAGTATTTTGTAGAATGTCTGTTAATTTGAGTTTGTCTGATGTTTTGATTATGATTCAACAAAGGCCATAGGTTTTGGAGAGGAAGACCATAAAAGTACAATGCCTTGCTGATCACATCTCATCAAAGGTACATGCTGTCAACAGGACTTAGCACTGTGGAGGTTGGCCTTAATCAGTCGCAGGTAGTGTTTATCAGGTTTCTCCACTCTGAAGTTACTTTCCTCACCTTCCCCTACCTTACTAAGTTACTAAGCACAACCCATGCTTAAAGTGTGGAAGCGATCTTCCACCTTTCTGAGGATGGAGTTTCTACATCAAGTACTGGAATTCTTCTGCACAGGAGATTTGCCCTTCTCTCTCCACACATTTGCTTATTTATTCAATAATTTATTTATATCAGTATAGATTCACAACATATAACTTTGATACTCAAAACTTTATGTGAGCCTCTCTTTATTCTCCTGATATAAAAAATAACTGTCACATGTCTTTTGGATACAGACCTTCAAAAAATTCTCCAAATATTATATCAGTAGATTGTTTTGTCTGTGGTGTTTATTTGGTGGGTGGGTCACCTTAAGATTCAATAAGCTCATATGTGCATACAATTGAAACAATCCCATTCTACCCATTGAAGCATGTTCTATTAAGAACAAATGGCTTACTCATTCTTCTGAAATTTTCAAGTTTCAGATTTGTAAGTTTCTAATTTGGTGAAAATGTCTTCTGGGTGCTGCTAAGAAACTTGGTAAATTGAGTTTCCAAACATGACCCTGAGTTCCTTCAAAGAATTGGGTTCTGATGAACAGTAATAACACATTTGCGTCAGTCCTGTGTTCATCTAAAATTATTAAAGCTTCAAATTGCACATGGCCATACATATGGGATGTGTTTAAAATGGACCATTTCCCTAGCATGTATCTGGTGAAACAAAGGGCTTTTGTTTGGAACTGTTAATGTGGAGGGTGGGACAGATTCTCTTAGTAATTAAACCATTAGAAACATGAAAAATCCTCCCAAATCATCACATGTTTAAGCTGAATACTAGGAGAAGTCTATAAGTGTGATGGCTTATTTTGTTACCCAAGGTATGCATTTTCAAAGGGCAACCTAGGGAAGAAATCTCTGTGATAGTATGATATGCAGAAACAAATGGCTGCATTTCCAAAGTTCTGTAACCCTATGTTTTTACATGAGTCAGATCTCTCCTAACACCAATAGAAGTAAGACATTTCATTTCAGTAAAACTCTCCAGCAAAAATGTGTTTTTAATATTGCAACTCTAAGTGTATTCTCTGATACTGAGCATGGTGGTGTTTCTATTATTAGACTATGTGGGAGCCTCATTGCCCAGAGCTAGCTGAAAGATCTAAGGGTAAAATAGTACACGTATCTCAGGAAGCTTTACTACTACTCTTTTCTTAGCCTAGAAAAAAATCCTTCCTGTGGATCCCTTCAGGGTCATCCTTCTTCCCCTGAGGGCTTTATTGAAAAAGCAATTTTGTGGGCTCATATTTGGCATAAAATGTCAGAAAGCGAGTTTAGGACCTTGCCTTCTATTTTAGTAGTGTTCCGTTGAAAATGTTCTCATTCTATACTCAGACGCAGAAAAAAAAATGCTTTTAATATGTTTAAAAGTAAATCTAATCTTACTTTTTTTTAGCATTGAGGTCTTGCTCTGTTATTCAGACTGGAGTGCAGTGGTATGATCATGGCTTGCCACAGGCTTGACCTCCTGGACTCAAGTGATTCTCCTACTTCAGTCTCCTGAGTAGCCACCACACCTGGCTAATCTTTCTCACCTTATTAGGAGTAAGGAATACCATAAATTTTGAACCCATCAATTCAGAGTATGACAATTTCTTCTGTTTTGTCTCTTGAATAATTTGATTTCTGGATCAATACTCAGTTACTCATTTTTTTATTGCCCTATACTTCTCACTGTGTTAATATCCATGTGTATTGGCAACATACAATGACCTTGGGGAGCTAGGAAGAAAGGAGTCTTAAAATCCTGTGGGTGCCATGAATCCTTACTGTTCTATGCCATAGAGGGACCTGTAGAGTCTGATTCCTGGACTGGCTTAATCTTTACAATCTATCCTTCTGGGAGAATGTGCCAGCATCCTACCCTGAATTTCACAGCCCCAGCCATGTGTCAGTAGTTTCCAAATTTGCATATAGCAATTTTCCCTTCTATATTGACTTCCTAGTCACCACTCCTGTGTCTCCACATTCACACATACATCAAGTTTCCAATCCACTACATGTCACAGAATGGCTCAGGTGAGCTAAAATTCTCACCCCCTAACCGATCAAGCCCTAAGATAACATCTCCCACTCCTTTCAAACCATGAGAGATCATGAGCCTTTGCAAGACTTGGCTTTATCTGAGAGCCTCATCATCTCCTCAGCAGAGATGAGAGACACAGGTGCTAATTTTTTCACAGCATCTTTATGCCATTATAATGTTTATGTATCCCTAACCCAAAGTAACTGGGGGAAATAAAGATCCTGCTCCGTGATTAACACATTGTCTCTCAATCTTCCCATTCTTAACTCAATGTTAACCATGACAGAAAGCACAGGTTTTCCACTTCATTTACTCTCTGGCATAGACTTCAGCTACATTCCATCTTCCTTCAAAATGGTGCCAGGAAGTCAACTCAGCCTTTGGAGAACTGCAGATGATTGAAAACCAAACCATTGTGCTTATTTCTCCTATTTGACTTAGCAAAAGTCCAAAGAGAGTCATGGCATGAAGTAACAATCCTCAGCTTTCTAACCAATTTAATCTTCTTTCCCTCTTTCTTTTGCATTTAACAACAGCATTGTCATAGCATTTTGTACCAAATGGCACAGTAGAATGATATTTTAAGCTCTTCCTCACACCTGCAGAAAAAACTCTTCCCATGACATTAGTCAAATAGGTTTGCATCACAGGTTAATTCAAGTCAAAGTATTTGATTCAGGACCAAGGTTGGTAGCAGATTATTCACTTCATTTTCAGGGCCCTATAACTTATTTTCTTCAGATCAGCAACAATATCTCAGTTCAGGGGCAGCTGGGCACAAATATTTTGTATAGAAGCACAGAAGTATTGCTGATAAAATTATAGACCACTCTCTGAGTCAGCCCAATATTACAATCTGATAAAAAGAAAAATGAAGCAGAAAGCTGCCCGATAGAAAGACCAAGACCCTCTATAGGTCTATCAGGCAGAGGATGGTGCATTGAGTTCTGTGACTCCTATCCATATGAACAGTCCACTTGATGGCATCTAAATGTTTTAAAGACTCTAGCCTGCCACAGTCATCACATCTACCTTCTTGATAATGCCTATGAACAGCACCATGATGTTGGACAGAAAAAAGAGGAAGTATAGCCTGGTCATCTCACTCTTATTACAACTCTCTGGATCTGCCAGAGGACAGATGCATGAGTGCAGGGTCCCAAAGCAACTAGTAATTACTTTGTTAAATTGTTTTCTTCCTTGCAAAATCAGAGAGGGTGCCTAAAGGGAACAGACAAACTGTAGCTGCTCACAGGGAAACACATCTGAATTGTCTGTGGAGCAGAGCTGGTGGAGTGATTGGGATGAGTAATTAGCCCTGAGGCATGGCCCATGGATGGTTGACTACTGAGAGTGAGGTTCATTCTCTGGATGAAAAGGGTTGAGGTGGAGAGGGAAGCTCAAACAGTAGGGTGAGGGGGAGGGCAGTGGACAGCCTCTCTAAGTGGCAGCAAGGGAGGGGGCTTGGCTATTTTCTAGTTTTGTGCCAGGGGAACTAGTCCACTCACACCTTCAGTTTCTTCAGGTGTAAATTCGGAATGGTTATTGCTAAATCTTACCATGCTCAGTAGGATTAGCACCAAATTCTCATTACAAAATACCACTCCAGACAAGAGACAGATGCTCAGTGAGGATGGTGCCTTCATTTTCTATAAAACTTTCATTTGCTGCAGTGGCTCCCCCTGTCATCCCAGCACTTTGAGAGGCCGAGGAGGGTGGATCACAAGATCAGGAGATCGAGACCATCCAGGCTAACATAGTGAAACCCCATCTCTACTAAAAATACAAAAAATTAGCTGTGTGTGGTAGTGGGTGCCTGTAATCCCAGCTACTCAGGAGACTGAGGCAGGAGAATGGCATGAATCCAGGAGGCAGAGCTTGCAGTGAGTTGAGATCATGCCACTGCACTCCAGCCTGGGTGACAGAGCAAGACTCTGTCTCAAAATAAATAAATAAATAAATAAATAGGAAGGAAGGAAAAAAGGAAGGAAGGAAGGAGGAAGGAAGGAAGGAAGGAAGGAAAGAAAGAAAGAAAGAAAGAAAGAAAGAAAGAAAGAAAGAAAGAAAGAAAGAAAGAAAGAAAGAAAGAAAGAAGGAAAGAAAGAAAGAAGGAAAGAAAGAAAGAAAGAAAGAAAGAAAGCTAGCTTTCATTTGCTACTCTTCTTTTCTTTTTCCAGAAATGGTTCTCCTTTGAACATCAGTTGATGGGACCTAGCTGTTCATGATTTAGAAACTCACTTTTAGTCTAGTCAAGTAGTGTGTATGTATGGATAAATTCACTTGATACTTAAAAAAAATGAAACAAATGAAATCTTGAGGCTGTTTTCCAGCTTTGCCCTCTGGATGCACCTTATGAATTATTTAAGTCCTCACAGACTCTATTTCTTGAACTATAAAATAAAGATATTCCACAAGACTTTGTAAAAATTAAGAGATAGCACATGTAAATACCAGCATATATATGTGTATATTCAGGTAATGTTACTTCATTTCATTGTCTTTTGTCAATTTCTCATCAAAATAGAATTTGTGTTATGCTACATTAGTCACAAGAAATAGTTTTATATTGCTTTTGACTGTGGTGAAGGTGTCTTGTGATTATCTGTTTGGAAAACACTTCCCAAATATCCTCCCTGGGTGTTGATCTTTGGTATGGGTTCCTATCAAGCAAACTGTCCTCCTCTCATAATATTTCAGTAATAATCTATCACATTGTAGTTTTCATCACAGGTTTTAGATTTACGTAATTTTTAGGCTGGCCCACTGTATTGTCTGACACTACCATCTGACAGCATATCTGTCTAGCTTTTGAATAAAATATCTTCTGCCATTGCTTAGTCCAATCTTGAGTCACACCTCACAAATGGGAACACCTGCATGCCTTTGTGTTCATGTTTTTATGATTTACTCCCTGTGTTTTGGCACACCCATACCTAAGGCTATCACTGTGCTTCCTTCTTTCTTTCCAGTGTTTTTGTTTACTTCGTTTTTTGTTTCTGAGAGCAATTAAGCATACTTCTTCAGTGCCCCATAAACTTTTTCACCCTGCCAGAAACATGCCGTCTCATCCTTCATTTTATATTGCACATGCTCTGCCAGCTTTCAAAAAAAGAATGAGGCTGTAGGTACAATGATCTTCCCGTGATATGCCCAATTTCTTAGTTATAGTCATCTGTGCAAGCTTATAATAGCCTTCCAATTTTCACCTCCAGCCAGAGAAAAAGGTGTGAATGGGAGGAGTGTGTGTCTGTGTCTATGTCTGTGTGTGTCTGTGTGTGTGTGTGTGTGTTTTGAGCCACAGCCTCTTTACATCTCTATTCTCAATATTTTCATTGCCTGTGCCCTGTGGGGTGAAACCCTACTAGGAAGATATTTCTAGATCTTGTACTTGTTCTTCTGTTTCAATTAATCTGCTTTCAAATTACAGCAAGGCAATTGTAATGGTCTGCATAGTAAAGTGTCATGGTACAATTCCTTTGAAATGTTTGTGTTTACAGGATGGTATTCTTAAACAGTATGAATTAGGTGACAATGTGGTCTCAATGGAAAATGTGCTACAGAAAGAAAGCTTTTTTCTGGAGTTATGTTCCCTTTTAGCTACATAAATGCCAAGGCCATGCAGGAGGATTGAGTTGCTTAAAAAGTTGCAATTGTGTGGGCTTCATTCTGTAGCACATGCTGATTGCCATAGCAAAAATCAGTGCATTTTAAAGAGAGACAGATTTTGTTCTTTTCCTGACAGCAACATTTCTTTTTTTTTTTTTCACACTGTAGTTTTCAGATCACTAGCATTATTAAGAAATAATTTTTTAACAACATGTAACATAGCAGGATGTAGTGACTCACACATGTAATCCCAGCACTTTCAGAGGACAAGGTGCAAGGGTCACTTAAGGCTACTAATTCAAGATCAACCTGGGCATCTCTACAACAAGTACCAAAAACACTAGCCAGACATAGTGATGTACCCTCATAACCCAAGCTACTCAGGAGCCCAACATGGGACAATCTCCTGAGCCCAGGAGTTTGAGGATGCAGTGGGCAATGAATGAACCTCTGCAAACCAGCCTAGGCAATAGAGCAAGACCCTGTCCCCTGCCAAAAAAAGAAAAGAGCATGTGCTTCATATCAAAAAGTGAAACACTTGATACTTGGGTTACATTTTCTTTTGCCCTGTATTGCTTTCCTTTTGCTTATTTGGTGAGAATAACAATGATGACATTGTTACTCAAAATTTAGACCTTAAAGAAGAAGCTATGGCCTCATCAGTGAGTTTGTTACAAATGCAGATTATTGGGAACCTGTTGCAGACAAAAACCTGAACTTTTACAAGATGAGAGTTACCAGATGAGTACCCACCAGATGAGAACCTGAACTTTTACAAGATCCCCAAGTGATTTTCATATATCTAAAACTTTAAGAAGCACTATGCTTCAAGAAGCATGACAAGAAGAACTATCACATTTTCAAATTTGGGCTAATGATTTTTAAATTTCACAACATATTTAAAATGGTGTTAGGGGATTTAATAAGAGATTTTGATAGAGTTGGTCTAGCGAGTCAATGGGATTGTTTAAAAGTCCTCCTCTTCCAGGCAGTAAAGTTTAATAATGTTTTTATTACTATCCAGAAGAAATTAAAATGGATCCTTAGATTTTATAAAATATTAAAATTATATACACACACATACACATGTTGGGGTCTGCGTGTTTCTTAAACAAAGGAATGAACCCACAAGACAACCCAAGACAAGACAAACATGGCGGCCACCCTGAATGGCACGCTCTGCTTTATTTTATACAGTTGTTTGTGGAATGTTGCCAAGTCACAAGACACATTGTTGTTTTTCTGACCTTTCCCTGACTTTCTGGATTTTCAAGATGTTTACACATAGACAAGCCCCCAGGGTCTGCTGTTTGCAGCTGGCTCCTTTGTGCTCCCTGTTTGCAGGGAAGGAATGCCCTGCTTTGTTTGCAAGAGCAGGACTTATCGGGAACGTCTCATTTGCGAGCACGTAGTCCTCTACATTTCCCCTTTCCTTATTTACAAGTTTGAATTTCTTTTAAAACCATCATTACATGTTGGGCTCACTGGGATTTGGTGTTTGCCCTTTGGCACCGTCTCCAGCAGACTGTGAAAATGACAAGACAAGAACAACAATCAATACATTACTAGAAACAAAGGTCAGCAAAGTTTTTACAGGGCTCATAGGGTTCAAAGCTGTCAAACTTTGTGCAATACCAGTCATTTAATCTGCACCAGTCAGCAATGGTAACTGATTGTGAAATGTTTCAGAAATGTTCTGTGTTAATTTTTGTATTTCTAGGGAAAGATTATTATGACCAATTAAAGTCTCTTTATCTCAGTCCAATTATGTACAGTGCTGTTAAAAGGAACAGGAGTAATACAAAATTGGGTAGTATTCCAATCACATTTCAACAAAGCTCGGGTATTCAACACTGTTAGCTTATCTCCCAACCAAGAAACCACTTGCTCCAGATTATCCACTCATTCAGTTAAATGAGCATCTATGTCTCATTGCTTCTGCCCCAACAAATGTGATTGTTCATGCCATTGTTGCACAAATTCTGCATTTTGTATACTCCGGTGTAGAGCTAATCCAGCAACAGTGGCGGTGGAAGCAATTGCTACAAGTCCTATCACCACGGTCACGACGATTCCAACCATCCTCCGACTGTGGTGGACAAGATCCTGCATAACCTTGTAAATTTGAGTAACCCCAGCAGATTCACTCCAAGTACATGATAAGTTTACAGGTAGCCAGATTTCTTTTCTGGCTCTTAGTATATATTTTCAGACTAAATTCAGCCATGTCAACCTGCATTGGCATAAAAGTAATCACAGCATTTCTGCAGATGGCAATGAAACTATTATTTGGCATGATGGTGGTCTATCACCCCCTATGCCACATTTAATACCTCACAAATACAACGTCATATTTGTAAGTTGCTGACTGCTGGTAAACCAATGTTCACTTTCTTTCTTTTCTTTTTTTTTTTTAAATTTATTTATTGTTATTATACTTTTAAGTTGCAGGGTACATGTGCATAACATGCAGGTTTGTTTACATATGTATACTTGTGCCATAAGCTGGTCTGCTGCAATCAACTCGTTATTTACATCAGGTATAACTCCCAATGCAATCCCTCCCCCTGCCCCCTCCCCATGATAGTCTCCGTGTGATATTCCCTTCCTGAGTCCAGGTGATCTCATTGTTCAGTCTCCCACTCTATGAGTGAGAACATGTGTGTTTGGTTTTCTGTTCTTGTGATAGTTTGCTAAGAATGATGGTTTCCAGCTGTATCCATGTCCCTACAAAGGACGAAACTCATCCTTTTATGGCTGCAAAGCATTCCATGGTGTATATGTGCCACATTTTCTTAATCCAGTCTGTCACTGATGGACATTTGGGCTGATTCCAAGTCTTTTATACAGGTAGAATAGTGCTGCAATAAACATAATGTGTGCATGTGTCTTTATAGCAGCATGATTTATAATCCGGGTATATCCCCAGTAATGGGATGGTTAAGCCATATGGTACACTAGTTCTAGATCCTGGAGGAATCGCCATACTGTTTCCATAATGGTTGAACTAGTTTACAATCCCACCAACAGTGTAAAAGTGTCTTATTTCTCCACATCCTTCCAGCACCTGTTGTTTCCCTGGATTCTTAATGATCGCCATTCTAACTGGTGTGAGATGGTATGTCACTCTCGTGGTTTTCATTTGCATTTCTCCTTCGATGGCCAGTGATGATGAGCATTTTTTCATATGTCTGTTGGCTGTATGAATGTCTCTTTTGAGAAATGTCTGTTCATATCCTTTGCCCACTTTTAATGGGGTTGTTTGTTTTTCCTTTGTAAATTTGTTTGAGTTGTTTGTAGGTTGTGGATATTAGCCCTTTGTCAGATGAGTAGATTGCAAAAATTTTCTTCCCATTCTGTAGGTTGCCTGTTCAATTTTGGATGGTGGTTTCTTTGCTGTGCAGCTCTTTATTTAATTAGATCCCATTTGTCAATTTTAGCTTTTGCTGCTGTTGTTTTTGGTGTTTTAGACGTGAAGTCTTTGCCCATGCCTATGTCCTGAATGGTACTAATTTGTGGTTTTCCTCTAGGATTTTATGGTATTAGGTCTAAATATTTAAGTCTCTAATCCATCTTGAATTAATTCTTGTATAAGGAGTAAGGAAAGGATCCAGTTTCAGCTACTCTATGTACAGCCAATTTCCCAGCACTATTTATTAAATAGGGAATCCTTTCCCCATTTCTTTTTGTTTTTCTGTAGGTTTGTCAAAGATCAGATGGCTGTAGATGTGTGGTATTATTTCGAGGACTCTGTTCTGTTCCATTGGTCTATATCTCTGTTTTGGTACCAGTACCATGCTGCTTTGGTTACTGTAGCCTTGTAGTATACTTTGAAGTCAGGTAGCTGCGGATGCCTCCAGCTTTGTTCTTTTGACTTAGGGACACCGGAGATGCGGGCCTTTTTTGGTTCCATATGAACTTTAAAGCAGTTTTTCCAATTCTGTGAAGAAAACTCATTGGTAGCTTGATGGGGATGGCATTTAATCTATAAATTACCTTGGGTAGTATGGCCATTTTCACGATATTGATCTTTTCCTATCCATGAGCATGGCATGTTCTTCCATTTGTTTGTGTCCTCTTTTATTTCACTGAGCAGTGGTTTGTGTTCTCCTTGAAGAGGTCCTTTACATCCCTTTGTAAGTTGATTCCTAGGTATTTTTATTCTCTTTACAATTGTGAATGGAAGTTCATTCATGATTTGGCTCTGTGTTTGTCTGTTATTGGTGTATAAGAATGCTTGTGATTTTGCACATTAATTCTTTGTATCCTGAGACTTTGTTGAAGTTGCTTATCAGCTTAAGGAGATTTGGGCTGAGACAATGGGGTTTTCTAAATATACAATCATGTCATCTGCAAACGGGGACAATTTGACTTCTTCTTTTCCTAACTGAATGCCCTTGATTTCTTTCTCTTGCCTGATTGGGTTCTAGCTGTGAACTTCCAACACTATGTTGGAATAGGAGGGTGAGAGGGCATCCCTGTCTGTGCCAGTTTCTCAAAGGAATTTTTCCAGTTTTGCCCATTCAGTACATGATATTGGCTGTGGGTTTGCCTAAATAGCTCTTATGATTTTGAGGTATGCCTCCATCAATACCTAATTTATTGGAAATGCTTAGCATGAAGGGCTGTTGAATTTGTCAAAAGTTTTTCTGCATTTATTGAGATAATCATGTGGTTCTGTCTTGGTTCTGTTTATATGCTGGATTATGTTTATTGATTTGCTATCGTTGAACCAGCCTTGCATACCAGGGATGAAGCCCACTTGATCATGGTGGATAAGCTTTTGATGTGTTTCTGAACTGGGTTTGCCAGTATTTTATTGAGGATTTTTGTGACCGATGTTCATCAGGGATATTGGTCTAAAATGCTCTTTTTGTTGTGTCTCTGCCAGGCTTTGGTATCAGGATGATGCTGGCCTCATAAATGAGTTAGGGAGGATTCTCTTTTTCATTGATTGGAATAGTTTCAGAAGGAATGGTACCAACTCCCTCCTTATACCTCTGCTAGAATTCAGCTGTGAATCCATCTGGTCCTGGACTTTTTGTTGGTAGGCTATTAATTATTGGCCTCAATTTCAGAGCCTACTATTGGTCTATTCAGGGATTCAACTTCTTCCTGGTTTAGTCCTGAAGAGTGTAAGTGTCCAGAAATTATCCATTTCTTCTAGGTTTTCCAGTTTATTTGCGTGGTAGAGGTGTTTATAGTAATTTCTCTGGATGGTAGTTCTGTATTTCTGTGGGTCGGTGGTGATATCCCCTTTATCATTTTTAATTGGGCGCTGATTTGACTCTTCTCTTTCTTCTTTATTAGTCTTGCTATGGTCTGTCAATTTGTTGATCTTTTCAAAAACCAACTCCTGATTCATTGATTTTTGGAGGGTTTTTTTTGTGTTCTATCTCCTTCAGTTCGCCTCTGATCTTTAGTTATTTTTGCCTCTGCTAGCTTTTGAATCTGTTTGCTCTGCTTCTCTAGTTCTTTTACCTATACATGTTAGAGTGTCAATTTTAGATCTTTCCCGCTTTCTCTTTGTGGGCATTTAGTGCTATAAATTTTCCTCTACACACTGCTTTTAAATGTGTCCCAGAGATTCTGGTATGTTGTATTTTGTCTCCATTGGTTTCAAAGAACATCTTTATTTCTGCCTTCATTTCATATAAGTACCCAGTAGCCATTCAGGCGCTGTTCCAAGGGCTGGAAGGAAGTTTTGATTGAGTTTCTAGTCCTGAGTTCTAGTTTGATTAGTAATTCGTGGTTCGAGAGACAGTTTGTTATAATTTCTGTTCTTGCACATGCTGAGGAGTGCTTACTTCCACCAGGCGTCAATTTTGGAGTAAGTAATGATGTGGTGCTGAGAAGAATGGTATATTCTGTTGATTTGGGGTGGGAGAGTTCAGATGTCTATTAGGCCTGCTTGCTGCTAAGAGATGAGTTCAATTCCCTGGATATCCTTTGCTAACTTCTTTGTCTTCTTGTTGGATCTGTCTAATGCTGACAGTGGATGCTGGAAGTCTCCCCATTATTGTATGGGGAGTCTAAGTCTCTTTGTAAGTCTCTAACGACTCTTGCTTTATGAATCTGGGTGCTCCTGTATTGGGTGCATATATATTTAGATAGTTAGCTCTTCTGTTGAATTGATCCCTTTACCATTATGTAATGGCCTTCTTTGTCTCTTTTGATCTTTGATGGTTTAAAAGTCTGTTTTATCAGAGACTAGATTGCGACCCCTGCTTTTTTGGTTCTCCATTTGCTTGGTACATCTTCCTCCATCCCCCTCATTTTGAGCCTATGTATGTCTCTCTTGGCAGTGTGTGAGATGGGTCTCCCTGAATACAGCATACCTCGATGGGTCTTGACTCTTTATCCAGCTCTGCCAGTCTGCATCTTTATTTGGAGCATTTAGTCCATTTACATTTAAGTTAAGATTGTTATGTGAACTTGATCCTGCCATTATGATATTAACTGGTTATTTTGCTCATTAGTTGATGCAGTTTCTTCCCTAGCCTCGATGGTCTTTACATTTTGGCATGTTTTTGCAATGGCTGGTACCGGTTGTTCCTTTCTTTCCCCATGTTGAGTGCTTCCTTCAGGGTCTCTTGTAAGGCAGCAGGCCTAGTGTTGATTGTGCAACTACATTTGCTTATCTCTAAAGGGATTTTATTTCTCCTTCAATTCTATGAAACTGAGTTTGGCTTTTGATATGAAAATTCTTGGCTGAAAATTCTTTTCTTTTATGAATGCTGAATTATTGGTCCCCACTCTCTTCTGGCTTGAGAGTTTCGCCGAGATCTACAGGAGTCTGATGGCTTCCCTTTAGGGTAACCTGACCTTTCTCTCTGGCTGCCCTTAAGATTTTTCCTTCATTTCCAACTTTGGTGAATCTGGCAATTGGTGTGTCTTGGAGTTGCTCTTCCTCGAGGAGCATCTTTGTACGCTCTCTGTATTTCCCCTCTGGATTTGAATGTTGGCCTGCCCTACTAGGTTGGGGAAGTTCTCCTGGCCGATATCCTGAAGAGTGTTTTCCTTAACTTGGTTCTGTTTTTCCCCTCACTTTCAGGCACTCTAATCAGACGTAGATTTGGTCTTTTTACAAATCCCATACTTTAAAGGCTTTGTTCATTTTTCTTTCTTTTTCTTTTGGTTTCTTCTTTCTCGCTTCATTTCATTCATTTGATCCTCAATCGCTGATATTTTTCCAGTTGATCGAAGTCGGGTTACTGAAGCTTTGTGTGCATTTGTCACGCATTTCTCGTCATGGTTTCTAATTTTCATTTCGCTTATGACCTTCTCTGCATTAATTAATTTAGCCATCAATTTTCCACTTTTTTTTTTTTCAAGATTTTAGTTTCTTTTGCGCTGTAAGCAATTCTCCTTTAGCTCTGAGAAATTTGATGGACTGAAGCCTTCTCTCATCTCACAAAGTCATTCTCTGTCCAGCTTTGATCCACAGAGCTGGCTTATGAGCCCGGCCTCCTTTGTCAGATGTGCTCTTTATTTTTTAATTTCCAGCTTTTCTGGTTCTGTTTTTCCATCTTTGTGTTTTATCTGCCTCTGGTCTTTGATGATTTAGTGATGTACTTTCATTAGCCTTTAGGTAGGTCCTTCCTGTTTGATAGTTTTCCTCTAACAGTCAGGACCCCTGTAGCTGTAGGTCTGTTGGAGATTGCTTGGAGGTCCACTCCAGACCCTGTTTGCTCGGGTACTGCGTTGCAGCAGAGGCTGCAGAAGATAGAGTATTTCTGAACAGTGAGTGTACCTGTCTGATTCTTGTTTTGGAAGCTTCCTCTCAGGGTGTACTCCACCCTGTGAGGTGTGTGTCAGACTGCCCCTAGTGGGATGTCTCCCAGTTAGGCTACTCAGGGCCAGGGACCCACTTGAGCAGGCAGTCTGTCCGTTCTCAGATCTCAGCCCGTGTTGGGGAGATCCACCTCAGCTCTCTCTCTCAAAGCTGTCAGACAGAGTTGGTTTTGGCAGTCTGGGTAGAGGTTTCTAAGGCTTTTGTTGTTGTTGTTGCTGCTGCTGTAGCTGTGCCCTGTCCCCCAGAGGTGTGGAGTCTACAGAGACAGGCAGAAGCTTTTTGAGCTGCTGTGAGCTCCACCCAGTTGGAGCTTCCCAGCAGCTTTGCTTACCTCCTTAAGCCTCAGCAATGGCGGGCGCCTCTCCCAGCCTTGGCTGCTGCCTTGCCGGTAGATCACAGACTGCTGTGCTAGCAATGAGGGAGGCTCCGGCATGGGACCCTCCCAGCCAGGTGTGGGATATGACCTCCCAGGTGCCTGTTTGCTTAAGCGCAATATTGGGGTGGGAGTTACCCCATTTTCCAGGTGTTGTGTGTCTCAGTTCCCCTGGCTGGTGGTGCAAGCGGGATTCCCTTCCCCCCTTGCACTTCCCAGGTGAGGCGATGCCCTCGCCTGCTTCAGCTCTCGCTTTGGTGTGGGCTGCAGCAGCCGGACCAGCACCCCATCGTCCGGCACTCCCCAGTGAGATGAACCCAGTACCTCAGTTGAAAATGCAGAAATCACTCGGTCTTCTGTGTCGCTGGATGCCTGGGAGTTGGAGACTGGAGCTGTTCCTGGCTCGGCCATCTTGTTCACTTCAATGTTCACTTTCATGGGAAAAACATGTCCCAACCTACTAACATTAAGTTAACCCTTCCGCATATCTTTGCAATCAAATAGTTCTAGATATGTTATTGCATGTATAAGAAAGCCTTAATGTTGTTGACAGGAATTTTTAAATGGGATAATAATACAGGGGTAGTTAACTGTACAAACAATTGTACATTCTTAAGTTGCATAAACACTACTTGGTGGAATAATACACTCCAATCTGTAACAAGGTATTTATGACTCTTCCCTTTTTATCTCTAATGCCCAACGTGGCCCACTACTCCTTACATCTAGTCCACTCTTAGTTGGGAACACCGACACACTTGTAAATAAGGAAAGGGGAAATGTAGAGGACTACGTGCTCACAAACAGGGTGTTCCCAATAAGTCCTGCTCTTGCAAACAATACAAGAATTAACACAGAACATTTCTGAAACATTTCACAATCAGTTACCATTGCTGACTGGTGCAGATTTGATGACTGGTATTGCACAAAGTTTGACAGCTTTGAACCCTATGAGCCCTGTAAAAACTTTGCTGACCTCTGTTTCTAGTAATGTATTGATTGTTGTTCTTGCCTTGTCATTTTCACAGTCTGCTGGAGACGGTGCCAAAGGGCAAACATCGAATCCCAGCGAGCCCAACATGTGATGATGGTTTTAAAAGAATTTCCAAAAATTATGAAAGATGTGAATTGCTGGTGTCAGGAAGTAATTTCAATAGGTTAGGTCATATAAATGTAATAATAGAAAAATTAAGAAAAAAGTATTACAGTCAAAATTGATAAAAATCGGCTATATTTTTTAACAGGACTTCTTAACAGATAGTTTTTTATGCATGCCTTGTAGACACCAGTTTAGGTATAAATGAACAGTCTTCTGTAATGTCTTTATAAATCATCTTTATAATAGAGAAGTGTATTAAGAATACATTGATACATAACAAAAATAAATGATCGTCAAATAAGAATGATTACACATCTTAATAAAATATTAATTGAAAATATACTAAAATGTAAGTCATTGACTGTAAAATTATCTGCCTCACACATAGATCTACTGTTTGTCATAAGATAGAAATAACAAAATAACTAATGTGCTTTCCGTATAACAGTTTGCCAGGTACTACACCGTGCTTTTTATTTAAATGGCCCCTTTAATTTTAACAAATATCTTGGCCAGTTCTATTGTAGTCATCCCCATTTTACGTTCAACAAACAAAGGCTTAGTGTTCCTGTAGTTCACAACAGTTCACAATAACTTCAGCAAGGTTCTGAAAGCAGCCCCAGCCAAGCTCTACTTATCTGTTCTTTTCTTAATTAAAATAAATAAATAACAACTTAGAATTTTATAGACAAGTACACTTCAATTTTATAGACAAAGTAATTATCATTCTTGCACTTAGGTATACCTGAAAACATCTCTTTGTGGTTTTTTTACACCTCAATGAAAAATAATTTGTTAAGAAGATAGCAACTAAAAATTGTGCCATCTCATGTTCATTTAACATTAAAATGTGTCTATGGTCTCTTGGATTTTTCAACCTACATACAGGTAACAGAAACACATGCACATCTTTACCAGTTAACTAACATTATGAAAGCAAAAATCTAAAAATGTGCACCATCTCATGTTACATCAACAAAAGTTATGCTTTATGTTTCATTCCAATCTTCTCCTTACACATTTTACAGCTGCAATCTTGCCTGCCATGGATAAAATTTTGTTGCTGAATTGACACAAACATTTTCAATGTCATTATACAAATTTAGGGATTATCATTTTAATGGCTGTACGATATTTCTATCAGTTGAAAAAATCGGTTTTTCATTCATTTACCCTCTAACACTCAAGTTGTTTTCAATTGCCCTTTTCTTTCTTTTAGATTACTTCCTAATATGTATCGTTAAAGACAATACTAGACAGTAAAGTAGGCATTTATTTTTATGCCTCTTTAAATATCACATGGCTGTTCATAAGATTTTAATGAACAGACAATGTGCAATTACATAATTTGCATTATAAATTTAATGACACAGTAGTATAGTACCTTTATTTTACATCCTTATCCTCCAAATTTATTAAAGTAAATCATATTTTCATTTTTGTTATGGTATAATTAGTTGCCAGGAAAGAAGCTCTCTCAGGCCAATTCAAGAATAGCTGATGAACTCCAATGCCCACTGCTGGGCACCAAGGGCAACCTGGAGGCAAAGGAAAACCTCTGAACCAGAGAGTGGAAGCAAATAAAGGAAGAAAGACGAGAGAAAAGATAGCCAAGACCAAAGCAAAAGAGGTTCCTCTGTTAGTATCTTCCATTGAGGACATTCAGCTTTTCCCCAAGTATATGCTGCTTCTTATCTTCCTGTAAAAACCAACACAATCTCACTGTCTTCCAGCAAGAACCAGCACAATTCTTTGCAACCCTTGTCAGTAACATAAACTCTCTAGAGAGAATCTAATTAGGTCTGACCTGTTAACTGACAGATGCTGCATGCACCCGCTGCATCCACCATGTCAGCCATCTTCCCCAATCCAGTCTGCTGTGAGGCTCTGAAGCTGATGAGATGCGACCATTGTATCTGCTTGCTTGTACTGTCTGCTCAATGGGACCTGGATATTGTAGAGAATGAGACCTGGAAATTGTAGAGAATTCTCCAAAAACAGGAGGCTGCATGAGCCAGAGCATGGCTTGTTAAACTCCATGTGCTGAGAAATCCCCTGGGGGTCTTGGTAAAATGCAGATTCTGGGTCTGTAGGTCTGGGAATCTGCATTTCTGACAAGCTCTCAGATGGTGCTGATGTTCCTCGGTGGTGGACCTGACTTTAAGTTGCAAAGGAACAGCCCACTGATTGCAAGCTAGGCTGCAAATTCAAATTACCTGGGGTATTTTGAAATACCAATATAAAAATTTTGAAATACCAATATAAAAATACCAATATAAAAAAAAATGTCAACAACAAGTTGACAATTAGAGTGATTCTAATGAGGGCAATGTTGTTCCACGGTGGACATGTGGCAAAGTCAGGAGACATTTTGAGTTGTTTCAATGTGGGTGGGACAGAGCGTGGGGGAGTTATTATCATTCAGAATATAGAGGCTAGGGATATTGCACAGCAGCCTGAAATGCACAGGACAACCCTACAGAAAGCATCCTCTGGCCCCAAATGTCAACAGTACCAAGGCTGAGAAATTATCTGATAGGCTCTTGCTCCAAATGACACCCACCGTCTCTGCTGTTGTTGGCTAGTGTATGTTGAAACATATTTACTGAGTACAGTGTTGCTCATCAACTTTGTCTAACTGCAACATAGACTAGCAAAGAGCCAGCCCTGCACTTAGTTTCTGTTATTATGTGGTGCAATATGTTGATAGAAATTCCCCAAATCTGCTAAACTTGGGAGTACTGTCCCTTGATATTGTTCTCAAATCTAAACCATGAATTCTGCAACACAGACTTTTGAGGATGAATAATTGCATGGTGATGCTTTTAATATAGAACTCCTTTAAAAAGGCTTCTGTTTTAACATGCTATCTTTTGGATGGTACTGGGTAGCTAAGTGCTTTACAGATGGTGTATTTTGTAACCTATTTCAGCAGTTAAACTATCCTATATCTGCAGAAGGAAACTGGATAGTGGCCCAAATCCTTGAGTCATTGAAGAGATCAACTTAGCACTCTGCAGAAATATGCAGATGGTAGTATGTGGAGAAAACTAGGGAAGGGCATTTTATAAATTTTATTCCATGCAGTGGCTTGTATTTTATTTTCTGTATTTTCTTCATAGGTCTGCAAAAATGTTTTACAGAAGGAAAAAAATAAGCTTGGTTGGCATTTTTACTAAGGCATAGAAACCAAGTAAACATATAAAACAAATAAAGAGAAAACATATTTGTTATGCAGAATTATAAGAGCTAAAATTAAAAGACTAGAAAATAATGATTATCAAGAAGTTTTATTAATATTTTCTAAAATAAAAGAGCGTTCAGTGCTGGTTCACTCTTTATGCATAGTTTTACATGAGTAAAAAAAAAGATGTGAATATATACATGATCCTCAATTTTGATGTGTGTCTGTGTGCATATACACACATATCTTGCAGGATGGATTTGTGAATGTAGAAGTAAAGTAGGGTTTTTGACATGAATATATAGAGTATTTCAAGACTGGGCACAGTGGCTCACATCTGTAATCCCAGCACTTTGGGAAGATGAGGTGGGAGGGTCATTTAAGGCCAGGAGGTCACAACTAGGCTGTGAAACATAGTGAGATCTTGTCTGCAAAAATGTAAAGTAAAGAATTAGCCAGGCATGGTAGTACACTCTCCTAGTTACAGCTACTAGAAAGGCTGAGGAGGGAAGATTGCTGGAGCCTAGGAGGTTGAGGCTGTGGTAGCCATGATAGCACAACCACACTCCAGCCTGGGAAACATAGCAATACCATTTTAAGAAAAAACAGAGTAGTTCAAGAGTAGAGGGTTTCCTCTGCCTTCTCCCTCTCTGAAGGAGATTCGTGAGACCCTCATACCTACTGAGCAGGTACTATAAAAAATTTCATCTTCATTTGTATGAGTTTGTATAACTTTTTTAATGTATAAAGTTAATTGCCTTGCAAAGGAGCACACAGTCAGGATCAGAACTTGCCTCTGAACCCAAAGCCCAGAGTCTTGCATCATATCATGCTACTTCCTGCCATCAAGGACCTTCCTCAATCTTTCCCAGGGTATGGAATTGCTGCCCAAGAACAACATTCTAAAAAAACAAAATGACTGCAGAACTGGAATATTTTTCCAATCATTTCAGCCAGTCTATTGATTATGGAGGGTGATCAGATAAGAGATAGCAACCTATGTGAATGGAAGAGGTCACTGAGAAGAGAATGAGTTAAACTACAGTTGGCTCCCAAACTCAGATACTGGTCCCTGTTCTCATTCTGATTTGTGATTCTGCGCAGTGACAGACCTACATTATCCTAAGGGTGGAGCTTTGGAATTGCAATTTTTCTGAAGATCCCCAGCTAAATGGGGATGTCCTGCCAGGTTTGGGAATGATTCTAAAACTGGGGTTCAGTCACATTTCCATATTAAGAGGGATGTCCTTACCCTCGAACAGACATGTGTGGAGAGCTTGAGTGATTTACACACAGGAACAGAAGCAGAATCAAAGCCTTTAGAGGCTGAGAAATTTGAGGGTAAATGTTCAGGCACCAAAACATAGCAGCTGAACTCTCATCTTGTCACTCACATTTTCTAGGCCTGGGCCCTTGCACAAGCTGTGGAACTTCTGGATTGTTAGTTCTGCCCTCCTTGCCAGAACACCATGTGATTTCTTCCTTCTCAGCAGAATCTTCTCCCAGCTTGTGCAAAAATCTAGCGTAAGAGAACAGCAATATTTGTTAACCAAATTACTTCAGAATGCACAATTTCTTCAGCATAAGCTTTTCTGATGTTAACCATGTAAAAGCTAGTTATTGGCATACTTTGCAACCTTGGCAAACATTTTGGAAGCTATCAGTTGTTTACAATGATCAAATAATTACATAATTATTGATTAATTTAATAACGCACATTTTTTATGTCACAACATAAAATGTGTGTGTGTTTGTGGGGCACTGTGTGTTAGGTTCACATTTAACTTAAAATAACTTTTTTTAAATAAAAAATGGTTTGCTATCCATATGCATTTCAAAAGGTATTCCATCTCTTTCTTTACCCACAATTGTTTGTGCAGGAATAAGTAGGTGTCCTTTATTGAACCACCCTAAATATACCTTTTAAAGTTTGAAGTCTCAAACTTGTAGCCTTGGGTCTCATCTCATGAATTACAATGAGGACATGGCTCTCATTTTAGGATTGTCAACTTAAAGATAAGCACAGGATGTGTGGATAACTTAGGTACCTGAGCAAACATTAGCAATGGGCTGAATTCCAGGCAAATAGCTGAATGATCTCTCGAAATTCCAAAGCTCCAAATATTGCTTTACTTTCTTTCTTTGTTTTTGTTTTTGATTGTTTGTTTGTTTGTTTATTTTGGTTTGGTTCTTGAGGCAGAGTCTCACTGTGTCACCCAGGCTGGAGTTCAATGGTGTGATTTTGGACCACTTCAACTCAACCTCTGCCTCCTGGGTTCAAGTGATTCTCCTGCCTTAGCCTCTTGAGTAGCTGAGATTACAGATGCACCCCACCACACCTGGCTTTTTTTTGGGGGGGGGTATATATACTGTTTTTTGAGTCCAGTGGCATTTCCAGAGGAATTCTGAGATAGTAAGATGCTGCAGTTCTGAGATTACAAGGCTAAAAATGTCTCAGATGGCCTGAAGACTGAAGAGGAGGAGGCTTGACTTGCTTACAGGTGGAGGAAATTCCACGCACCAAAAGAAAGGGCAGCAAGTGAGATGAAGTTGTAAAGATGCCAAATCTCTGAGTCTTCTCACCCTCATGTATAAGTGATGGCTGGTGTTAACTGCAGGAAGCCACTTGAAAGTGCCTAGAGGAGGAAGGGTGGCTCAGGAAGGAAAACACACAGCAGACCCCATCCAAGACACCAAGCCACACTCTGAGTTTAGAAGAAGCTCTACACAGGACTGGTACAAACCATTTTAAAAGATGTTATTTCACATGAAACTGCAAGGTAAACCCTACAGACACCACATTTCAACACAAAAATGACATGAGTTTGTCATAAGCAGTTAATCTGAAGCAAATACAAACAACACATTTAATGCAGTCAGGTGACTTCACAATACAGAATCTTCTCACTTGTTCTTAAGAACCTCTAATCTCAGCCCTTTCGGAGATCAAGGCAGGTACATCACTTGAGGTCAGGAGTTTGAGACCAGCCTGGCCAATATGATGAAACCTCATCTCTACTTTAAAAAATACAAAAATTAACCAGGCATTTTGGTGGGTGCTTGTAGTTCCAACTACTCGGGAGGCTGAGGCAGGAGAATTACTTGAACCAAGGAGGCAGAGGCTCCAGTGAGCAGAGATCACCCACTGCACTCTAGCATAAGTGACAAAGCAAGACTCCATCTCAGGAATTAAAAAAAAAAAAAAAGAACCAGCATGTGATTGACTAACTAGCATAAGACATCCTACACCATGTCCTTACAGAATCAGCAGCATCAGTTTGGTTTCCATCAGTTTGGTCAAGTATTCAAAAAAAAAAAGTAAAAATGACCAAAAGGATCTGTGCTAAAGACTCACGCAGAATTATTGTGTAATTCTACCAAGTCTTTCTGTCATCACAGGAAGAAACATCCAGAAAGTTCCTGAGATTCCTATGCATCTTGGGTACACATCTACATGTAACTGCATGCCACACATTCTGTTATATCAACCCATTTGGCAAGAGTAAGTTGAAATCCAAGTCTTCCCCCAGAGGCTGTTTTTGTGCTTTTGCTTTAAAGGAATAAAAACAACCTGTGTTATTTGCATAAAGAATGATCTTGTTCTGTGACACTATTTATTTATTTGTTTAATTCATTCATTCATTCATTCATTTATTCCTTTACATGTTTTATGTGCATATGGAGAAATCTTGTTGAACTGTAAGTAGTTCAGCCCCTCTTAAGTCAAAATTTCACTTAATACTTTTCCCTGACCATTGGTGGTTGGATTAGTAAACACAACAGCTGCACAGGCATGCTGGTAGGTGAGGAGTAGGAGCAAGGAATTAAGCAGATGTTTGTTCAAAACACAGAATAATGAGATTTAAGTTAAATTAAGAGCACAGTAAGAATGCATGTTCCCTCACTGTGACAGAAATGAATACTTCACACAGTATAAACTGATAATGCTCCATGGTAAAATGTTATTACAACCAAACAGCCCTTTCACTAGCAACCTGCTGAATTTCTCAGAGAAAAAACAGACAAAATACCATTGTTATTTGTTCCTTCACATCCCCATATGTATACTAAAGATGTCAAAATAGTTTGAAATATCACTGCTAAATAAAGATGACAGTAACAATGGGAAAAAATCTCTATTCTAAAAATTCACCTAAGCTTTTATTAATACTTGGGGGAAGAAAATGTAGAAAAAGGGATGATACAAATTTCTGGAATGCAGTTATCTTCTTTATCTGAGTACACTTATTTCTCACATTAAATTATAAAGCTTTTATTATAAACATTGGACCAGCAGTTTTATGCCTTCCATCACAGTACAAAGAGGCTAAGTACAGTATGTATGACTTAGAGGACTTTCTCATTGTTCGCTTGTCTTTTAAATATTTCAATGCTATATAAACAATGCTGCTTTATAAGAATGTCCTCAAATACAGGGTTTGGAATGCTAAGAATCATATGTAAAACAAATAAGATCATTTCCTGGATGTGCTCTGAGCAGCTTCATGCCTTTTCATAATACAGTGTGTTGTAAGGCTCTTGATCCATGATTTAAGCAATGAACACAATTGCTTGGTCCTGGCTTGTCATCCTTGGGAGAATGACTTGAGCCTAGGAGTTCAAGGTTGCTGTGAGCTATGATGGTGCCACTGCACTCTAGCCTAGGCAATAGAGTGGGAAACTGTTTCAAAAACAAACAAACAAATAATCAAAATATGATGCCCCTGTGATGTGGCCCTATGTCCACCTAAGCAAGCAGATTATTCCTTGAAACACCTGTCATCTTGGCATCTCACAATAGGATGTGTAATCCTCAATTTCAGAATTCAGAAGTTTTTACTTTAAAGCCCAACTTCCCCTGTGTATATTTCAAAGACACAAAGCAAAGCAAAGCAAACCTTGAGGATATCTTAAGATCTTGCCACTTAGACAGAATTTCAGTAGCTTTTTCATACCCCTTTCCCTACTCATAAATATGAAAAATAAAGAAAACCCCTGGTCATCTAATCCACAAAGAAAGGGCTGAATTTAAATGGAGCTGTTTCACTAAGATAATGGTTATTTGAAAATCTGTCCAAAACTGCTGTGAACTAAAAACTTTCCTTCCATACATAAAGATTACAAGAATGTTAAAAAATCAATAAGACTCTTTCTAGGGGATGTCTATGCACATGTATGTATGTGTAATACATATAGAGAGAGATAGAGAGAGAGAATATATATGGCTATATAAATTTAAGGAAAATATCCTGTGAGCTTTTCATGCTCCCAAGTTTTGATTGAAGAACAGAGGGATAAGTTTATATTACCGTCTACATTTATACTTACAAAACCAGGTAGAAGCTGAGGTAAGAAGTTCAGATTGTTATTTGTAAGTCCAGATTGTTATTTGTAAGTCCACAGTGAAGTGATTCTCTCAGTATATTTCTATTTTCAGGGAAACAAAAACTTCATGTAATTCAACGGTTGTAATAAAAAAACAAAATCCATGATTGTTTCTCAGGATTATGTAAAAGATAAGTTCTACAGCTATCTTAGAATTTCCAAAATATGTTTAGATTTAAATATTATGTCATTTTAGTACTTTGAGCCTCTGAAATCTTTAGTTGGTAGCATTAAGAAGAGATTGAGGAAGACAAGAGAAAAGAAGAAAAATAAAAACTAAAAGACAATAAAACTGAATTAATAAGGTGGTTGAAATCAATTTCAATATCCACCTATCCAACCACAGATGCATATGTATGTATGTGTAATATATATAACAATGATGTCACCTATGAGAATCATATATCTATATCTATACAGCTATAGATACATATATATCTGTAATTCTACTGCATGTATAGCACATTGCTTCTTTCAAAGGAACATAACCTGGGAAAATTAGTTTGAATTTATCAATTTAGTGAGTCGCCTTTTAGCCAGATTCCAAATTTATGAAAACTGTGTTGGAATCCTAATTAATCACTAGAAAAAGTGTTGTCATTTGGAAAAGTGGGGTGTTATAATGGTGAACAGTCCACTAAAAAACCTTTGTTGATTCTTGTTCTAGAAGTAGGTTCCTTGTCTTTCATTCCCTTATATTTCAGTAAATTCCATTGACTTCTGAAGTTTTTGGAGAAGGAAGTTCAGACACAACTCTCATAATTTTGACTAGGCGGTCAAGTGACTTAAGTATAGGGTAGAACTGATAAATAGCTATTTGGCTATTCACAGAGACGTTATCAAATTAAAATGCTCCCCTAGGACTGGCAAAAAGCAGGATTTGCCTTCTACACACTCATATAAATAACAAAATCGGATAACTCTGCACATTTGTTGGGCTAGGTAAATGATGTATCAAAACGTAAAAATATTTCATCATTTGCCTCATTATTCCAATAAAAAAATTCTCATAATCTCCACTATTAAGTGTGCAGAGTCTACTAAAAGTAGCCCCACAGTGAAAATGCTCTGTAATATGGGTCTTTAAATGTTGAATAATGTTATTCTACAAAGGGATCTTAAATTCTCATGTGTGCAAGAATGTTTAGTGTCACCCAGCACTTTGGGAGGCCGAGACGGGCGGATCACGAGGTCAGGAGATCGAGACCATCCTGGCAAACATGGTGAAACCCCGTCTCTACTAAAAAATACAAAAAAACTAGCCGGGCGAGGTGGCGGGCGCCTGTAGTCCCAGCTACTCGGGAGGCTGAGGCAGGAGAATGGCGTGAACCCGGGAGGCGGAGCTCGCAGTGAGCTGAGATCCGGCCACTGCACTCCAGCCTGGTTGACAGAGTGAGACTCCGTCTCAGAGAAAGAAAAAAAAAAAAAGAATGTTTAGTGTCACATCACAAATTATGTGATGAGAAATGAGAAATCCTAGACAAAATGAAGTCCGACAGAAATCATTTTTCCAAATTTAACGTTATCCACACTTTATCCTTTGTTCCATATTTTGAGAGTCCAGTTGTCTACAGCTTTCACACCTCAACTCCTTTTCTAAACACAACTCCAATTCCTCTTAAAGATACCATGAAATCTATTTATTATTATTATATTGTAAGTTGTAGGGTACATGTGCATAACGTGCAGGTTTGTTACATATGTATACTTGTGCCTTGTTGGTGTGCTGCACCCATCAACTCGTCATTTACATCAGGTATAACTCCCAATGCAATCCCTCCCCCCTCCCCCCTCCCCATGATAGGCCCCGGTGTGTGATGTTTCCCTTCCCGAGTCCAAGTGATCTCATTGTTCAGTTCCCACCTATGAGTGAGAACATGCGGTGTTTGGTTTTCTGTTCTTGTGATAGTTTGCTAAGAATGATGGATTCCAGCTGCATCCATGTCCCTACAAAGGACACAAACTCATCCTTTTTGATGGCTGCATAGTATTCCATGGTGTATATGTGCCACATTTTCTTAATCCAATCTGTCACTGATGGACATTTGGAATCAACTGTATTTTCAATTTAGATGGTGTTATTTTTGTTTGTTTAAAAAAATAAATACAATCAAGGGTGCTTTGTGTCAAATCTTATGTGGATGCATTTTTTAAAAAAATGATATGGCCTACAGGGCCAAACGTCTTTAACAGGATAAAAAGACCTATTATTTACAAGATGAAACATTAGAGACCAAAACCATCATGAGATATATTTGCTTCATGGCTATGATTATGACCAATTTGCACAAAATGAATGCCTTTTGTGGCTTTATGTTTTATGGGAAGCATATGTGTCTTAAATATCTATAAATTTTGTTTCCGTTACAGATGAAAAGGAAAAGAGAGAAAAGGGGAAGATCATTGTAGGACTAAGTGTCTAGTAGATAGGGTCAGTTCGGAGTTCTTCTAAAGGATGTCTATGTTCCTGTAATAACTTTGACTCTTCCAAGAAAAAGAGTTGGGAAAAAGACGATTGGAAAAAGTAAAGGCCTGTGTCTCTAGCTTTCATATACACATTCGATAAAATACACATTTGTGTCCTCTGAAATAAGTATAGAAACCTGTCCAACTAGTTTGTATTAATTTTCACTCCACGTTTAGGATTTGGTAGCCTTACGATTGAGGAGTGTTGCGGAATATTACACAGTATTTTACTAACCAGTGTAATTTCTTCTATTTCTAAACCTTAATGGATCTTTAAAACTATCTCTTCAAGTCCAAATCCTTAATGCATCCCTGTGTTATGCAGTGCGAGCCTTAAATTACATGAGAAATGTTCAAATTAATGATGTTCAAATATTAAATTGATCTGTCAGAGTTCGGTGAAGCCAAGAAACTAGTCTAGTAATTTGGATCTTCTCCTTTCCTGAGATATTTTAATGCCCTAAAATGCTCTTATTTTCAACATGTAATAGTCATACTGTGTCATAAATAACTTCCATCATTCTATAGCAGATAAATGGTATAAAAAATTCAGTTATTAAAAGTCCAGTATGTGGAGAAAAATCTTTTATAAAAGTGATAATAATACTTTATTGTGGTAGAATTCAGATTCCATTTTTCTTGGATTGTGTTTTGAGATATTTCTTTTCTCTCCTTACATCGAAGAGCATCTGTTTTGTAAAATACATCAGATACTTTGAGTCACTTTGGCTTCTACTGATAGTTTAGACTTTGGTTTACACTACTAATTGCTCTTGCTGGTTCCTCTTCCTGCTTCCAATTTTCTTGTTTATTCCTTATGAAGTTTATTTCAAAATGTAGCTTGCTGAGACCCCTGAAGACTCATTAAGCATGAAGGTCATAGATGTGTCAATGAAAGTTTAAACATGTTGCTTCATAGCATAGCTATGACTGATGGGCACTGGGTAAACAAAGGACTCACCCAAACCCAGGATCAAGCCTCTGCCATCTGGATTATCCCTGCTTATTTTTACAAACTGGACAGTTCTGGTGTCTTACATCACTAGTACTTCTCCTAACAAACAAACTGGGGAATCTAAAATACCACCAATGACAACCATCCGAAACAGGTGTAAATATCTGACATTTCAAGAAGGCTTCACCAAGAAGCACAGCTTAATTATAGAGAAGCAATTATGAAGACGGAATAAAATGATCAGATTTCCCTGATGTTTCTTGAGACCCTGACAATTATGTAAATATAGTTTCTGCACATTTATTGTGTCTAATATTCTTGATTTTAGTTTTTCAGAAAAAACTATTAACCATAGATAAGTACACACACACACAGACACACAAACACACACACAGAGTCAGCTGAGATGGAACACAGACTTTATTATTATTATTATTATTTTGAGATAGAATTTTGCTTTATATGACAGAGTCTCCCTCTGTTGCTCAGCCTGGAGTGCAGTAGCATGATCTCAGCTCACTGCAACCTCTGCCTCCTGGGTTCAAGTGATTCTTATGCCACAGCCTCTTGTGTAGCTGAGACTACAGATATGTGCTACCACCCCCAGCTAATTTTTGTATTTTTAGTAGAAAAGAGGTTTCGCCATGCTGACCAGCATGGTCTCAATATATTGACCTTGTGATCTGTCCTCCTTGGCCTCCCAAAGTTCTGGGATTATGGCATGAACCATCGGCCTGGCCAACCCAAGCATATTATAATAAACAGCTAATTCCAACAAACAGAAATTTTTCATCATTGACCCACATAAGAAAAAATTTTAATGAATTACTGCATAAATACATTACATTTTGTCTAGTTGTAACTGTCAATATTATAAATATGTGAATAGAAAAGTATGTATTTTTAAGTCTACATTAGTATAATGCCTACACTAAAAAGGTAGCCAGTTTTTAAAATTTGCCAAGTTTGTTTTCCATTAAAACCACTAAATTTATACTCACTGAGTAATTTTAATTGAGCATAATGACAAGTATGTTTATTTAGAACCATTTTTTTTATTTGCCAACATTTTTTAGTCCTTTTTAACTGCTGATACTATTAATCAATCCAAATTCTGAGAAGTAGGCTATACCTTACCACAGATTATTTAAAAAATTTTATGTGGGATTCCATCTGCCAAAGGACTTCTAATAATGACTTTGTCTTACTATCGTTTTTTCTTTTACTATCATTATTTGCCACTAGAATGAGAGACGGAAAGATGCCATGGCTCTGATTATTTAAATTTGAGCAAGCCCAGCTTTAAAATTATGCTGCTTTGCTTTGGGTTGTGTGTGGAAATTGTGAGAGACTCAAGTTCATTCCAGTAGACTCGGTGGATAACAAAAATGCGCTGCTGATTCTCCTCCTTAAGAACTTGTTTGCAAGAATAGTGGCTCGGCCTGACACTTGTTCATGTTCATTATATATGTTTCCATATCTGAATGCATCCCTGATAGTCCATAGACAAGCCTACTAGTACCTAGTGCAGTCTGTTGACTAGCCTACCGATACCTAGTGTAGTCTATAGACTAGCTCTTATCAAGTATAGTCTATAGACTAGATTATCCACATTCAGTTTATTCTATAGACTAGCCTACCTATCTCTACTCAGTGGAGTCTATAGACCTGCTTACTAGCACCCAATTTAGTATGTAGACTAGATTACCCATATCCTCTATAGTCTATAAACTGACTTACACAAAGCAAATATAGCCTATAGACTGGATTATCCATATCCACTGTAGTCTATAGACTAGTTTACCCATATAAAGTATAATGTTTATAATAGACTACCTATACCCAGTTTAGTCTATAGACTAGCTTACTGAAACCCAGTGTAGTTTATAGACTATCTTACCTATACTCAGTGTAGTCTATAGACTAGCTTGCCCCTACCCAGTATAGCCTATAGGCTAGCTTTTCCATACTCAGTATAGCCTATAGACTAGCTTACCCATACCCAGTGCTGTCTGTAGAGTAGCTTACCTATCTGCAGTATAACCTATAGACTAGATTACACATGTCCAGAATATTGTATAGTGTAGCTTACCTATACATAATGTAGCCTATAGACTAGCTTACCCATATGCAGTGTTGTCTGTAGACTAGTTTACCTATAACAAAAAATATGCAAAATATTTGTTTATCAAATTGTAATTTCTGTAGGGCATCTAATTATTTAAAGAAAATCATTCTATGCAACAAATAATGTTATTAAAGGAAGATTAAAATGACACACATCTGTAACCCTAAGCCTCTTTGTTTTAAATGTTATTTGGGTACTTCTTGGTCTCCAGTGATCATCTAAACACAGGCCTACCTCACTTTGTTGTGCTTCATAGATATTGTGAAGGTTTGTGGCACCCCTGCATTGAGCAACACTATACATAATTTCTCTAACACCAGGTGCCCACTTTGCATCTCTTTGTCATATTTTGGTATTTATCCCAAACTCTTTCATTACTATTGTATTTCTTATGATTGTTATACTTGTCTTGGTGATCTCTGTCAGCAATCTTTGTTATTACTATTGCAATTGTTTTGGGGTGTCACATATCACACCCTTACAAGATGGCAAACTTAATTGATAAATGTGTGTTCTGACTGCTCCACCAGCTGGCCATTCCCCATTTCTCTTCCTCTCTTTAAGCCTCCCTATTACCTGAGACACCTAACTAATCCTACAATGGCCAACTCTTCACATGAAAGGCATGATCTCTCCCTTTAAATTACAAACTAGAAATGATCATGAGGAAGGTATGTCAAAAGCTAAGAGAGGGCAGAAGCTAGGTTTTTGCACAAAACAGTTAGCCAAGTGGTGAATGTAAAGAAAAAATATTGAAGGAAATGAAAAGTGTTACTTCATGAACAAATGAATGCTAAGAAAGTTAAACAGCTTTATTGCTAACATGGAGAAAGTTCCAGTGGTTTGGATAGAAGATCAAACTAGCCACAATACTCTCTTAAGTTAAATAATCCAGAGCAAGGCCTTAGCTCTTTTCAATCTATGAAGGCTGAGAGAGGTGAGACAGCTGCAGAAGAAAAGCTGGAAGCCAGTGTAGGTTGGTTAATTAAGATTAAGAAGCCGCCTCCATAACATAAGAATACAAAGTGAAACAGCAATTGCTGATGTAGAACTGCAGCAAGTTATCCAGAAAGCCTACTTAGATCATTAATGAAGGTGCCTTCATTTTACAACATATAAATAAGTTGTCATCTAAGACTTTCATAGCTGGGTAGGAGAAGTCAACGTAAGGATTCAAAGCTTCAAAGGACAGGATAATTTTCCTTAGGGGCTAATGCATCTGGTGACTTTAAGTTGACTCTAATGCTCATTTATTATTTCAAAAATCCAAAGGCCCTTAAGAACATATAAAATCTTCTCTGCCTCTGCTTGAGAAATGGAAAAACAAAGCCTGAATGACAGCACATCTGTTTACGGGACTCTTTACTGAATACTTTGAGGCCACTGTTGAGATCTACTTCCCAGGGAAAGAATTATTTTCAACATTTACTCTTCATTGACAATGAATCTGGTCACCCAAGAGCTCTTATGGAGATGTATAAAGAGATTAGTGGTGTTTTGTGCTTCTTTGCACAACATTCAATCTGTAGCCCTCGAATCAAGGAGTCATTTTGACATTCAAGTCTTATTACTTGAGAAATACACTCGTAATTTATATTTGTCATAGATAGTGATTCCTCTGATGGATCTGGGCAAAGTCAACTAAAAACCTCTGGAAAGGATTTATTATTCCAGGTGTCATTAATATCATTTATGATTTGTGGGAGGAGGTTAAAAGATTAACATTAATAGGAGCTTGAGAGATGTTGATTCCAAGCCTCACAGATGACTTTGAGGGTTTCAAGACTTTGGGGGAGGAATTAACTGCAGATGTGGCAGAAATAATAAGAGTAGAAGAAGAAGTGAAGCCTGAAGATGTGACTGAATGACTGTAACGTCACGACTAAATTGAGAGGATGAGGAGTTGCTTTTTGTGCATGAGCAAAGAAAATTATTTCTTGAGAAGGAATATACTGGTGAAAATGCTATGAACATGGTTGAAATAACAAAAAAAAATCTAGTATATTACATAAACTTAATGATAAAGCAGTGGCAGGGTTTCAGAAGATTGAGTCCAATTTTAAAATATGTTCTACTTGCAGGTAAAAGTGCTATTAAACATCCTCTCATGCTACAGAGAAATATTTTATGAAAGGAAAAGTCAACTAATGCCACAAACTTCATTGTTATCTTAGTTTAAGAAATTGCCACAGCCATCCCCACTTACAGCAACCACCACCCTAGTCAGTCTACAGCTATCAACATTGAGGCAAGTACCTCCATCAGCAAAAAGATTACATATTTTTGAAGTCTCAGATGATTGTTAGCATTTTTTAGCAATAATATATTTTAATTTAGGTATGTGTATTTTTTAGACACTTATATACTTAAAGGACTACAGTACAAGGTGAACATAACTCATATACGCACTGAGAATCCAAAATATTTGCAGGACTTGGTTTTATTGTGCTATTTCCTTTATTGTTGTGGTCTGGAACAAACCCACAATATCTCTGGAGGATATCTATAGAAGCTTCTTGGACTGTCTTGTAAGACAGTTGACACCTTTGCCAATGTCTACATTTTCCAGTAGAAGTGGAATTTGGCAACATGCCTCATTTTGAGAGTGGAGGCCAGTTGGACTTCTTGGGTTGGCTGGGGACTTGGGCAACTCTCCTGTCTAATAAGAGGATTGTAAAATGCACTAATCAGTGCTGTGTAAACTGCTCCAATCAGTGCTCTGTAAAATGCACCAATCAGCAGTCTGTAAAATGCTGTGTTTACAGCACTCTGTAAAACAAATGTTTCTGCAGCTACTTCAGTGAGGGCAACTATTCTGAACAGCAGGGTCCAGGGACCACTGCATGTTCTTGGAAGGGAAAAAAAAAAAGCAGAACCAATCAGCAGGATTCTAAAAGTAGCCAATCACAGGGAGGATTAAAAAAAGATCACTCTGATAGGACAGAAACAGAACATGGGAGTAGACAATAATGGAATAAAACCTGGCCACCCCAGTCAGCATCAGCAACTCACTCGAGTCCCCTTCCACACTGGAAATTTTGTCCTTTCACTCTTCACAATAAGGTTTGCTACCACTCACTCTTTTGGTTCATGCCATCTTTAAGAGCCGTAACACTCACTGTGAAGGTCAGTGGCTCCATTCTTGAAGTCAGCGAGAGCACAGACCCACCAGAAGGAACCAAATCTAGACACAGGTACCATCAGACCCCTTTTGCTTGCAATTCTGTCCTATTTTTCCCTAGAATTCAGGGGTTAAACACTGGGAAACTGTTGGCCAGTTAAAAGTGACTAGGACAGCTGCCAAACTAAAGACATGGGTGTCAGGCTTTCTGGAAAAGGGCTCCATAAAACCCACAGCCCTTTGGAGTTGGGAGCATTGATTTGTCTGGAACCACTTCTGCTTTTCCTGCACTTCTGGGCTGAGCTGAGAGTTGACAGAGAGGAAAGCCATTCAGCCCCAGGGGTCCCAAGAAAAAGATAGTTGGCCTTGCAGCCATGAGCAGAGCTCTCAAAGTTATGTCAGCCAAGTGAGACCCACTCATCCATCCTATCTATCATGACCCTTGCGTCGTGAGTCCTAATGCCTGTCAGACAAAATTCCTCTGTCTCTCTTCTCCAAGGTTACTCCTGCTTCTAAAAACCACTCCCTGTTCCCGGTGCTCTTCTAGTTTCTCCTATAAGGATGATTTCTAATATAAATTTCAGGACTCTGTTCCCTTCTTTAGGCACTCTGGCTCACCAATCAGAAAAAGCCAAATTCTTCAAAGGGAAATAGGTTCCCCAGGGCACATAATTTTTCCCCAGAGACGTGTCATGGGGACACTATGTGGAACTTCAGGATCCCTCCTCAGACTAGCAGGTCTAACAAAGTCTGTTCCCAAAGCTAGGATATGGGGAGTTCAGAAATTATAGACTCCAAAATTGGGGGGATAACCTTCCTATTTATTTGATGAATAATGAGGACAAAATACATCACTCCTCCAACCCTAGAGAGCTCTTCCCTCCTTCAGGGTATGACCCTCCATTCCATTTTGAGGCATATCATCTTTATAGGACAAAGATAAGGTCCCAAAAATAATAGGAAAAAATGCTTAGTACTCTAACTGGTTTTTGAGAATGCGTTGGTAGGGGCCACTAAATCTTTTCTTTCTCGGTACTCTTTGTGGTCTAAGAGGAAAGGCAAGGGTGCAGGTTTTTGAGAATCATCCATAAGAGCCACTAAATATGACCTTCTTTGGTCCTCTTTGTGGTCTAGAAGTAAAACAAATGTTTCTGCAGCTACTTCAGTGAGCGCAACTATTCTGAACGGCAGGGTCCAGGGACCACTGCAAGTTCTTGGCAGGGAAAAAATAAAAAATAAATAAACAAAATAAAATAAATAAATTGAAATTAAAAAAAAGAAGAAAACCACAGGCTGTTTTTTCTTTAAGGTGGAAAATATTCAGGCATAAATAAGCTCACCCTTGAAATGCATCCTAAGCCACTGGGACTGATTTGGCCTATAAACCCTGACAAAGAAGCAGTCTATTTTCTTTCTGCACTATTACCTGGCCCCAATATTTTCTCTCTGATGGGAAAAATGGCCATCTGAGGAAAATATAAATTACAATAGTATCCTGCAGCTTGAACTTTTCTGGAAGAGGGAAGGCAAATGGAGTGAAATACCTTATGTCCAAGCTTTCTTTTCATTGAAGGATAATCCACTACTATGCAAAGCTTGCAATTTACATTTCACAGGAGGACCTCTCATCTTACCTCCATATCCAAGCCTCCCTACAGCTCTCTTCCTATTAATGATGAGCCTCCTCTAACTTCTCCCACCCAGAAGAAAACAAGCAAGTAAATATCCAAGAGAAAACAAACCCCTCCAGTCTCAGTGTTAATCTTTTACCCCGATGGCTGTCTTCAAGGTCTCTTACCATGCGAGGAATTCTGGGATAGCCTGTTACCAGGTATTTCTCCCACCTCCTCACTTGTAAGAGGGAGAGTTTGCCCCTTTCACATGCCCTTGTTGTTATGCCTGAAAGTCCCATACCCTTATTAGGGAGGGACATATTAGCCAAAGCTGGAGCTATTATCTACATAAATATAGGGAATATGTTACTCATTTGTTGTTCTGTACTTGAGGAGGGAATCAACCCTTAAGTCTGAGCATTAGAAGGACAATAGAGAAAGAAAGAAAGAAAAAATGCCAGCCAACTCAAATGACCCCACCACTTTTCCTTATCAAAGGCAATATCCCTCAAGATCTGAAACTCATAAAGGATTACAGAATATTGTTAGACATTTAAAAGTTCAAGTTTTAGTAAGAAAATGCAGCAGTTCCTGTAACACCCCAATTCTAGGAGTACAAAAACCGAGTGGGCAATGGACAGTAGTGCAAGATCATAAAGTCATCAGTGAGGCAGTAATTCCTCTATATCCAGCTGTACATAACCCTATACCTTGCTCTCTCAAATACCAGAGGAAGCAGAATAGTTCACTGTTTTGGACCTCAATAATGCCTTCTTCTGTATTCTCTTGCACTCTGACTCCCTGTTTCTCTTTGGAATCCCACAGCACACCTCCCAACTTACATGGGCAGTCTAGCCTCAAGGTTTTAGGGGATAGCTTTCATTGTTTAGTCATCCAGTGGTCCAAGATCTGGGCTACTCCTCAAGTCCAGGCACTCTGGTCCCTTTGTATGCAGATGATTTACTTTTGGCTACCAGTTTGAAAGCCTCTTGCCAGCAGGCTACTCTAGATATCTTGAACTTTCTAACTAATCAAGGGTACAAAGCATCTAAATTGATGTCCCAGCTCTGCCTAAAATTCAAATATCAAGGCCTAATCTTAGCCAATGGAACCAGGGCCCTCATTAAAATGTGAATACAACCTATACTGGCTTGCCCTTGCTTTAAAACATTAAAACTGTTGCAAGTTTCTTTGTGATCACCGGCTTTTGCTGACTATGGATATCCAGATACAGGAAGAGAGCCAGGCCACTTTACACTCTAATCAAAGAGACCCAGAGGGCAAATACTTATCTAGTAGAATGGGAACCAGAGGCAGAGACAGTCTTCAAATCTTAAAGCAGGCCCTAGTACAAGCATCAGCCTTATATATTTCCACAGGACAAAACTTCTCTTTATATGTTACATAGAGAGTAGCAATAACTCTTGGAGCCATTACTCAAATGTGTGGGACAACCCCACAACTAGTGGCATAATTAAGTAAGGAAATTAATGTAGTAGGAAAAGCATGGCCTCACTGTTTATGGGTAGTTGCAGGGGTGGCCATCTTAGTATCAGAGGCTGTCAGAATAATTCAAGGAAAAGATATCACTGTCTGGACTCTTCATGATGTAAATTGCATACTAGGTGCCAAAGGAAATTTATAGAATGGCTATCAGACAACCATCTGCTTAGACACCAGGCACTACTCTTGAGGGACCGATGCTTCAAATATGCATGTGTTTGACCCTCAGCCCTGCTACTTTTCTCCCAGAGGATGGGGAACCAATCGAGCATGACTGCCAACAAACTGTAACCCAGAATTATTTCACCTGAGAAGATCTCTTAGAAGTCCCCTTAGCTAATCCTGAGTTTAACCTATATACCAATGGAAGTTTATTTGTGGAGAATGCTATATCAAGGGCAGGTTATGCCACAGGTAGTGATGTAACAGTACTTGAAAGCCAGCCTCTTCCCCCAGGGACCAACCCCAGTTAGCAGAACTAGTGGCACTTACTTGAGCCTTAGAACTGGGAAATGGGAAAAGAATAAATGTGTACACAGATAGCAAGTTTTCTTATTTAATCCTACATGCTTATGCTGAAATATGGAAAGAAAGGGAGTTCCTAACTTCTAGGGGAACCCCCAATAAATACCACAAGGAAATCATGAAGTTATTGCACATAGTGCAAAAACCTAAAGAGGTGGCAGTCTTACACTGCTGAAGCCATCAAAAAGGGGAAGGAGAAAATACAGAAGAAAAATGTCAGGCAGATGCTGAGGCCAAAATTGCTGCCAAGTGAAACCTCCCTTTGAAAATACCAATAGAACCACCCTTGGTATGGAACAACCCTCCAAGAGATTAATTCCCAATATTCTCTGACTGAAACAGAATGGGGACTTTCATGAGTACATAGTTTTCTCCTCTCAGGGTAGTTAATGTCAGAAGAGTGAAAGTTACTCATACCCAAACCAGCCAGTGGAAAACACATAAGATCTCCCACCAAACTTTTTATATGGATATTGAGAACTCTCAACAAATTGCCAAATCTATTTACGGGGCCAAATATCCTCCAGACCATCCAGCAAGAAGTCAAAGTCTGTGAGGTGTGCCAAAGGAATAATCCCTTGGTCCATTATAAGGCCCCTCTGGGAGAACAAAGGATATGGCACTATTTTGGAGAGGACTGGCAATTAGACTTCACCCATATATGTAAGTCAAGGGGATTTTAGTACTTGTTAGTCTGTGTTGATACCTTTATAAATTGGATAGAAGCCTTCCACTGCAAGGCAGAGAAGATTCAGGAAGTGGTTAAAGTCCTAATTCATGAAATAATTCTTAGATTTGGGCTTCCCCAAAGCTTAGAAAGTGAAAAAAGTTCTGGCTTTTAAAGCCACAGTAACTCAGGGAATTTCCAGGGTGGTAGGAATACAATATCATCTTCACTGCGTCTGGAGGCCAAAATCCTCCAGGCCACAATCAGGGAAGGTTGAGAAGGTAAATGAAACACTCAAGAGACACTTCCCTGCTTAGCAAACAGTCTGGATTTTGTGACTGCAAACATACTCCCCGCATGACCATTCATCCCTGGACCCCCTGCACCAGTGCCGCCAGAACTAATGACTGCCTTCTTCTTCTTCTTCTTCTTTTTTTTTTTTTTTTTTTTTTTTAGACCGAGTCTCGCTTTGTCACCCAGGTTGGAGTGCAGTGGCCAATCTCAGCTCACTGCAAGCTCCACCTCCCAGGTTCATGACATTCTTTTGCCTTAGCCTCCAGAGTGACTGGTACTACAGGCACCTGCCACCACACCTGGCTAATTTTTTGTGTTTTCAGTAAAGACGAGATTTTACTGTGTTAGCCAGGATGGTCTCGATCTCCTGACCTCGTGATCCGCCTGCCTTGGCCTCCCAAATTGCTGGGATTACAGGCGTCAGCCACTGCGCCGGCCATGAATGCCTTTTTATCCCCTATTTCAATTACTGCCTTGAATGGTTCCTAGTAGATACAAAATGTTTTTTCCTCCAATGGGAAAATAGAACACAAGGAATCACTCAGTGTGCTACCAACACTATTTCCAGATGCTCACTGGAGCTACCTTGGCAAGTACTCTAGAAGTATGGGAAAATGAAAATAACAAACTCGTACACCTTTGTAACGTACACAACCAGTTCTGTCTCCCAGCCAATGCATATTCTTATGTGGAACTTCCACATACATATGCCTTCCCACCAACTGGACCTTAGTCTTCCTAAGTCTCAATATTGACATTGCCCCAGGAAATTAGACCCTATCTGTGGCCCTCAAAACTCAAGTTCATCAGTACAGGGCTATACAACTAATATGGCTGCTTACAAGTTTAGGAATGGCCACTGCTATAGGAACTGGAATAGCCTGTTTTTGTACTTCATTATACTACTACCACTCACTCTCAAAGGATTTCTCAGACAGTTTTCAAGAAATAACAAAATCTATACTTACCCTAGAATCTCAAATGGACTATTTGGTAGCAGTGACTCTCCAAAACTGCTGAAGCCTAGACCTCCTCAGTGCTGAGAAAGGAGAACTTTGCACCTTTATAGATGGTGTTGTTTTTACACTAACCAATCAGGGATAGTACTAGATGCTGTTCAGTATTTACAGAAAAAGGATTCAGAAATCAGACAACCCCTTTAAAACTCCTATACCAACCTCTGGAGTTGGGCAACAAGGTTTCTCCTCTTTCTTGATCCCATGATGCCCATCTTGCTATTACTCACCTTCAGGACCTGTAATTTTAACCTCCTTGTCAATTTTTTTCTTCCAGGATTGAGGCCATCAAGCTACAGATGATCTTATAAATGGAACCCCAAATGAGCACAACTCAACTTCTACCAAGGACCCCTGGGCTGAACCAATGGCCCTTTGACTGGCATAGAGAGTTCCCCTCTGGAGTACACTACAACTGCTGGTACCCTTTTTTGCCCTTATCCAGCAGGAAGTAGCTAGAGTGGTCATCGCCCAGTTTCTGACAGCAGTTGGGGTGTCCTGTTTAGAGAGGAGTCCGAGAGGTGAGGCCAGCTGAACGTTCTGGGTCAAGTTGGGACTTGGGGAACTTTTCTGTCTCACAAGAGAATTGTAAAACATAGCAATCAATGCTCTGTAAAATGCACCAATCAGTGCTCTGTAAAGCACACCAGTCAGCAGGATTCTGAAAGTAGCCAATCACAGGGAGGACCTGAAAAAAGGGCACTCTGATAGGACAGAAACAGAACATGAGAGGGGTCAATAAGGGGATAAAATCTGGCCACCCCAGCCAGCAGCGGAAACCCACTTACGTCCCCTTCTATGCTTTGGAAGTTTTGTTCTTTCACTGTTCACAATAAACCTTGGTACCATTCACTCTTTGGGTCCCTGACACATTTAAGAGCTGTAACACTCACCAGGAAGGTCAGTGACTCCATTCTTGAAGTCAGCGAGCCCATGAACTCACCAGCAGGAACCAACAGCAGACACACTTTCGTTTACAAAGAGTTGTCAGGACTAAATATCGTGTGCAATATCAGAGATGTTTGCATAATATCAGAGATATTTTCACAGTGGTTTCTAATATAATCATACCCTGCTTTCTATGCATGGTGTGCAGTATTTTTTTTTGTCTAATTTTTAATTAACTGTAAGGTAGTAATGAGTAATTTGCTTTCATTGTTTCCTTTTTATTTATTACTCAACATATACTGAGCTTCCACTACCACAAATATGCTGATAGAGTTGATAAGGAATTGAGAAACTGATGTATGATCTATTTCTGCTAAGAGTTTATTAATGTCTGGAAAAGCTCTGAATTAATAATAAAAATAAAAGTAGCAATACCAAAAATATTGGTCATAGTATTTGTTATATATTTCTTAGGTGGTATACATAAGACACATAATTATGAACAAAACTACAATATTCTAGGAGAATTGTCTGAATATGAACAGTGGTTGTGTTAATGCTCTTTCTGAAATTAGTGCTATGGAGAATTCTCCTATTTAGGAGAATTATGTTTATGTGTTTCTTACCTCTGTCTCCTGTGGCTTTCATCTATGAGATCTAGCTCTTTCCTCTGGAATGGAATAAGATAATTCTTTTTCTCTGTCTGTCCTGTAAATTTCATGTAGTTCAACAGCAAGATGTATCTTTTCTAGATTAATCATCTCAACCTGTTACAATGCTTCCCAAACAACAGTTCCTAATCACCTCATCTTACAAATTGAAGATTCCTCAAATATTTCCTATTTAATTGTCATTAATTTTAAACTGCAGGGCAAGCAAAAGAACTAAAACCTGGGCAGAGAACCTGAGTACAATGAATAACTGTGAACTTTCGTATTTGTAAAGGACAAGCGCTTCATTTTTTTATGACCTATGATGTACATGCTACCGTGAGCACAACTACAATCTTCTTCCACACACATTCTCAGAACCCAGGACCAGACTTCCCTTCTCATTTAAATCTTTCTTTTAGGTTGAGCCCAACACAGAAATGGGGGAGACAGCTATATAAACAATGATATATGTAGTTAGGAAAATGTCCAAATTCCTTTTCATTCATGTGACTGCATTTAGCAGCTACCATACTCAGAAAATAAAGCGTGTTTCGGTGAAATACTGAAATGTGGGCAAAATCCTATTAAGCCACTGTTACCTATGTATAATTTAAATATGTTTTATATATTTGTCTAGCAAGTCGGTCATCAACCTAGCTAAAGTCATAAAAAATGAAACTTAAATACATTGAATGGACACTGGTTAGGAAGTTTCATAATCGTGATGTCCTCAGCAAAGCAAAGGAGGAGCCAATTAAGTGCTTAACTATATATGGTAAAAAATGAGTTATTGTCTCAGAACAAATGTGATTATTATGGATTATTTGGATGTTAACTTTGAAAGCTTGTGATTTGAGAATCTCCCCTCTGTATTCTTAATATCTGTTTGTAAATCTGAGCTAAGGTAATGGTATGAAGAAAAATTCCTCCGACATCTGGCAGACTACTCACCATGTATGTGGATCTGCCAGGCACTGATCCATTGCTCTGTTATGATCTGTTGTGTCTTTGGAGATTAACTCTACAGATAATCCAAGTAAAATTCACATCTTTAGCATATTCATTGCAAGATTGTCTTTAGCCATTTTTTTCCCCTGCAAGCCATGTGAATGGAGATGATAAATAGGTGTCACTTTTCTTAACAAGGTTTAGATCTTGGGCTACAGAAGTGGTTCACTGTCAATATCCTTTATCTACTTGAATAATTGGCCCTTACTTCCCTGGGCTGTGTATTGAGAAGCTTAGAACCACTTAAGCACATGTGCACACTGAGAGTTGGCTAGTGGAGAGGTTGGCCAGGTAGAAATCAGACTAGAGATCTAGGAGCATCAGGCATGAATTTGGTTACCTCAGCCCCCAGCAAAACACTGTATATTATGGGGTCTCATGAATTTACTTCAACTCAGGGAATGCTCTCCAATCCAGGGTGCCTCGAGTCAATCTTAAATCCTACAAGTGTAATTGTACACGGAGGTTTTCAACAGTCTTCTCAGCTAGGGGCAGATTGTATTTCATCAAATCTCCTGTTGGATCCATAACCTGTGATGGCTCGAGATGTAATTTTGAGAAACGCAGTGTACTTTGACATGTTTAATTAGAATGAGTATCAGACTGTTCAATAATCTCCTACCACAATTATTCATGGATTGAGCTCACACAAAGCATTCTAAGGTCATTTGTGAACACTTTAAGAAAGAAAAGAGAAAAGTCAGTGTTCATAAACTAAAAACCAGAGCAAATTTTACAGGAGTGCTTTTCTAAAGAGACAGAGAGAGACCAGAAAGTGTACTGGTCTCTTTCTTATTTCAACACATTGTGTTAGTTTCATTTCATCAGCATACTTTCAACCTACTAATATAGGGCTGTTTAATACAATCTTGTTTATGTCATACAACTGAGCACATTTTCCTCTCCTCTCACCTTTCAGTAGAACAAAGATTCAAACATATCAAGGTCTTTTATAGCAATTCTAAGGGTGCAACGGTGAGTTTCCTATTTTACTGAGATGTTATATTTAGAATGTGAGAGTACATTTCTCAACATCCTCCGTCACAGACAATAAAATAACACCTTGTTTTCTTTGCAGAAAGAAAGGTAAAAGTCTTGAGTTTCTGTAAAATAATTTTCAGTGTAGTTTACGGTTCTCCTTTAAATATCAAGAAGAAGACTGGAAGACTGGGATAAAATGCATGAAACATTTATGCTCTGAAAAAAGAGATTTCCATTTTTTTTTTCTTATTTGTGCTTTCCTATATTGTCCAATTTTTCCTAATGTGCAATTATTTTTAACATTGGAATTGGAATGAAATGATACAGAAGTTGATGATATAATAGTTCCCAAAGTCTTCATATAACTAAAGAAATCAGTAACGATTTTGGAAGCATCAGCAATTTTTGTTTCCACCATCCATTAACATTTGATGATTAGTCAACATAGTTACAAACTGCCCTGGGTTTGTAACTTATCTTTGTGCCTCAGATATGTTTACATCCCATTTCAATCCTGGCTGTGCTTCTTCTGATTACTTGGACATGAGTCCCACAGGATGACTTAAAAAAGTAATAACAATCTGCCCCATTTTCTAAAAGAGCTAATTCTGTGTCACAAATGTGGTAATTCATTACTTTTCTGCATCATTCATCAAAATTCTATACTAATTTTCTTTTAAATAAACTGCAATAAAATGCTTCTCCTAAATTTTCAGTCTTCTACGAGGAGTAAGTTGTCTTAATAATAATAACTATAATGTATTGAACAGTTAAAGATCTTCCAGGTGCTCTGCTAATCATCCTGAATACATCATTGAATTTAACAATTCTCCAAGCAATACTCACATGGAAGTAATATAAATAGGTCAATTTTTTATGAGAAAGCTGATGCTAATAGAATTTAAGGACCTTCTCCAAGCATCTAAAACTAATAAGTGATTGTGTTAGGATTTTACTGTGGGGTTCCTTGGCTCCCAAGTTAGGCATGTCATGTTACCATTTAATTTGACAGTCAATGTCTATTATATCACTTTTATCTCTTTGGCGACAATGGAAGTTCCATGAACACAGGGCCCCTATGGGTCTTGATTATTCAACTAATTTCTTTGTACTATTAAGGGTATTTGAACAATTTTTGAGATAATTCTGTTTTTGTTGACTTCCTCCATGATGTGTCAGGAAGTACTAATGCAAGCATGCCTCAAATAGTGAGAACACATGGCCGGGCGCGGTGGCTCAAACCTGTAATCCCAGCACTTTGGGAGGCCGAGGCGGGTGGATCACGAGGTCAGGAGATCGAGACCATCCTGGCTAACATGGTGAAACCCCGTCTCTACTAAAAATACAAAAAACTAGCCGGGCGTGGTGGCGGGCGCCTGTAGTCCCAGCTACTCGGAGGCTGAGGCAGGAGAATGGCGTGAACCTGAGAGGCGGAGCTTGCAGTGAGCCGAGATCGCGCCACTGCACTCCAGCCTGGGTGACACAGCGCGAGACTCTGTCTCAAAAAAAAAAAAAAAAAAATAGTGAGAACACATGAACCCACCTTTGCACTTCGGGACACAATGTTTGACAAATGCTATGAAACTCACTTCAACTTAGTCCCACCTATGTTAACAATAAATGTGTACTATATCACTATATTGTAACTTAAGTTTATCAATTCAACACAAACCTGGATTTTCTGTCTTCACACCATGGCGTATATTCTTCTTTATCCTACTGGGATGACTTTCATGTCCAGTCAGCCTTTTATATTTTGAGTTCCACATCAGCAATTTCAACCAACCTCAGATCAGAAGTAATTTTTAAAAATTAAAAATAAAAAACAACAATAAAAAACTTACCAAAACCCAAAACAGTAAAACAACTATGCTTAGCATTTACATTGTATGAGGGAATATGAAAAATAAAAACAGAAACAGAAACAAAAAACTAGAGTTGATTTAAAGTACAGTCATCTCTTGGTACCAGTAGAGGACTGGTCCCAGGACCTCCCAAGTATGCCAAAATCCATGCATGCTCAATGTCTTGATATGAAATCGTGCAGTATCCGTATATAACCTATGAACACCCTCCCATATACATTAAATCATCTCTAGATTACAATAGTGTATTGCTTAACAAGAGGGCTATGTTCTGAGTGTTGAACAAAAGAGACAAACTCAGTAAAATGTTTGAAGAGATTTATTCTGAGCCAAATATGAGTGACCATGGCCCACTACACAGACCTCAGGAGGTCCTGAGAACATGTGCCTAAGGTGGTGGGGGTACAACTTTGTTTTACACATTTAAGGAAGCCATCAGACATCAATCAAATACATTGAAGAAGTATATTGGTTTAGTCCAGATAGACAGGACAACTCAAGCAGGGTTGGGGTGGGGTGGGAGGGGTGGGGACTTCCAGGCTATAGTTAAATTTAAGTATTTTCTGTGACAGTTGGTTGGGTTTGTCTAAAGACTTGAGATGTTCAGGTTAAGATAAATGATTGTGGAGACCAAGGTTCTTTTGAAAACTTATTGTGGCAGCTCTCAGAAAAAATAGATGACAAATGTTTTTTATTCAGATCTTTAAAAGGTGCCAGACTCTTAGTTAATCTTTTTAAGATTGGGAAGACCTGGAAGAAAAAGATCTACCTATGTTAACAGAGATTCTTTGCAGATGCAAATCTTCCCCTACTTAGGACAGGTTTGCAGGGTCATTTAAAGAATTGACAAGGAAACATTCTTTGGGGTAAAATATTTTGACTTTCTTCTTTGTCACATAATGTTTTGCCACAGTCAGATTGGAAAGGACGCCATGATATATAGGGCTAAATAAAATGCATTTGATGAGAAGTTACAGTTTGTAGGGCATGACTACCCAGACTCCTTAGATGGGAATATGGAAAAGAAAGAAAATAGAGCTTAGTCCTTAAGAGAAATGTGGTATTAAATGATTTTGTTGTTGTATTAATATCAGTGAGTGTACTTACACAAATCTAGACTATATAGCCTGCTATACACCTAGGCTATACTTCATAGCCTCCTGCTTCTGAGCTTCAAACCTGAACAGCATATTAATGTACTGACTACTGTAGGCAATTGTAACACAATGATAAATGTTGTGTATCTGAACATAGCTAGACATAGAAAAGGTACATTAAAAATATGGCATTGTAATCTTATGAGAACAGCAGCATATATGTGATCTGTTATTAACCAAAACATTGTTAGGTGGTAAATAATTGTAGTTATAATACCTAATACAATGTAAATGCTATGTACATAATTATTATTATTTACAAAAAAAAATTTTATTGTTCACTATAGATGCTTTTGATTTTTCCAAATACTTGGATCCAATATTTGTTGAATCCACAGATGTAGAAGGTATGGCTAACTGTAGATAAGATGGTGCATGTGGGTTAAATGCAAATACTACTGACGGACTAAGTGACTAAGTTGGCTAGACTTCCTCCGTCAATAGGGACTTCCCCAAGGGACTTTTCCCTAAGCCAAAATGAATCATAGCTGCAAGCTAAGGGATTGAAATTTCAACCAATTAAAGGGGACTTTCCCCTAAGCCAAAATGAGTCACAGCTGCAAGCTAAGAGATTGAAACTTCAACAAACCTTATCAGGAGTTTAAGCTCTAGCTGCAGCCTGATGTTTTTAATGAATCAGGCCTGCCAACCCACAATCAGACAGAAAATAAGGTAATTCTATAGGACAGAGAAAGGAAAAGGGGAGGAGTCATAATGGGATAGAAGCATAAGACACCCAAGCCAGAAATAACAACCCTGCTGGGTCCCTTTTCACTGCGAGGTAGCTTTACTTTCACTTTCACTTTAGCAAATCTTGCCATTGCACACTCTGGGTTGGCATGTTTCTCTAATCAAACTGTAACACTCACCTCTGTGGTCCACGGCTCCATTCCTTGAAGCCCGTGAGACCACAAACCCTTCAGTTGTGAAAAAACTTTCTATCAGGGAAAGACTTTTCATCTCATTTCTGGTGGCCCATATAGGGATTTCTCCAAAGTGGAGAGTAACATCAGATGCCTTTTGCTTGCTCTTCTGTTCTATCTTCTCACTACAAATTGGAGGAAAACACTGGGCACCTGTCTGCCATTTAAAAGTGCTGAGTGCAGCTGCTGGACTTCAGACACAGGCATGAGGCTTTCTGGGAAAGGGCTCTCTCTTTAACCACCTCTGTCCCTCTGGACTTTGAGCACTGGTTTACCTGGAACCAGTTCCACCTTTCTGTCTTTCCTGGGAAAAGTCAAGGACTGGCTAGAGGCAGAAAACTGTCATCCCATATGCCTGGCACTGACCTGGTTGAGATCATGGCACAGTGAGAAGCTTCTACTCTGCAGTTGCCCATGTATGCATTCCCTGTCTTTTCTGACCCATGCCTTCTGGGTCCTAATGTCCTCAGCGAACACTTTCTTGAGACCCTATCCTCTAGGATCTTTCCTACCCCTGAGTCTAAGAATCTTTTGGCTAAGAGCCTAAGTCGAGTGGGGTGGCAATCCAAAGACCCTTGCTCATGGTGCCCCCAGGCTTATTCTTAGGTAAATAGGTATCACTATATTGATACAAGACCTGTCCCTCATAACCTATACCCTAGGCACTGTCTGGGACATCAAAAGGCATGCCAGTGGCTGACAGAAGGTCTAGGACATTTTTCCTTTTTTTGCCCTAAACTTATTCCAGATTGTAGAGACTACTTTAATTACCAGCTTTCCTGTCTGGGATCAGTGATTAGAACTGTAGAACTTCTCCACTCAAAGCAGTCAGATGTATGGCCCGAAAATAATATAATAGACAATAGGTCCCCCAGTTGAAGTCTAAAGTTCAATGAATATTCTTAAGAGGGCTAATAGGGGACAGAAAATTCAAGTACACAAAGCACAGTTCCAACCTTGGTCCTCCAAATAGCCACTGCCTACCCTAAAACTGTTGTGCTTTAGTGCCATTTTCAAGGAATTCATCTTTCTGACTCAGCTTCCAGCCAAGAAATATGTTAACTAGTGCCTGATCTATGAACTCAAAATACACCCTGAATCTAAGGCCCACTCACAGATGCAAAGGCAATTGTGGACATGCTGGTAAGGAACCACTGAAATCCAGCAGCCCTGGACCCCTTTTTTTCTGGCTAAAAATAAAGGGCAAGAAGTAAGTGCAGAGAAAACTGCTATGTCAGTAAGTGCAAAAAAAATCTGATAAGCAGGATTCACGGGGTGATTGCACACCCTGGAAAGAAAAGGACACTAGAATTATAGGGGATGTCCTAGGGCTAGTGCTCACTGGGGTATGACTAGGGGTGTGGACACTCCTATGTTCTCTTTTCAGATTGGAGAAGTTCCCTAAAAAGGGAAGCCACCCCGATGTGTACTATGGATAAATGGGATCAATTTGACCCTCAAACACTGAAGAAGTAACTTATATTTTTCTGCAGCACCACCTGGCCACAATATCATCTTCCTGGAGGACAGACATGGCCACCTGAGGGAAATATAAACTATAATACAGTCTTACAGCTAGATCTCTTTTGAAAATGAGAGGGCAAATAAGGTGAAATGTCATATATACAGGTGTTTTTCTCACTAAAGGATAACCCATATGTATATAAAAAAATGTAATTTACTTCCTACTGGGGGCCCTCAAATCCTACCTCCATACACAGGTCTTCCCATAGTTCGCCCTCCCACTAGTAAGGACCCTCCTTTGCCCCTGAAGGCCCAAAAGGAAACAGACAAAAAGATAGTCAAGGAACTGGAAAGTGCCAATGGCCCTCGATTGTGCCCCTTACAAGTCATGGAAGGAGGAGGAGACTTTGGCCTGGCATGAATACATGTCTCCTTCTCCCTCTTAGACTTAAAACAGATCAAACTGGCCCTAGGAAAATTCTCAGATAATCCTGATGGATACATAGACTCTTACAGGGATTAGGACAAACCTTTGATTTAGTGTGGAGAGATATTAGATTGTTGTTAGGTCAAACATTAACACCCATCGAAAAAGATGTCACCTTAGTTGTGGCTCTGGAGTTTGGGGATATCTGGTACCTAAGCCAGGTAAATGATACAATTACATCAGAAGAAAGGAAACAATTCCCCATAGGTGCCAACAGGTGGTTCACAGTGTGGATCTCCACTGGGACCTCAATTCAGAGCATGGAGTTGGAGTTGCCGGCATTTACTGATTTGTATACCAGAGGGATTAAGAAAGATAAGAAAAAAGCCAATGAATTAATCATGTCCACCACAATGCACGGAAAGGAAGAAAACCCTATGGCAATTTTAGAGAAGCTAAAGGGAGGCATTAAGAAAGCATATCTCCTAGTCACGTGAGTCTATTGAAGGCCAACTACTTTTAAAACATAAGTTTAGTCATTCAATCAGCTGCAGACACCAGAAAAAAACTTCAAAAGTCTGCCCTGTGCCCCAAGCAAAATTTGGAAACTCGATTGAATTTGGCAACTTCGGTGTTTTATAATAGGGATTAGGAGAAGCAGGCTGAACCAGCCTGAATGAGACAGACAAGACAAGAAAAAGGCTGTTGCTTTAGTCATGGCCGTCAGGCAGACAAACTTTGGTGGTTCTAAAAGAAAGAAGGGCTGGGCAGGCAACCCCCCTAACAGGGCTTGTTATTAGTACAGGTTACAGGGGCCCTTGAAAAAGTACTGCCTAAACAAAAATAAACCACTCCTCATTCATGTCCATTGTGCCAGGGGGATCACTGGAATGCACACTGCCCCCGAGGGCAAAGGTCCTCTGGGCCAGAGGGCACCAACCAGATACTCTAAGACAGGAGTAAGGGCATCTGCCAGTCCATACCACCACCCTCACAGAGCCCCAGATAAGCTTTGTTATTTATTATTATACTTTAAGTTCTAGGGTACGTGTACACAATGTGCAGGTTTGTTACATATGTATACATGTGCGTGTTGGTGTGCTGCACCCATTAACTCATAATTTACCTTAGGTGTATCTCCTAATGTTATCCCTCCCTGCTCCCCACAATAAGACCTGGTGTGTGATGTTCCCCTTCCTGTGTCCAAGTGATCTCATTGTTCAATTCCCACCTATGAGTGAGAATATGCGGCATTTGGTTTCCTGTTCTTCCGATAGTTTGCTGAGAATGATGGTTTCCAGCTACATCCATGTCCCTACAAAGGACACAAACTCATCCTTTTTTATGGCCGCACAGTATTCCGTGGTATATATGTGCCACATTTTCTTAACCCAGTCTGTCACTGATGGACATTTGGGTTCATTCCAAGTCTTTGCTATTGTGAATAGTGCTGCAATTAACATGTGTGTGCATGTGTCTTTATAGCAGCATGATTTATAATCCTTTGGGTGTATCCCCAGGAATGGGAAGGCTGGGTCAAATGGTATTTCTAGTTCAAGATCCTTGAGGAATCACCACACTGTTTTCCACAATGGTTGAACTAGTTTACAGTCCCACCAACAGTGTAAAGTGTTCCTATTTCACCACATCCTCTCCAGCACCTGTTGTTTCCTGATTTTTTTATTGATTGCCATTCTAACTGGTGTGAGATGATATCTCATTGTGGTTTTGATTTGCATTTCTCTGATGGCCAGTGATGACGAGCACTTTTTCATGTGTCTGTTGGCTGTATGAATGTCTTCTTTTGAGAAGTGTCTGTTTATATTCTTTGCCCACTTTTGATGGAGCTGTTTGTTTTTTTCTTATAAACTCATTTGAGTTCTTTGTAGATTCTGGATATTAACCCTTTGTCAGATGAGTAGATTGCAAAAATATTTTCCCATTCTGTAGGTTGCCTTTTCACTCTGATGGTAGTTTCTTTTGCTGTGTAGAAGCTCTTTAGTTTAATTAGATCCCATTTGCCAATTTTGGCTTTTGTTGCCATTGCTTTTGGTGTTTTAGACATGAAGTCCTTGCCCATGCCTATGTCCTGAAGGGTATTGCCTAGGTTTTCTTCTACAGTTTTTATGGCTTTAGGTCTAACATTTAAGTCTCTAATCCATCTTGAATTAATTTTCGTATAAGGAGTAAGGAAAGGATCCAGTTTCAGCTTTCTACTTATGGCTGGCCCATTTTCCCAGCACCATTTATTAAATAGGGAATCCTGTCCCCATTTCCTGTTTTTCTCAGGTTTTTCAAAGATCAGAAGGCTGTTGGTATTATTTCTGAGGGCTCTGTTCTGTTCCATTGGTCTATATTGCTGTTTTGGTACCAGTACCGTGCTTTTTTGGTTACTGTAGCCTTGTAGTTTAGTTTGAAGTCAGGTAGCATGATGCCTCCAGCTTTGTTCTTTTGGCTTAGGATTGTCTTGGCAATGCGGGGTCTTTTTTGGTTCCATATGAACTTTAAAGCAGTTTTTTTCCAATTCTGTGAAGAAACTCATTGGTAGTTTAATGGGGATGGCATTGAATCTATCACTTACCTTGGGCAGTATGGCCATTTTTACAATATTGATTCTTCCTATCCATGAGCATGATGTGTTCCTCCATTTGTTTGTGTCCTCTTTTCTTTCACTGGACAGTGGTTTGTAGTTCACCTTGAAGAGGTCCTTTACATCCCTTGTAAATTGGATTCCTAAGTATTTTATTCCCTTTTAAGCAATTGTGAATGGAAGTTCATTCCTGATTTGGTTCTCTGTTTGTCTGTTACTGGTGTATAAGAATGATTGTGATTTTTGCACATTGATTTTGTATCCTGAGACTTTGCCAAAGTTTCTTATCAGCTTAAGGAGATTTCAGGCTGAGACAATGGGGTTTTCTAAATATACAATCATATCATCTGCAAACAGGGACAATCTGACTTCTTGTGTTTCCTAACTGAATACCCTTGATTTCTTTCTCTTGCCTGATTGCCCTAGCCAGAACTTCCAACACTATGTTGAATAGGAGTGGTGAGAAAGGTACCCCTGTCTTGTGCCTGTTTTCAAAGGGAATGCTTCCAATTTTTGCTCATTCAGTATGATATTGGCTGTGGGTTTGTCATAAATAGTTCTTATTATTTTGAGATATGTTCCATCAATACCAAATTTATTGAGCGTTTTTGGCATGAAGGGCTGTTGAATTTTGTTAAAGGTCTTTTCTGCATCTATTGAGGTAATCTTGTGGTTTTTGTCTTTGGTTCTGTTTATATGCTGGATTACATTTATTGATTTGCATATGTTGAACCAGCCTTGTATCCCAGGGATGAATCCCACTTGATCATGGTGGAGAAGTTTTTTGATGTGCTGCTGGATTCGGTTTGCCAGTATTTTATTGAGGATTTTTGCATCGATATTCATCAGGGATATTCGTCTAATATTCTCTTTTTTTGTTGTGTCTCTGCCAGGCTTTGGTATCAGGATGATGTTGTCCTCATAAAATGAGTTAGGGAGGATTCCCTCTTTTTCTATTGATTGGAATAGTTTAGAAGGAATGGTACCAACTTCTCCTTGTACCTAGCCCCAGGTAAGCTTAATCATTGAGGGCCAGGAAACTAACTTCCCCCTGGACATTGGTGTGGACTTCTCAGTTTACTCTTCTGTGCTGGACAACTATTGTCCAGGTCTTTCAGCATCAAAGGGTTTGTAGGACAGACAGTCACTAGGTACTTCTCCCACCCCCTAAGTTTTGACTGGGGAACCTTATTTTTCTCTTATGCTTTTCTTATCATGCCTGAGATCCCTACTCGTTTACTAGCGAGAGACCATTATATACTTATATACTGCTAAATTGGGGGCAATTATATACTTGAATATAGGAGAAGGAATACCTGTTTACTGCCCTCTACTAGAGGAGGGAGTTAATCCTGAAGTCTGGGCAGAGGAAGGACATATGGATGAGCAAAAAATACTTGTCCAGTTCAAGTTAAATTAAAAGATTCTATATCCTTTCCTTATGAAAGGCTGTACCCCCTCAGACCAGAAGCCCAATAAGAGTTTCAAAAGATCATCAAAGACCTAAAAGCACAAGCATTAGTCAGTCACTACTGTTTACTAAATTAATGTCACCATTACCGAAATTCACGAGGCCTCCAACCAAAATCCAACTGAATGCTAGATGTGCCTCCCCTTGCACTTTAAACCATATGTCCCAGTTCCTGTTCCCAAACATTGGAACACCATAAAGTGAAAACAAACACCACAGCCCTGGTGGGCCCTTTAGTCTCAAGTCTAGAAATAACACATACATCAAATCTCACCTGTTTAATGTTTAACACAACCATTAATGCAGCTGCCTTCAAGTGCAAAACATGTATTACTCTACTTCCACAACTCTCTCGCCTAACATCAGGAATCTTTTTTGTTTGTAGTTTCCCAGCTTACCACTGCTTAAATAGTTCCTCCAAAAGCCTATGCTTTCTGTCCTTTTTGGTGCCCCCATGACTATCTATATGGATTGGCAGTTACAGGATTTTCTTCTACGCAAACCCCATTACAAATGGGCACTAGTCTTGCCATTTATTATTGGGGCTAGGATAATAGGAGGACTAGGAGCCAGCATTGGAGGCATTACCACCGCCACTTGATTCTATTACAAATTATCACAGGAGTGTAATGATGACATGGAACAAGTTGTAGATTCACTGGTCAGCTCTCAAAGCCAGTTTAACTCTTTAGCAGCAGTAGCCCTTCAAAGTTGGAGAACTTTAGATTTATTAAGAGCCAAAAGAGGTGGAATCTGTCTTTTTCTAGGAGAAGAGTGCTGCTATGTTGTTAATCAATCTGGGCTTGTCACCAAGAAGTTAAAGGAGCTTTGAGACCAGATACAGTGCCAGGCACTAAAACTTCAAGACACAGGACTTGGGATATTGTCAACCAATGGATGCCCTGGCTTCTCCCCTTCTTGGGACCCTTGGTGACTATTGTGATGTTGCTTATCTTTGGACCCTGCATTTTTAACCACCTCGTAAAATTTGTCCTTTCAGAATAGAATCCATGAAACTGCAAATGGTACCATGAATGGAGTGCCAAATGACCACCACTAGCACCTACTATGGAGGACCCCTAGACTGACCTGCCAATCTGTTCTCGCACAATGACATTGAAGACTCCCCTCCAGAGGAAACTTCAACTTCAGAGCCCTATCTATGCCCCAGTTCAGCAGGAAGTAGCTGGAACAGTTGTTGGCCAACTTCCCAATAGCACTTGGGGTTTCTTGTTGAGACAGCGGACTGAGGTAGTAAGTGGCTAAGTTGGCTGCACTTCCTGGGTCAATAGGGACTTCCCCAAAGGGTTTTCCCCTAAGCCAAAATGAGTCATAGCTGCAAGCTTAGGGATTGAAATTTTAACCAATTAAAGGGGAATTTTCCCTAAGCCACAATGAGTCATAGCTGCAAACTGAGGGATTGAAACTTCAACCAATCATATAGGGAGTTTAAGCTGTAGCTGCAGCCTAATGTTTTTAACCAACCAGGCCCGCCAACTCACAAGTGCATAGAAAATAAGCTAATCCTATAGGACAGAAAAAGGAAAAGGGCAAGTGTCATAAGGGGATATATACATAAGGCACCCAAGCCAGAAACAGCAACCCTCTGGGCCCCCTTCCACTATGTAGAAGCTTTACTTTTGTTTTTCTTTTACTTTCATTTTTGCTTTAATAAATCTTGCCACTGTTCACTCTTTGGGTTCATGTGTTTCTGTAATCGAGCTCTAGCACTCGCAGCTGCAGTCCATGGTTTTATTCTTTGAAGCCTGTGAGACCAATAACCCTTTGACTGACGAAAGACCTTTTATCAGGAGAAGATTTCTTGTCTCATTTCAATGTTTTATATAAAGGCTTGAGTACTCAAGTTTTGGAATATATGTGGGTCCAGTAATCAATCACTTCTGGGTACTGAGGGACAACTGCTGTCAATCAAACAAGGGCATGCTTAAGAAAAGATTGGTTATCTAGTGCTACAATAATGCAGCACAACAAACATCTTTTATCTTACCTTGATGGCTTGAAATAAAATGCAGTTGTCTAACTTATGAGATAGATTATGGGTTACACATTTAGTTCGTGTTCAGACAGATGGTATCTTGGTTCCCTGTTGACTTCACTCCTATGGCTATCAGCTGAGATAACTGCACCATAGGTCTCTTATCTTCCAGTAAGCTACCTCAGGCATGATCTAAGGATGAAGGTCAACAGCAAGAGCACAAGAAAAAGCACAAGCACTTTCAAAATCTCTGCACCTGTTGACACTCATTGGCTAAACCAAGTAATGAGGTAAACTCAAAATTTAGGGGTGAACTATCCCCTACCTTCTGTTGAGAGAAGCTGTAATGTGGTCACATTGTGAAAGGCCTGGTTTCATGAAAGGCTGAGAAATCAGGACACTAACGCAATATCCCTTCCTCCAGGAACACCTGAATTTCATGTCAATTCATCATTAGCAAAAGCAGGTCTGTGACAACTATTTACACACTACAAGTTTTTAAAGAGTAGATGCTTTTTGCTGTTTAATTCAACATGAGTGCATGCTACTCGAGGTGCAGTTCACATCTAATTTGTCCTGGCAGGTCCCTAGGGAGACCATGATATTCAAAACTGGAACTGTCCACTTTGCAGTTATTCTCTCAGATTTAAAATTATCAATGTTAACTCACACAAAATATTGTCTAAGCCGAAATAGTATCTTCTTGCTCTAAGTCACAGAAATAAAAAGTCTAACTAAATAATTGCTTACACCATTGAACATTTAACATTTCATGAAATAAATCTTGATGAAAAGTTTGTGAATGTGTGTATAAAGTCAAGAATGACTTTCTATCTTAACACATGTATAAATCAGGATTCTTCTTTCAATTGTACAACACCACCACCATCGTCATTAGACTAACTCTGTTAAAGGTATTCATGGACAAAGAGCAATATTGAATTTGCAAACTCAAACAAAAGCACTATGGGAATAATGCATATATTGAAAAAAAAATAGTGCAAGTGGGATAGTAATCATACAATATGTTAGGTTTTCTAAGCTTAGTTCCCTTATCAAAATATTTCCCCAGAAATAATCACCCATTTGACATTAGACTGGTTTTCTATAACTCCAGCTTTCTCTAACTACTTTTTTTTTTCAGTGTCTTTCTCTATTGCCCAGGCTGGATTGCAGTGGTTGTATCATATAGCTCACTATATCACTTCAGACTCCCAAAGTGCTGAGATTATAAACATGAGCTATCACGCCCAGCCAAAATCAGACATTTAAAAAAAAAAAAAAAACTTTTGCATTTTCTTTAATATAGCTGCTATACACATTTTTTATGAGACAAATCTCTCTAAAAAACTGGCTCTAGGAGACAATCTATTTGTCCAATTAAGTTGTTTGCTTTTATCATATATAAAAAATTATAATTTTGTGCTTTTTTTCTCTAAAAAGAACAAGGTAAATATTGACACGTAATTGCAGTTTCTTCATTACCTTAAGTTTGTTTTTTCATATTATTATCTTTTATCAGCCTTTGCACTGATATATTTTCCAATTAAGTCTTCAGTTAATGTTTAGTAGGGGGATGTCATCTAAGTTATCTGTTGCTGCATATTACTATACAATCAAAATATAGTGATTGATACGGTTTGGCTGTGTTCCCACCCAAATCTCATTTTGAATTGTAGTTCCCACAATCCCCACCTGTCATGGGAGGGACCATGTGGGAGATAATGGAATCACTGGGCCAGTTTCCCCCATACTATTCTCATAACAGTGAGTAAGTTTTCAAGAGATTTGATGGATTTATAAGGGACTCCCCCCTTGGCCTGGCCTTATTCTTCTCCATGTTGCTGCCATGTAAAGAAGGATGTGTTTGCTTCCCCTTCCACCATGATCGTAAGTTTCCTGAGGCCTCCTCAACCATGCTGAATTATAAGGCAATCAAACCTCTTTCCTTTATTAATTACCAAGCTGTGGGTATGATTTTATTAGCAAGGTGAGAATGAACTAATACAGTGGCTTACACAAGAGTTGATTGTTTAACACATGACTGCAGTTTGCTAATTTGGGCAGAGCTCAGCTAGGATGTCTTATCTCCATTGTTTGTGGTATTTCTCAGCTCAGTCATGTGGATGGCAACAAACCTCTTCAGCAGGCTAGCTCAGTAATATTCAGATATCAGTGTTCAAACAGAGGAAGTGGAAGCTACAGGGCTTCTTGAAGTCCAGAGTTGGCACTTTAACATCATTACTTTGTTGTACTAAACTAATGAAATCAAACGTGGAGAGAAGCCCCAATTTATAAGGTAGGAAAATAGACTTCATTTCTTGGAGAAAGAAACTGAAAATAGTTTCTGACCATCTTAGTCTTCCACAGCTACAGGTAAGTTATACTCATCATTGGATGAAATCATTGGCACAAAATGACATTGATTGTGTTAACAGAAAGCTCAATTTCCACTTAGGGAAATAAAAATCCAAATTTAGTCAGCGGACACTCAAATATAAATGAAAATAATTCATGTATACATACATATATATATAGAGGGGGCGGAGCAAGATGGCCAAATAGGAACAGCTCCAGTCTCCAACTCCCAGTGCGAGCGACACAGAAGACCGGTGATTTCTGCATTTTCAACTGAGGTACTGGGTTCATCTCACTAGGGAGTGCCAGACAATCGGTACTGGTCAGCTGCTGCAGCCCAACCAGTGAGAGCTGAAGCAGGACGAGGCATCGCCTCACCTGGGAGGTGCAAGGGGAAAGGGAATCCCTTTTCCTAGCCAGGGGAACTGAGACACACAACACCTGGAAAATCCGGTAACTCCCACCCCAACACCTGGAAAATCCGGTAACTCCCACCCCAACACTGCACTTTAAGCAAACAGGCACACCAGGAGATTATATCCCACACCTGGCCGGGAGGGTCGCACGCCCACAGAGCATCCCTCATTGCTAGCACAGCAGTGTGCGATCTCGCGGCAAGGCAGCAGCGAGGCTGGGGGAGGGACGCCCGCCATTGCTGAGGCTTAAGTAGGTAAACAAAGCCACTAGGAAGCTCGAACTGGGTGGAGCTCACAGCAGCTCAAGGAAACCTGCCTGTCTCTGTAGACACCACCTCAGGGGACAGGGCGCAGTAAACAACAAAAGCAGCAGGAACCTCTGCAGAGCAAATGACTCTGTCTGACAGCTTTGAAGAGAGCAGTGGATCTCCCAACATGGAGGTTGAGATCGGAGAAGGGACAGACGGCCTGCTCAAGTGAGTTCCTGACCCCTGAGTAGCCTAACTGGGAGACATCCCCCACTAGGGGCAGTCTGACACCCCACACCTCACAGGGTGGAGTACAACCCTGAGAGGAAGCCTCCAAAGCAAGAATCAGACAGGTACACTCACTGTTCAGCAATATTCTATCTTCTGCAGCCTCTGCTGCTGACACCCAGGCAAACAGGGTCTGGAGTGGACCTCAAGCAATCTCCAACAGACCTACAGCTGAGGGTCCTGACTGTTAGAAGGAAAACTATCAAACAGGAAGGACACCTACACCAAAACCCCATCAGTACGTCACCATCATCATCAAAGACCAGAGGCAGATAAAACCACAAAGATGGGGAAAAAGCAGGGCAGAAAAGCTGGAAATTCAAAAAATAAGAGCGCATCTCCCCCGGCAAAGAAGTGCAGCTCATCGCCAGCAACGGATCAAAGCTGGACGGAGAATGACTTTGACGAGATGAGAGAAGAAGGCTTCAGTCCATCAAACTTCTCAGAGCTAAAGGAGGAATTACGTACCCAGTGCAAAGAAACTAAAAATCTTGAAAAGAAAGTGGAAGAATTGATGGCTAGAGTAATTAATGCAGAGAAGGTCATAAACAAAATGAAAGAGATGACAACCATGACACGAGAAATACGTGACAAATGCACAAGCTTCAGTAACCGACTCGATCAACTGGAAGAAAGAGTATCAGCGATTGAGGATCAAATGAATGAAATGAAGCGAGAAGAGAAACCAAAAGAAAAAAGAAGAAAAAGAAATGAACAAAGCCTGCAAGAAGTATGAGATTATGTAAAGAGACTAAATATATGTTTGATTGGGGTGCCTGAAAGTGAGGGGGAAAATGGAACCAAGTTGGAAAACACTCTTCAGGATATCATCCAGGAGAACTTCCCCAACCTAGTGGGGCAGGCCAACATTCAAATCCAGAAAATACAGAGAATGCCACAAAGATATTCCTCGAGAAGAGCAACTCCAAGACACATAATTGCCAGATTCACCAAAGTTGAAATGAAGGAAAAAATCTTAAGGGCAGCCAGAGAGAAAGGTCGGGTTACCCACAAAGGGAAGCTCATCAGACTCACAGCAGATCTCTCGGCAGAAACTCTACAAGCCAGAAGAGAGTGGAGGCCAATATTCAACATTCTTAAAGAAAAGAATTTTCAACCCAGAATTTCATATCCAGCCAAACTCAGTTTCATAAGTGAAGGAGAAATAAAATCCTTTACAGACAAGCAAATGCTTAGAGATTTTGTCACCACCAGGCCTGCCTTACAAGAGACCCTGAAGGAAGCACTAAACATGGAAAGGAACAACCTGTACCAGCCATTGCAAAAACATGACAAAATGTAAAGACCAGTTAGGCTAGGATCAACCAGTTAGGCTTGCATCAACTAACGAGCAAAATAACCAGATAATATCATAATGGCAGGATCAAGTTCACACATAACAATATGAACCCTAAATGTAAATGGACTAAATGCTCCAATTAAAAGACACAGACTGGCAAACTGGATAAGAGTCAAGACCCGTCAGTCTGCTGTATTCAGGAGACCCATCTCACATGCAGAGACATACATAGGCTCAAAATAAAGGAATGGAGGAAGATTTACCAAGCAAATGGAGAACAAAAAAAAAGCAGGGGTTGCAATACTAGTCTCTGATAAAACAGACTTTAAACCATCAAAGATCAAAAGAGACAAAGAAGGCCATTACATAATGGTAAAAGGATCAATTCAATAGGAAGAGCTAACTATCTTAAATATATATGCACCCAATACAGGAGCACCCAAATTCATAAAGCAAGTCCTTAGAGACTTACAAAGAGACTTAGACTTCCATACAATAATAATGGGAGACTTCAACACTCCACTGTCAACATTAGACAGATCAACGAGACAGAAAGTTAACAAGGATATCCAGGAATTGAACTCATCTCTGCAGCAAGCAGACCTAATAGACATCTATAGAACTCTCCACCCCAAATCAACAGAATATACATTTTTCTCAGCACCACATTGCACTTATTCCAAAATTGACCACACAATAGGAAGTAAAGCACTCCTTGGCAAATGTACAAGAACAGAAATTATAACAAACTGTCTCTCAGACCACAGTGCAATCAAACTGGAACTCAGGACTAAGAAACTCAATCAAAACTGCTCAACTACATGGAAACTGAACAACCTACTCCTGAATGACTACTGGGTACATAACGAATTGAAAGCAGAAATAAAGATGTTCTTCGAAACCAATGAGAACAAAGATACAACATACCAGAATCTCTGGGACACATTTAAAGCAGTGTGTAGAGGGAAATTTATAGCACTAAATGCACACAAGAGAAAGCAGGAAAGATCTAAAATTAACACTCTAACATCACAATTAAAAGAACTAGAGAAGCAAGAGCAAACGCATTCAAAAGCTAGCAGAAGGCAAGAAATAACTAAGATCAGAGCAGAACTGAAGGAGATAGAGACACAAAAAACCCTCCAAAAAATCAATGAATCCAGGAGTTGGTTTTTTGAAAAGATCAACAAAATTGACAGACCGCTAGCAAGACTAATAAAGAAGAAAAGAGAGAAGAATCAAATAGATGCAATAACAAATGATAAAGGGGATATCACCACCGACCCCACAGAAATACAAACTACCATCAGAGAATACTATAAACACCTCTACGCAAATAAACTGGAAAATCTAGAAGAAATGGATAATTTCCTGGACACTTACACTCTTCCAAGACTAAACCAGGAAGAAGTTGAATCCCTGAATAGACCAAGAGCAGGCTCTGAAATTGAGGCAATAATTAATAGCCTACCAACCAAAAAAAGTCCAGGACCAGATGGATTCACAGCTGAATTCTACCAGAGGTACAAGGAGGAGCTGGTAACATTCCTTCTGAAACTATTCCAATCAATAGAAAAAGAGGGAATCCTCCCTAACTCATTTTATGAGGCCAACATCATCCTGATACCAAAGCCTGGCAGAGAAACAACAAAAAAAGAGAATTTTAGACCAATATCCCTGATGAATATCGATGCAAAAATCCTCAAAAAATACTGGCAAACCGGATTCAGCAGCACAACAAAAAGCTTATCCACCATGATCAAGTGGGCTTCATCCCTTGGGATGCAGGGCTGGTTCAACATTCACAAATCAATAAATGTAATCCAGCATATAAACAGAACCAAAGGCAAGAACCACATGATTATCTCAATAGATGCAGAAAAGGCTTTTGACAAAATTCAACAGCCCTTCATACTAAAAACTCTCAATAAATTCGGTATTGATGGAACGTATCTCAAAATCATAAGAGCTATTTATGACAAACCCACAGCCAATATCATACTGAATGGGCAAAAACTGGAAAAATTCCCTTTGAAAACTGGCACAAGACAGGGATGTCCTCTCTCACCACTCCTATTCAACATAGTGTTGGAAGTTCTGGCTAGGGCAATCAGGCAACACAAAGAAATCAAGGGTATTCAGTTAGGAAAAGAAGTCAAATTGTCTCTCTTTGCAGATGACATGATTGTATATTTAGAAAACCCCATTGTCTCAGCCCAAAATCTCCTTAAGCTGATAAGCAACTTCAGCAAAGTCTCAGGATACAAAATTAATGTGAAAAAACCTCAAGCATTCTTATACACCAGTAACAGACAGAGAGCCAAATCATGAATGAACTTCCATTCACAATTGCTTCAAAGAGAATAAAATACCTAGGAATCCAACTTACAAGGGATGTAAAGGACCTCTTCAAGGAGAACTACAAACCCCTGCTCAGTGAAATAAAAGAGGACACAAACAAATGGAAGAACATACCATGCTCATGGATAGGAAGAATCAATATCGTGAAAATGGCCATACTGCCCAAGGTTATTGATAGATTCAATGCCATCCCCATTAAGCTACCAATGAGTTTCTTCACAGAATTGGAAAAAACTGCTTTAAAGTTTATATGGAACCAAAAAAGACCCCGCATCTCGAAGACAATCCTATGTCAAAAGAACAAAGCTGGAGGCATCATGCTACCTGACTTCAAACTATACTACAAGGCTACAGTAACCAAAACAGCATGGTACTGGTACCAAAACAGAGATATAGACCAACGGAACAGAACAGAGCTCTCAGAAATAATACCACATATCTACAGCCATCTGATCTTTCACAAACCTGAGAGAAACAAGAAATGGGGACAGGATTCCCTATTTAATAAATGGTGCTGGGAAAATTGGCTAGCCATAAGTAGAAAGCTGAAACTGGATCCTTTCCTTACTCCTTATACAAAAATTAATTGAAGATGGATTAGAGACTTAAATGTTAGACCTAATACCATAAAAATCCTAGAGGAAAACCTAAGTAGTACCATTCAGGACATAGGCATGGGCAAAGACTTCATGTCTAAAACACCAAAAGCAACGGCAGCAAAAGCCAAAATTGACAAATGGGATCTCATTAAACTAAAGAGCTTCTGCACAGCAAAAGAAACTACCATCAGAGAGAACAGGCAACCTACAGAATGGGAGAAAATTTTTGCAATCTACTCTTCTGACCAAGGGCTAATATCTAGAACCTACAAAGAACTCAAACAAATTTACAAGAAAAAAACAAACAACCCCATCAAAAAGTGGGCAAAGGATATGAAGAGACATTTCTCAAAAGAAGACATTCATACAGCCAACAGACACATGAAAAAATGCTCATCATCACTGGCCATCAGAGAAATGCATATCAAAACCACAATGACATACCATCTCACACCAGTTAGAATGGCGATCATTAAAAAGTCAGGAAACAACAGGTGCTGGAGAGGAAGTGGAGAAATAGGAACACTTTTACACTGTTGGTGGGATTGTAAACTAGTTCAACCATTATGGAAAACAGTATGGCGATTCCTCAAGGATCTAGAACTAAGAAGTACCATATGACCCAGCCATCCCATTACTGGGTATATACCCAAAGGATTATAAATCATGCTGCTATAAAGACACATGCACACGTATGTTTACTGTCACACTATTCACAATAGCAAAGACTTGGAATGAACCCAAATGTCCATCAGTGACAGACTGGATTAAGAAAATGTGGCACATATACACCATGGAATACTATGCAGCCATAAAAAAGGATGAGTTTGTGTCCTTTGTAGGGATATGGATGAAGCTGGAAACCATCATTCTTAACAAACTATCACAAGAACAGAAAACCAAACACCACATGTTCTCACTCATAGGTGGGAACTGAACAATGAGATCACTTGGACTCGGGAAGGGAAACATCACACACCGGGGCTTATTATGGGGATGGGGGAGGGGCTAGGGGGAAGGATTGCATTGGGAGTTATACCTGATGTAGATGACGAGTTGATGGGTGCTGACGAGTTGATTGGTGCAGCACAGCAACATGGCACAAGTATACATATGTAACAAACCTGCACTTTATGTACATGTACCCTAGAACTTAAAGTATAATAATAATAAAAAAAAAATACATACATACATATATATATATTTTATTTATTTATTTATTTTTTGAGATGGAGTCTCCTTCTATCGCCCAGGCTGCAGTGCAGTGGTTTGATCTTGGCTCACTGCAAGCTCCGCCTCCTGGGTTCACGCCATTATTCCTGCCTCAGCCTCCCGTGTAGCTGGGACTACAGGTGCCCGACACCGCGCCCGGCTAATGTTTTGTATTTTTAGTAGAGACGGGGTTTCACAGTGTTACCCAGGATGGTCTGGATCTCCTGACCTCGTGATCCGCCCGTCTCGGCCTCCCAAAATGCTGGGATTACAGGCGTGAGCCCCCGCGCCCGGCTGATTCATGTGTATTTTATACGGTTACAAGATGCAACAATTAAGGGAACATCAGAGATTTCATAGTGCAAATGAATTATACAGTGAAAGAATTTAATTGCAGAGTATTGACACATCTTATCCTTTCAAAATGCTTCAGTGAATTGAATTATAGCCCTCCTATAATTTTAAAGAGTATATAATTTGTTTTCCCTTTTATACTTTATCTTTTGCTTTAAAGCTAGACAAGTTGTTTTTTGTTGTTGTTGTTGTTGTTGTTTTCCTGAGAAGGAGTCTGGCTCTGTCGCCCCGGCTGGCCTGCAGTGGCGCCATCTCGGCTCACTGCAAGCTCCGCCTCCCGGGTTCACACCATTCTCCTGCCTTAACCTTCCGATTTTCTGGGACTACAGGCACCCACCATAATGTCCACCTAATTGTTTTGTATTTTTAGCACAGACAGGGTTTCACCGTGTTGGCCAGGATGGCCTCAATATCCCCACCTTGTTGTCGCCCTGCCTCCGCCTCCCAAAGTGCTGGGATCATAGGCGTGAGCCATCGTGCCCGGCCAGATAAAATAAATACGGAGAGATGTGCATATATGTGTGCCTGTATCTCCAAGTCAATTATAAAATGTAACATAGCAGTACATAAGAAAACATCAAAAATTAAACCAATAAGTATCTAATAGTCATCATTCTTTTTTCAGCAGCTATCTGCATAGGGAAAAAAATAAAAAAGTCTACATATGACTAGATCAAAATTTAAAATTAACAATTTTAGTCATCAGAATTTAAAGAGATAAGTGTATAGACTCGTTTCTTATTAAGTATTCATTTCTGGAATTTTTTGAATTTCCCTGGAGGTTAAATAGTAATTTGTCTCCTTCCATAATTTCAGATTTTCACAGTCATCTAAAAGATAGATAAGATAGTTATCACAAAGGCAAAGTTTGAAAGTTGGTATTTCTGTCCCTCTCTCCTCATTCTAATTCCCATTCTACACTCTTCTGGACATAACTGCAATTTTCATTTGAAGTAATAACTGTTCCTAGAAAAAAAAGGGCAGAGGCATTTGAGTTCTTTGACAGCAGCACAAACAAATATAACATTCTCAAACAGCCTTGATAGAAGATGAAGTTCAACAGTGAGCATGTAGTACAAGAATGTGGATCTCTCTGTTATACCCAAAAGACTGGAAGGGAATCTTCTCCAAGGCTAATTATACAGCCACTGCCAGGAAGCAATCTCTGTAATCTCCATGATTCCCTACCTCTCTTTTGGAGCTGGCACACCTAAGAATAGCTATTATGAAGTAAACCTCCTCTGTCCTTATGGGGAGATGGGTTGTTTTGCCATGAACTCAGGGCTGCCATTATCTCCATAAATATTCCATTCAATGTGACAGCAAAGAGTTAAGATGCAATCCCAGGATGCATTTCAGGAGAATTTCCAGGGATCCACTCATAGCATGCTCTTTCTTCCATGTGACTGAGATAGAAAAATATTTGCTGAGTAACTGCTCATCGTTGAGTGAGGGGACTCTGTTTAGCAAAACCTCTCAAACCATGTTTTACTTCTGCTGTCAAACCACAACAATCAACAGAGAAGACTTCTCAGATAAAACGTGGATTTCTCCCCATGCGTACTGTATTAGCCTGTTCTCACACTGCTAAAAAAGACATACTCAAGTCTTGGTAGTTTAGAAAAGTTTAATGCACCCACAGTCCCACATGGCTGGAGAGGCCTCACAATTATGGCAGAAGACAAAGGAGAAGAAAGGCATGTCTTTCATGGAGGCAGGCAAGAGGGAGTGTGCAGGGGAATTTCCGTTTATAAAACAATCAGACCTTGTGAGACTTATTCACTATCACAAGAACAGCATGGGAAAGATCTGTCCCCATGATTCAATTACCTCACACCAGGTCCCTCCATGGCCCACTGGAATTATAGGAGCTACAATTCAAGATGAGATTTGGGTGGGGACAAAACCAAACCATATCACACACCAAGCAGTGGACATCAAGTATGTATCCTCTAATTAAATGTGGACACTCTCTATCTGGATATAGTGTCAGATCCCACAGCGTGATGATTCAGTCCCTAAAACTGCCCTCTACCCTGAGACACCAGTAGCAACTCTAGGCCTCCTGAAGTTCTAAATGACCAGCTTCCAGTTAGGGTTCCCATGATTCACTCTTTGGGTTCCATTAATTTGGTAGAGTAGCTCACAGAATTTATGGAAACACATTGATGGTTTATTATAAAGGACACAAATGAAGAGGGATGTAGGGCAAAATATAGGGGAAAAAGTGAAGAACTTTTATGCTCTACCTGGGCACACCACCCTCCAGCCACGTTCAGCCACCCAGAAGTTCTTTGGACCCAGTCCTTTTTGGGTTTCATGAAGACTTCATTATATAGAGATGATTGACAACTGTGTACAAATGCAAGTGGACCGAAAAAACAGGATCTAAACCCAGCAAGGAGTCTATTCAGACTTTTCTTGGCCTCTCTGGGTAGCAGTTCTTCCTCTAAGGTATGGGAAAGAATGCTCTCTAGAATGGGGGTCTTTTGCCCCACAATCAGTTTACAATCTTTCCTGGCAGGGGAAAAGACGACTAAAGAAATTCAGAGACAGGTTCTGTTTTCTGAGACCTAAAGTGTCCCAACATTATAACAAAAGACCGAAATAAGGGTAATGGGAGTTATAAGTTGGGAACTATGTACAAAAACCTCTGTGTGTAGGGGTGTGTATGTGTTGTCCAATCACATTTCTACTTGTTCTCAATCAGGCTTATGTGATGAAGCCTGCATAAAACACATACATATATGTGTTTGTGTGTTTCTGTATGAGTGTGTATCATTTATATGTATATATTCACAATATCATAGATCCCATGTGAGAATATTTATGAGTGGTGGCAGGGGCTGGGCAGGGTATGTATATGAAGCATTGTCTTGACCTAGCAGCCAAGGGCAGTAGCTATCCTAAGGATCTCCTAGCATGACTGAAGAGCCTGCTATATCTAGTCCATTGCCACACAGATCCACGTTTAATGATTTATAGGAAAAATTGGTCAGGCATCTGGACTGATCTGCATGAGGAATGCCACAGCCTCATGAATAGAAAACCCCATGTGGTTGCACTCTCAGAACCTTGGAACTGATTCTCAGAGAGGTTCCACCCATCACTGAGCACCTTCCATGATGAAAATTCAAGTGTGTGAAAAAGTACAATGCTGTCTGTCTTGGAGAATACTGGAAATTTTTGAGATATGTATACTCTTGTAATAAGCTAATTTTACAAGAAGTTTTCAAAATGAGAATCACAAACCAGAGAGGATCCTGAAATCAATAGAGTGAGTTGCAGTGGGCCTTCCTTAAAATGAAGGGCATTGTGGCTTACAGTCGCCTCTAGTTTGCAGATACCTGTGCTAGCTGAGTGACTTCCACACTTTGTCTTGCAAAACATCCTCAGGGACTACAGGTGTGGGGAAAAGAAGGTGAGAGGCCGGAATCTAGAGTTGTCTAATTCTCACCTCCTGCTAGCCCCATGGGTTCAACAACAACTCCCTGGTTTTGTCTGTTTGGCACATTGAACTATCAGCAGATCAGCTCATGTGTGCCTCAGTATGTTGGGATTTCAATATGAAATTATTTTATCTTGAAACAAACGGCCTTGCGGGAAGTTGAATTAGTCAACCAGGGATGCCATAACAAAGTACCATAGGCTGCAGGGCTTCAATTACAAAGATTTAATTCTCTCACATTCTGGAGGCTGCAAGTCTGAGGTCCAGGCATCACAGGGCTGGTTCCTCCTGAAGCCTCCCTCCTTGGCGTAGTTGCTGTCTTCCCTCTGTCCTCATATGGTCATCCCTCTATGTGTGTGTGTGTCCTCATCTCTCCTAATAACACCCCAGTCAGATAGGACTAGGGTCCACCCATATGACTTTACTGTACCTTAAAATTAATAATAATTATTAATAATAAATTAATTAATTATTAATAAATTATTTAGAGACAATCTCCAAATCTTATCATTCTGAGGTCCTGGGGGTTAAGAGTCAGCATATGAATTTGGGAGGACACAATTCGACCCATTATAGAAGGGCTGAATATATTCTACCATAACAACATCTCCATGTAATTTCATAAAGTTACCTTCAGTTGTTGGGACAGTCTGGTTTCTCACTGCACAAACCACCATCACAACAGTTCAGGTAGGCTTATCAGGTCCAGTATATTCCTTGGATGCCCAGATGGGGAGGAAGGAGAGGACCACTTAGAATCAATTTTCTTGGGCTCCCATGGAGAAATTGGAGTCCTCTGGTTCTCTGCTGGATGGGCTGCGTTGTTCTACTTCATGATTATGGAATTGCCTCAATAAGCCCTAGGACAAGGAGATCTCTACAAAACAGTATCAGGTCATATTTTCTGATTTATCTTCTGTTGGTTGCAACACAGTACAAACTCTGACGGGGCATGGTTTTTGTTCAATATTATGCCATAGTGACAAAATAGAGTTTCCCAGTGCCATTCACTCTTGTGGAATCTCGGTGCTTGTGATGTGCCACTTGCAGAATCCATCATCTCTCTTTCTACAAACCAAATAACTCACTGAAGGCAGACAGGGAGGGATTCAAACATTTAACCCCAAATCACATTTTACATTTCACAGCAGGCTCAAGACCTAAAAATAATTTATCTGGGATATGTAAAGTTGTTCTTTATGGGACCAAATTCAGAAATCTGTATTTACTGTGAATTAAATCTCATGATTTAAATTTATATTTTTATTTTAACCTATTAATTAAAAAATGCTAACCCACTTATAGCATTATCTGCAGGTGTTTATTTTCATTTGCCATCTGAAAAACATCTCTTCATTTTAGCTCCATCCCCACACAGATGACATGGCAATAAAGGCCCACTCTATTAGAGACATCACACTTCAACTTTGGCATTGCTTACTTTTTTTAAAGAACCTTTGAAGGTTGTTGAACTTAAAACAAATCTGCAGAATTGTATGGATTTTCAGCTCACGTTTTCTTTTGGCTTGTTCACAAGAAGTCAGCAAGATACTACTGAAATAATGATGGTTCCCAAATTTGGAGCTGAGAGACTTTACTCCAGAGAGTTAGCTTCTCAGGTCATCAGTATTCTTAATGATGCCATGGAAACACTGACAACTAATAGCTATTGAGAACTTACCTGCATTTAATTTTCACAATATTTTGTTTTTATACCTTATATAAAGCAATTCTTACAGTTACCACTGTCTTATATATAAGAAAACAGATTTAAAAAGGTTAGTTCATGCACTTGAGTTCTCATAGCTAGAAAGAGGAAAAGTTAAGAGTTGAATGTAAACCTGCCTAACTCCTGACTTCTGATTTGTCAGGATCATGAGAGAATTCCAGTTGGTGTTCATGAAGCTCTTGACATAGGAGAGTTGTCTGAGACATGGTGCATTCTATCCTTAAATATACGGTTTTGCCAATCATTTTTTTGAAATACAGATTTAACATGATTGAACACTTTAGTCAAGACTACCATTCTTACTTGCATCATGAAAAGGAAGTGAAAAGAATCTTGCAAAATGTTTACCTAGAAAACTCATGCTGACTTTTACAAAGTAGCTCTTAATTTTTCCTAAAGGCTTACAAAATATTTGCTTAAGCAACTGCTAGAATTGGGAACAGGAGTTATATATCTATCACCAGAGTACTATTTTTTTTTTCTATTTTAGGGAATTTCATTTAAAAACTACAGCGGGAACAAGCATTCTATGAAATCTGCAGTGTGGACACTATATAAGAGAAATGACTTGGTTTCCCCAATAACTTAGTTACAAGAGGAAAAGGGAAGCGAAAAAGGAGAGAATAAAAGTTTAAAAACCCCAAAAGATAGCTTCAATTATGTCAGATGCTATGCTCTCAGGTTACAATACTGGTAATGTGAAGAAATACCCCTACTCTACAGAATTATTTCATTTCTCACCAAAATATTTAATCTTATAGAAAATCAAAATTTCATGTTGAAACTGTTCCAACACTTTTTAGGCATCCACTTTGCACCACCTTGAGCCATCCACCTTGAGCTAAATGATAAATAGATTTCTTTTAAACTTAAACACTTTTTTTTTTAAATTTATTTATTATTATTATACTGTAAGTTGTAGGGTACATGTGCATAACGTGCAGGTTTGTTACATATGTATACTTGTGCCTTGTTGGTGTGCTGCACCCATCAACTCGTCATTTACATCAGGTATAACTCCCAATGCAAGGAGGTCGTAAGTTGAAACTAGTCATAAAGTGACATCAGAAAAGCCCTAATTTAAGATATTCTACACAAAACTTGAGTAGTTTTCATGCCATAACAAGACTAAAGAACTGCCCTGGATTAAAAGAGACTCAATAAACAGGACAACTGAAGCATGATTTTGGAGTCTCACAATTGGTAGCATCTGAATTGGTCCCTAGATTACATCCTAGCATTGTATCAGTGTTAAGTTTCTGATTCTGATCACTGCACTGTGGTTATATAAGAGACTGCCTTGTTCTAGGATATTCTTCCTGTGGTTTTTAACTATGCAAGTTTTGAATTAGTTGCAGGAAGGTATTTGAATACTCCTGTAGAATTTAAGTGTCTACATTATGCTTGAGCAATATAGTACCCTCCCAATCTCATTGTCTTGCATACTTATCCAACGTTCTCTGTTCTGAATTTACATTTACATTTATTGAGTTTCATTCAAGTAAATATTTTTTGGAATAAAAAGCTATTTTACCTCCCACTATGGAAGTCTTGTTTATTTTAAAGATGACCTAGTAGCTATATAGAGCACAGGGACACAGAAATAGTATGAATTAAGAACTGCCATTTTTCAGAAGTGGCTGAGACCACTCACCCTGACATGACAACACAGGGAAGTTTGCCAGAATAAGCTCCCAGTGTTTCTTAAAGCGTGGTTTCCAGACCATGCACATTAGCATTCCCTAGGTGCTGACTGAATAGGCAGAGCCCAAGGACCCACTCCAGACACACTGAATCAGAATCTCTAGGGATTTAGCTGGGGAACCCACATTTTAAATTCACTGCCCAGGTGCTTCTTGTCATTTAACAATGAATAAATATTGATTAGTATCCTCTGTGTGCCAGATGCCATTGAAGGTCCTGAAGATAACGGTGTACAAAACATCAAATAGAATACAAAATGGTATAGCCATTTTGGAACTTTAGCATTTCCTTGTAAAACTAAATCCAATTTTACCACATGATCCAGCAAACATATTTGTTGGTATTTATCGAAATGAGTGGAAAACTTATACAAAAATCCACACATCAGTATTTATTACAGCTTTATTCATAATCACTGAAACATAAGGAACAGCCAAGATATCATTAGTAGGTGAATGAATACCATGGAATATTATTCAGTGCTCAAAAGCTTGAGTTATCAAGCCATGAAAGATATGCAGGAACATTAAGCACATATTACTAAGTGAAAGAAGCCAGTCTGAATAGGCTACAGACTATATGATTCTAGTTAGATGACATTCTGGAAAGGCAAAGCTATGGACACAGTAAAAAGTTCAGTGTTACTAAGAGTTGGGGGAGAGAGAAGAGTGGATGAATAGGTGGAGCACACAGAATGTATTGGGCAGTGAAACTACTCTGCATGACACTATTATGATGTCCTTATGTCATTATACGTTAGTTAAAACCCATAGAGTTTACACCACAAAGAGTGAGTGTTAATGTCAACTGTGGACTTTGAATAATAATTTTTTTAAAAAAATGCATTGTTGTATACAATTACTAAATTAAAATAATAATAATTCAGCAGGTATTTGTAGATTCACGGAGTTTGGAATTGGCACTAAACCTTAAGAGCAAATATCCTAAGGGATATATGTGAGTTCAATTAGGATTTCATAAATAGAATAATCTGAGTCAACAGGTTCAATATTTTTATTTGACTATATATATTTGTACTTATATTTGATTATCAATAATATTAATCAAAAATATTTGATTTATATAGTATATTTAATATATAATATATTTCAATATATATTTATAAATATATATAATTCATGTATATGTATAGAGTGAGAGACAGAGAGACAGAGTGCAGGTAATTATATATTTTGCCAGTGTTCAGCATGTGAAAAATTTTAGATGTTAACTTAAAAATAAGCAAAGAAGGATGTTGTTTTTCAAAATTATTTTAGTGGGTAGTAGAAGAGTTTCAAGAAGTAGTGTTTTATTCACCTTCATATTTATCATTTGAGTTTGATAACGTTTGCAAGGAGTTGGTCTACGCAGTAGTGATAGTATATCCAGATGGGAACCAAGGAGTGGGCATGAAATGGGAGAAAATTAGAGTAAAATGGGAACAAATCCTGGGAATCTATGTAGGAGAAATAACAGGTTACTCTCCCACGTGTAATGAGGTCTATTTACATCACTACTTCAGAGAAGTAGGAAAGGAAAGAGAATCTCTAGTCCAAATCTTTAAATAATTTATTACGAAGAAATGGATTGGGGCAGAGAGAGGACTGTTTCATTTTACAACAAAACACATTTTATATTTTGATATCCTGATTCTCAGGGATACAAACATCATATTTTCACATTTCCACACCATGGAAGTGCGGGTATATGGCTCCATCTTCAGCACTTGGAACTGAAAATTGGTCTGTGGAGATGAAACTGAACAGAAGAAAGCAGCAAGGCAGACAGAGTTAGGGTTGGAAAGGGGACTAAAGAAACTACAGAAAACTCTCCAGATGAATGTACTGATGTAATAGAATCCAAAACAGCAGCAGAAACACTGCCTTTCCTCTTAGACTACAAAGAGGACTGAGAAAGTTCAGATTTACTGATCCTTACTGACGCGTTCTTAAAAACCTGTTAGAGTCCTAAGCATTTTCTCCTATTGGTATTGAGACCTTACCCTTGTCCTATACAGATGATATGCCTCAAAATGGAATGGAGGGCCATACCCTGTGGGAGGGAAAGGATCTCCAAGGTTGGAAGAGTGATGCCTTTTTAAATCACTTCTTATCATATGAATAGGAAGGATATCACCTTAATTTTAGAGTCTATGATTTCTGAGGCTCCCCATATCATAGCTTCAGGAATAGCATTTGTTAGGCCTGCTAGTCTGAGGAGAGATCCTAAAATTCTAGATAGTCCCCCCAACAATGCAGTTTTGGGCAGAAATTATGTCTTTCTGATTGGTGAGCCTAGGGGTGTAAAAAAGGGGACAGATTCCCAAAAATTATATGACAAATCATCCTTATAAGAGAAACTAGGAGAGCACTAGGAACAGGGAGTGGTTTCTGGAAGCAGAACTAGCCTAAGAGAGAAGAGGCAGGGGGAAGTTTGTCTGATAGACATTAGGACCCAGGAGGCAAGGGTCACGATAGATAGAATAGATGGGTGAGTCTCCACGTAACTTTGAGAGTTCTGCACATAGCTGCAGGGTCAACCAACTTTTTGTCAGGACCCTGGAGATGAATGGTTTTCCTTCCTGTCAACCCTCTTCTCAGCCCAGAAGTACGGGAAAAGTGGAAGCAGATTCCAGGCAAAACAATGCTCCTGACTCTGAAGAGTCAGGGGTTGCTAGAGAGCCCTTTCCCAGAAAGTCTGACATCTGTGTCTTTAGTCTGGTACTGTGCTAGTCACTTTTAACTGTTCGACAGGTGCCCAGTGGTTAGCCCCTGAATTCTAAGGAAAAATAGGAGAGAATAGCAAGTGAAAGTGGTCCAATGGTACTGCCTGTTCTAAAAACTCATGAAGGTGGAATCCTGTAGTAGATAGTCATTGTTCAAGCCTTTATTCATTCACCATATTTTTAATAGGATAATCCATGTTGTGTGTATCAACAGTTTGTGTTCCTCTTCGCTGCCAAGTGTATTAAAATAGCAAGATTTGTTTTTCTATTCTCCTAATGTTAGATACGTGAGCCATTTCCACCTTTTAACCTATTATACATAAAGTTTATTTTAGTTTTCTTGTACAAGTCTTTTTGATATGTGTTTTCATTTATCTTGGATAAATAGGAGTAGGATGGCTAGGTTTTGAGTCATGTCTAGCAGTTTACATAATTTCCAGCTGTTTTCCCAAGTCATTGTACCATTCTATACTCACTAGATGTATATAAAAGTTTCTTTTGCAATCATGCATGGAGGTTTACATCTGTAATCCCACACCTGTAACCACAGCCTTGGAGAGGCTGAGGTGGGTGGACTTCCTAAGCATAGGAGTTCAAGACTAGCCTGGCCAACATTGTGAAATCATGCCTCTACTTGTATACACACACACACATCCTAAACACACACAGAAAGAAAAAAAAGTTGCTTTTGCTTCGTGTCACCATGAACATTGACATTGTCAATCTTTTATAATTTTAATGTTGGGGTGCCTAGTGGATTTTCATTGCATATGCTTGATGACCAATGAAGTTGAATTGTCTTCTGTGTATACACTAGCCATTTATTTATGATTTCATGAAAATCTTTTGCTTAATTTTTTGCCTTTTTAATTGAAAAGTTTTTCTTTTTGTTACTGAGCTATAAAAGTTCCTCAAATGTCATAGGTCTTGGCCCTTTATCCAAAATGTGTTTGCTCAGTATTTTCTCCCAGTCTTCTTGAAACTGGTGATGTCTACTGTGTATTATGAGATCTCTCCACTCTGGTTGATATGAGCATGAACTGTTTTCATTCCAGTAGGAATTCAAGGACTCATTTAGTGGACTTATTTCTGGAGCTTCTCTAAATAATGTAGAGATCTGAACAGAGGGTGGCTAGAGACTGCTCTGTAGATCCCAGGGGCCATCTCTCTGTAGTCATCCTTCCCCTCCAGCACTGTGCCTTGCAAATATCAGCAAGCCTAGACTCCTCACCTTTTAAAAATGGGTCTTGTATCATCAGTTCAGCAAAACCAACAGCTGTTTAGCTTTCTCTTCCTTGCATTGAAGACTAGAAAGTGCCATAGGCAATACGTTGGAGCCATGTGAGTGCTGACTTTTGGTGTTCTTCATATCAAGGATCACAGTCATGATTACTATAGTCCATATTCTGAAAACCATAGTTTCATGTATTTTCAGCTAATTGTTAGTGTTCCAGTAATTCCGTTAGCTGTTAATCCTTCTTGAGCAGAAGCAAAGTATCTCTAATTTCTTCATTATTTTTATCCTTCTGCACCAAAATTGCTAAAATCTACTACATTTAAGTCAATTCTACCATTACAATAGTCTTCCAGAAGTGAATTCGTCTTGAAATTGTCTTCTTCCCCATTATTCAATGTAATACATGTATATAACTGGTGATTTTTCAAATTTCTCTTTTTTAATCTAAGTAAGTAAGCTTCATAGAAAGAGGCTCATATGAAAGTGTATTAGATATTTAATTATGGGGGGGGCAGAGCAAGATGGCCGAATAGGAAGGGCTCCAGTCTCCAACTCCCAGCGCGAGTGACACAGAAGACTGGTGATTTCTGCATTTTCAACTGAGGTACTGGGTTCATCCACTAGGGAGTGCCAGACAATCAGTGCTGGTCAGCTGCTGCAGCCTGACCAGCAAGAGCTGAAGCAGGGCGAGGTATTGCCTCACCTGGGAAGCGCAAGAGGGAAGGGAATCCCTTTTCCTAGCCAGGGGAACTGAGAAACACAACACCTGGAAAATCGGGTAACTCCCACCCCAATACAGCGCTTTAAGCAAATGGACACACCAGGAGATTATATCCCACACCTGGCCGGGAAGGTCCCACGCCCACAGAGCCTCCATCATTGCTAGCACAGCAATCTGCGATCTAACCACAAGGCGGCAGAGAGGCTGAGGGAGGGGCGCCCACCATTGCTGAGGCTTAAGTAGGTAAACAAAGCCACTGGGAAGCTCAACTGGGTGGAGCTCACAGCAGCTCAAGGAAACCTGCCTGTCTCTGTAGACTCCACCTCTGGGGACAGGGCACAGCTAAACAACAACAACAACAAAAGCAGCAGGAACCTCTGCAGACGCAAATGACTCTGTCTGACAGCTTTGAAGAGAGCAGTGGATCTCCCAACATGGAGGTTGAGATTTGAGAAGGGACAGACTACCTGCTCAAGTGGGTCCCCGACCCCTGAGTAGCTTAACTGGGAGACATCCCCCACTAGGGGCAGTCTGACACCCCACACCTCAGAGGGTGGAGTACACCCCTGAGAGGAAGCTTCCAAAGTAAGAATCAGACAGGTATAGTCGCTGTTCAGCAATATTATATCTTCTACAGCCTCTGCTGCTGATACCCAGGCAAACAGGGTCTGGAGTGGACCTCAAGCAATCTTCAACAGACCCATAGCTGAGGGTCCTGACTGTCAGAAGGAAAACTATCAAACAGGAAGGATACCTACACCAAAACCTCATCAGTACGTCCCCATCACCAAAGAGCAGAGGCAGATAAAACCACAAAGATGGGGAAAAAGCAGGGCAGAAAAGCTGGAAATTCAAAAAATAAGAGCGCATCACCCCGTGCAAAGGGCTGGCGCTCGCCAGCAGTGGATCAAAGCTGGGCAGAATGATTTTTGATGAGATGAGAGGAAAACTTCCAGTCCATCAAACTTCTCAAGAACTAAAAAGAGGAGGAATTCGTGCAGGTCACAAAGAAACTAAAAATCTTGAAAAAGTGGAAGAATTGATAGCTAGAGTAATTAATGCAGAGAAGGTCATAAATGAAATGACAGAGATGAAAACCATGACACAAGAAATACGTGACAAACACACAAGCTTCAGTAACCGACTTCGATCAACTGGAAGAAAGAGTATCAGCGATTGAGGATCAAATGTATGAAATGAAGCGAAGAAATCTAAAAGAAAAAAGAAGAAAAAGAAATAGACAAAGCCTGCAAGAAGTATGGGATTATGTAAAAGACAAATATACGTCGATTGGGGTGACTGAAAGTGGGGAGAAAATGGAACCAGAAGTTGAAGAAACACTCTTCAGGATGTCATCAGGAGAATTTCCCCAATAGTAGGGCAGGAATAACGATAAAATCAGGGCTCTGAGAATGCCAAAAGATGCTCTCAAGAAGAGGCAACTCCAAGACACATAATTGCCAGATTCACCAAAGTTGAAATGAAGGAAAAAATCTTAAGGGCAGCCAGAGAGAAAGGTCGAGTTGACCCACAAAGGGAAGCCCATCAGACTCACAGCAGATCTCTCGGCAGAAACTCTCCAAGCCAGAAGAGAGTGGGGGCCAATATTCAACATTCTTAAAGAAAAGAATTTTCAACCCAGAATTTCATATGCAGCCAAACTAAATTTCATAAGTGAAGAAGAAATAAAATTCTTTACAGACAAGCAAATGCTTAGAGATTTTGTCACCACCAGGCCTGCCTTACAAGAGACCCTGAAGGAAGCACTAAACATGGAAAGGAACAACTGGTACCAGCCATTGCAAAAACATGCCAAAATGTAAAGACCATCGAGGCTAGGAAGAAACTGCATCAATTAATGAGCAAAATAACCAGTTAATATCATAATGGCAGGATCAAGTTCACACATAACAATATGAACCTTAAATGTAAATGGACTAAATGCTCCAATTAAAAGACACAGACTGGAAAATTGGATAAAGAGTCAACTCATCAGTCTGCTGTATTCAGGACACCCATCTCACAGGAAGAGACATACATAGGCTCAAAATAAAGGGATGGAGGAAGATCTACCAAGCAAATGGAGAACGAAAAAAAAAACAAGGGTTGCAATACTAGTCTCTGATAAAACAGATTTTAAACCATCAAAGATCAAAAGAGACAAAGAAGGCCATTACATAAGGGTAAAGAGATCAATTCAACAGGAAAATCTAACTATCTTAAATATATATGCACCCAATACAGGAGCACCCAGATTCATAAAGCAAGTCCTTAGAGTCTTACAAAGAGACTTAGACTTCCATACAATAATAATGGGAGACTTCAACACTCCACTGTCAACATTAGACAGATCAACGAGACAGAAAGTTAACAAGGATATCCAGGAATTGAACTCATCTCTGCAGCATGCAGACCTAATAGACATCTATAGAACTCTCCACCCCAAATCAACAGAATATACATTCTTCTCAGCACCACATCACACTTATTCCAAAATTGACCACACAATTGGAAGTAAAGCACTCCTCAGCAAATGTACGAGAACAGAAATTATAATAAACTGTCTCTCAGACCACAGTGCAATCAAACTGGAACTCAGAACTAAGAAACTCAATCCAAACCGCTCAACTACATGGGAACTGAACAACCTGCTCCTGAATGACTACTGGGTACATAACGAAATAAAGGCAGAAATAAAGATGTTCTTTGAAACCAATGAGAACCAAGATACAACATACGAGAATCTCTGGGACACATTTAAAGCAGTGTGTAGAGGGAAATTTATAGCACTAAATGCACACAAGAGAATGCTGGAAAAATCTAAAATTGACACTCTAACATCAAAATTAAAAGAACTAGACAAGCAAGAGCAAACACATTCAAAAGCTAGTAGAAGGCAAGAAATAACTAAGATCAGAGCAGAACTGAAGGAGATAGAGACACAAAAAAAACTCCAAAAAATCAATGAATGGAGGAGTTGGTTTTTAAGAAAGATCAACAAAAGGTGACAGACCATAAGACTAATAAAGAAGAAAAGAGAGAAAAGAATCAAATGGTCACAAATGATAAAGGGATATCACCACCGACCCCACGAGAAATACAAAACCTGCATCAGAGAATACTATAAAACACATAAAATAAACTGGAAAATCAGAAAGAAATGGATAATTTCCTGGACACTTACACTCTTCCAAGACTAAACCAGGATTTGAATCCCTGAATAGACCAAAGAGCAGGCTCTGAAATTGAGGCAATAATTAATAGCCTACCAAAGAAAAATAGTTCAGGACCAGATGGATTCACAGCTGAATTCTACCAAGTACAAAGGAGGGCGGTAACATTCCTTCTGAAACGCCAATCAATGAAAAGAGGGAATCCTCCTAACTCATTTTATGAGGCCAACATCATCCTGATACAAAAGCAGCAGAGAAACAACAAAGAGGAATTTTAGACCAATATCCTGATGAACATCCCGATGCAAAATCCTCAATAAAATACTGGCAAACCCGAATCCAGCAGCACATCAAGGCTGTCGCGGTAAAGTGGGCTTCACCCTGGGATGCAAGGCTGTTTCAGCTCATAGAGTCAATAAAGCGTAATCCAGCATATACACAGAACCAAAGACGAAACCATATGATTATCTCCAATAGGTGCAGAAAAGGCTTTTTGACAAAATTCAACAGCCCTTCATGCTAAAAACTCTCAATAAATTAGGTGTGATGAGGGCACCGCAAAATCATAAGAGCTATTTATGACAAATTACGTAATATCTGTACTGAATGGGCACAAACTGGAAAAATTCCCTTTGAAAACTGGCTGGAACGGGGATGCCCTCTCTCACCACTCTATTCAACACAGTGTTGGAAGTTCTGGCTAGGGCAATCAGGCAAGAGAAAGAAATCAAGTGTATTCGGTTAGGAAAAGAAGAAGTCAAATTGTCCCTCTTTGCAGATGACATGATTGGATATTTAGAAAATCCCATTGTCTCAGCCCAAAATCTCCTTAAGCTGATAAGCAACTTCAGCAAAGTCTCAGGATACAAAATTAATGTGCAAAAATCTCAAGCATTCTTATACACCAGTAACAGACAAACAGAGAGCCAAATCAGGAATGAACTTCCATTCACAATTGCTTCAAAAGAGAATAAAATACCTAGGAAGCCAACTTACAAGGGATGTAAATGACCTCTTCAAGGAGAACTACAAACCCCTGCTCAGTGAAATAAAAGAGGACACAAACAAATGGAAGAACATACCATGCTCATGGATAGGAAGAATCAATATCGTGAAAATGGCCATACTGCCCAAGGTTATTGATAGATTCAATGCCATCCCCATTAAGCTGCCAATGAGTTTCTTCACAGAATTGGAAAAAACTGCTTTAAAGTTCATATGGAACCAAAAAACACCCCGCATCTCCAAGACAATCCTAAGTCAAAAGAACAAAGCTGGAGGCATCACGCTACCTGACTTCAAACTATACTACAAGGCTACAGTAACCAAAACAGCATGGTACTGGTACCAAAACAGAGATATAGACCAACGGAACAGAACAGAGTCCTCAGAAATAATACCACACATCTACAACCATCTGATCTTCGACAAACCTGAGAGAAAGAAGAAATGGGGAAAGGATTCCCTATTTAATAAATGGTGTTGGGAAAATGGGCTGGCCATAAGTAGAAAGCTGAAACTGGATCCTTTCCCTACTCCTTATACAAAAATTAGTTGAAGATGGATTAGAGACTTAAATGTTAGACCTAATACCATAGAAACCCTGGAAGAAAACCTAGGTAGTACCACTCAGGACATAGGCATGGGAAGGACTTCATGTCTAAAACACCAAAAGCAACGGCAGCAATAGCCAAAATTGACAAATGGGATCTCATTAAACTAATGAGATCTGCACAGCGAAAGAGACTACCATCAGAGTGAACAGGCAACCTACAGAATTGGAGAAAATTTTTGCCATCTACTCATCTGACAAAGGGCTAATATCCACAACCTACAAAGAACTCAAACAAATTTACAAGAAAAAAACAAACAACCCCATCAAAAAGTGGGCAAAGGATATGAACACACACTTCTCAAAAGAAGCCATTCATACAGCCAACAGACACATGAAAAAATGCTCATCATCACTGGCCATCAGAGAAATGCAAACCAAAACCTGAGATACCATCTCACACCAGTTAGAATGGCGATCATTAAAAGTCCGAAACAACAGGTGCTGGAAGGATGTGTTGAAATAAGACGCACACACTGTTGAACCAGGATTGTAAACTAGTTCAACCATTATGGGAAAACAGTATAGAAAGCGATTCCTCAAGGATCACAGAACTAAAAGTACCATATGACCCAGCCATCCCATTACTGGTATATACCCAAAGGATTATAAATCATGCTGCTTCCACCAAAGACACATGCACCGCGTGTATGTTTGTGCGGCACCATTCACAATAGCAAGACTTGGAATCAGCCCTGTGTCCATCAGTGACAGACTGGATTAAGAAAATGTGGCACACATATACACCATGGAATACTATGCAGCCATAAAAAAGGATGAGTTTGTCCTTTGGGGACATGGATGCAGCTGGAAACCATCATTCTTAGCAAACTATGCAAGAACAGAAAACCAAACACCGCATGTTCTCACTCATAGGTGGGGCTGATAATGAATCACTTGGACTGGGAAGGGGAACATCACACTGGGGGCCTATCATGGGGAGGGGAGAGGGGGGAGTGGGGAGGGATTGCATTGGGTGTTATACCTGATTATTAACTTAAAGTGTAATAATAATAAATAAATAAATAAAAGGAAAGAAAATAGATATTTAATTGGACTAAGTGAACGAGAGAAAATAAAGGTGATCCATATTGAACACACGCTTCTAATTCCTGCGATATTGATTTCACTCTAGAGTCAGTGTTACAACCCTTATGTACATAAAGGCCTTATTATTTTTCACTTTAGCTCTAATGAAGTATTTTTTATTATACTTTAAGTTTTGACATACATGCGCAGAAAGTGCAGCATTGCTACATAGGTATACACATTACCATGGTGGCTTGCTTCACCTATTAACCTGTTATCTACATTAAGTATTTCTCCAAATGCTTTCCTCCCCTATCCCAAACCCCCCAACAGGCCCAGGTGTACAATGTTCCCCTCCCTGTGTTGATGTGTTCTCATTGTTCATTTCCCGCTTATGACTGAGAATATGTGATATTTGATTTTCTGTTCTTGGGTTAGTTTGCTGAGAATTATGGTTTCCAGCTTCATCCATATCCCTGCAATGGACATAAACTCATCCTTTTTTATGACTGCATAGTATCCCATGGTGTATATGTGCCACATTTTCTTTACCCAATCTATCACTGATGGGCAATAGAGTTGGATTAAAGTCTTTGCTACGGTGAACAGTGCAACAGTAAACATACGGAGTCTTTATAGTAAAATGATTTATAATCCTTTGGGTATACACCCAATTATGGGATTGCTGGGACAAATGGTATTTGTGGTTCTAGATTCTTGAGGAGTAACTACACTGTTTTCCACAGTGGCTAAACTAATTTACACTCCCACCAACAGTATAAAAGCATTACTATTTCTCCACATACTCTCCAGCATCTGTTATTTGTTGACGTTTTATGATCGCCATTCTAACTGGCGTCAGACAGTATATTATTGTGATTTTGGTCAATGCAAAAATCCTCAAAAAATGCTTACAAAGAGTATCCAGCAGGACATCAAAAAGCTCATCCACCAGGATCAAGTTGACTTTATCCCTGGGATGCAAGACTGGTTCAACATATAGAAATCAATGTATGTAATCCATCACATAAACAGAACAAACGACAAAAACACAATGATTATCTCAATAGATGCAAAAAAAATGCCTTCAACAGAATTCAACAGCCCTTCATGCTAAAAACTCTCAATAAACTAGGTATTAATGGCAAAAGTATCTCAAAATAATGAGTTATTTATGACAAACGCACAACCAATATGATACTGAATAGGCAAAAACTGGAAGCATTCCCTTTGAAAACTGGCACAAGACAAGGAAGCCCTCACTCACCACTATTATTCAACATAGCATTGGAAGTTCTGGTCAGGACAATCAGGCAAGAGAAAGAAATAAAATGTATTCAAACAGGAAGAGTGGAAGTCAAATTGTTTGTTTGCAGATGACAAAGTTGTGTATTTAGAAAACCTCATTGTCTTAGCCCAAAATTTCCTTAAGCTGATAAGCAACTTCAGCAAAGTCTCAGGATACAAAATTAACATGCAAAAATCACATGCATTTCTTTACACCAATAACAGACAAACAGACAAATCATGAGTGAATTTCTATTCACAATTGCTACAAAGAGAATAAAATACCTAGGAATACAACTTACAAGGGATGTGAAGAACCTCTTCTAGGAGAATTACAAACTACTACTCAAGGAATTAAGAAAGGACACAAACAAATGGAAAAACAGTCCATACTCATGGATAGGAAGAATCAAAATAGCCAAAATACTGCCCAAAAATAATTTATATATTCAATGTTATCCCATCAAAGTACCATTGACTTTCTTCACAGAATTGGAAAAAACTACTTTGAATTTCATTTCATATAGAACCAAAAAAAAAAAAAAAAAAAGCCCACATAGCCAATATATTCCTAAGCATACATACATACGAAAACTATTGACTTAAGTATTTAACTTGTGTTGATGTTGCTAATTTGATCTGACAAAGTTTACTTAATTCTAGTCAGTTTTTATTAGTTTCCAAAAATACTCCACAAGTATAAATAATTTTGATGCATGTTCTAATCTTGACATGAATTTTACCTTCTTCTTTTGTGTTTTGTCATCTAAACTAAACTAAATATTGATAATAGTGATGACAACTAATATCTCGTTTCTGTATTTAACTATAAAATGGTTAAATAATATTTATCATATTTAATATTATATATTAAATATAGCTTCTTTCTCTATCTGTTTCACTTAGATTTTTTATTTGTAAGGGCTGTTTTAACTATCAAATACCTGTCTGACACCCATTGATATCGGTATGTGTTTTTTCACTTTCAATTTTTAAATCATCATTTATGCTGTTGTAATTTCTCATGTTGAGACTTTTATCATTTATGGAATAAATTTTAGTTGATTGTAATGCATTATTCTTTAGAGCTAGACCTGAATAATGACTCCCAATATTTTATTCAGAATTTTTCATCTGCATTCATAATAAAAATTAGTTTTTAAAAAAATCTTAACCATTCAATTTTCATTAATGTTTTACTCATGTTTAAAATGAATTTGGAAAATTTACATATTTTCTATTTCTAGCATATTTTAAACCACTGTTTCTCAAACTTTAGGATGCACAAGGCACCTACAAAGTTTTTTTAAATTATAGATTTCTGCTTCCATCACCAATGCTCTTCAACTCAGTAGTCACCAAATGGGTCCTGGAGGCTGTCATTTCTAACAAGCTCCCAGGTGAGGCTGATACTGCTGCTTGACCAGCACTCTCTAGCACTTTCAGAAATACTGGTATATATTGCACCAGAATTAGTAATCAAATAAGGATACAGGTAAATCAGCCACAAACTCACCCATAAACCCATTCACTGGCATTTTTAATGACAGAGTTTTTAAGATTATTAAAATGTTTTATAGTGTGGAAACTAATTTTGGAAGTTTATATGTTCCTAAGAAGTAATTCATTTCCCCTTTATAAATAAATGTGTTGGCACCTTCGGTAGTTTTCTAATTCTTCCTTTAAATTCTTAAAATAATCTTGAATTAAAGGAATATCTGTGTTAGCCTGACTTTCTAAACATTTTGTGAGGTAGATGATACTTTATTTTGGAGTGTGTGTGTGTGTGTGTGTGTGTATGTGCGTGTGTTTTATTTTATATTGTTTTGTCTCTTTCAATGATAAAGACCATATCTTCCAAACAATTACGCCGTTTATTATAGAAGAATGTATAACAAACCCAAGAGTAAATGAGATATTTCTTACAGTTTATTAGAGAAAAACAGTGCTTCATTTTTATAAAGTGTGTTCTCTGTTCCAAAAATGACAACATAAATATAAATCGATGAGTATTAAGCTTGTGGAAAAGTAATTGCAACTTTGGTCCAGAACCTAATAAAATCCAGCACATCATAATCAAAAAAATCCTATGTGTCTGTGCTGAAGATTCCTGGTCTGTAATGTCACTACTAAATAAAATGGCAGGACAGTATAAAATCCTTGTGATTCTGAGCTATAAAAATCATCTTTGAGACTTTTTCACTGCCAGAGCCTACCCGCCAAAACCTGAAGCAAGTTTAGCTATAATGGCTTTCTGGAATGACGGCACCAATAGAAACCCTGGCTCTGAATCTGAAGTTCACCAATTCACCTGGCAAGAGTAGATGGGTTTTCTGGACTTGGTAGACAACCTCATCATAATTAACCATATTCCATGAAGTTCCTCCAGGTCAAAACTGGATGCAAATTGGTTTTGTAACTCTTGTCAACATTCCACACTCTGGGATTGTTGAAAACCATACTTTTTTATAATAATAAAATAATAATAAAATGTCAGAAGTGACAATGGAAAAAGCCTTTCAATAAAGATCACCCATCTTCTTTAAAAAGATTTCAGGGGTCTTTCATACCTACCAGCAACTGTTAGGCCAAGAACATGCCACAGGAATTGCATTTCCTGTTGATAAAAAGCAGGCAGACGTAAAGTGCTTTGCAGGTTTATAATTGGAGATTGGTCTAAATTGCATAAAATATAAAAGTGATTCAGGAGCCTTTGTGAATCCTGATATCAAAACTTAAAATGTGTGATACCCTCAAAATCTATTCTAAGATCCAAGTATCTCTTCTGTTTTGGCCCCTTCAGAGTCTCTCCTGAAAATTGTAGATCAATTTTACTCACTTTCCATCTTCCTTCAAACCTAATGGTCCCCTGCAATCACTGCTGAGATGATATTACTCCTTCCCTCATAAGTTTTCATTTCCTATGGCATTTACTACCTCTTTATCTTTTGTTGCTGCTTAATCTTGCCTGACACCCTTTCTACTGATTTCCATAGGACAATGCTGCTTTAGTCTTGTTTTGGAAAAACTTCTAGAATATTTCAAGTTATGTGCAATAGTCTCCAACTTTCTAATCCTTACTCTAGATTTGAAATTTTTGCAAAAAAAGAAAACTGCCATATTTTATGCATCTCTCAGTCATAGTCTTGTGGTAGAATACATTGCAGTTGTGCAAAGGTTTTTCAATCAAATTGAATCTTGGTGAATTCTTTTCCAGAATGCATTTCTGCTTTGTCAATGTACTTATTATAAATCCTTTCCTTTGTAAATCTAACCAGAATCATTTTACCTTCTTTCCTTGCAACTGTTATTTTTAAGTAACTTCTCTAGATTATGAACAAAAAAGTTCATGTTATTTCTCAATTTATTTAATTTCACACAAGAAGATGAATGACACAGGAATTTTAAAGAAATAATATCTTTCACACATGCACACGTATGTTTATTGTGGCACTATTCACAATAGCAAAGACTTGGAACCAACCCTAATATCCATCAATGACAGACTGGATTAAGACAGTGTGGCACATATACACCATGGAATACTATGCAGCCATAAAAAAGGATGAGTTCATGTCCTTTATAGGGACATGGATGCAGCTGGAAACCATCATTCTCAGCAAATTAACACAGGAACAGTAAACCAAACACCACATGTTCTCACTTACAGGTGGGACTTGAACAATGAGAACACTTGGACTCAGGAAGGGGAACATCACACACTGGAGCCTGTTGTGGGATGCGGGGAGAGGGGAGGGATAGCATTAGGAGATATACCTAAGGTAAATGATGAGTTAATGGGTGCAGCACACCAACATGGCACATGTATACATATGTAACAAACCTGCATGTTGTGCACATGTACCCTAGAACTTAAAGTATAATTGAAAAAAGAAATTATATCTTTTAAATTTACTCTGTTTTCCTTGATTGTATAGACAGCAGTTAACAAGCTACTCTTGTTTAGTTATAACTAGTTTCATAAACAACATTTGAGGTTTACGCCTGACCAAATAAATCAAGTACAGAGAAAAAGAAAAAAAGAAATTCACATTCTGAGCTTTGGATCCAAATAAAATGACTCTAGGCCCACATGTTGCCATTATACAAAAAGACAGATCCCCCACCTATTAAAAAGATGAAGTAGCAACCAAGTTCCATGAACACCCAGTAATAAAAGATCATTTACAGTTTTCCATACAATACCCATGTCCACTTATATTAGTAAATTTAAAAACCAGTAGTGTACAAAACGTAAATTAGTGACTTCTTCAATATTTTAATAAAGGGTGATACAGTATGAAATTCCTATTTTATTTTTAAAGCCAATCCCATGAATCATGCCTCTAAATACTATGGTGACTAAATTGAACACCGCAAGGGTAGTGACATGTGACTTCAGTCACTCCCCAGGGTGAGAATTTTCAAAACTTGGGGCTAGAGGTAACGTACATATAAAACTACCATGTTGATTTTAATGATCATCTCTCTTTCAGGACTACTATTTTAAAGCTTGGAGGTGTTAATCTCAGCACCCCTTTATATATTTAAGGAGCATGAAGAACTGTAAAGAGCTTTGCATCATACTCAGAGCTTTTATTTATTGTTATTTACCACCTTGGAAATTGGAACTTAGACATTTCTGTAATATAGACTGAGTAATGCTATCTCATGACATAAATAACACATTTGTGAAAAAATAAACACAATTTACAAAGCAAATTTGAGAAATTAGAAGGGTGCTATTGGTTTACACTCTTGCAAATCTTTTTAACAGAAGAGCATAATAGAAAATGGTGTGATTCTAATAACTGCTTCTGCACACAACGTTGTCATATATTGTTTTGGTTACAGTCTATGAACAAAATCCATTCTTGGGCAGATATGTATTTGGAAAAGGGAGCATCTTTAAATAACCTTTCAGATGATTATGGATATTCTTTGATATTATACCCAAAATCTAGAAAGAGAAGTTTATTAAAGATTATTTGAAATTTGGAATCTGTCATCAATATTCATTATTTTTTAAAACATTGTTGTATTAAAATCCATGAATACATCATGTGCTTCAAATAGGTGTCTTAGGTTCACTTGAATAGCATAAAACAATAAATATATATTGAAAAATTGGTCTTTTAGCCATGCACAATTTTGTATCATGATGTATTTTTTCTTTACAAAATAGTTTCAGTAAATTTATTCAGATGATCCAAATATTCGCACATTTCATTATGTAGTACTAAAAATATCTTACTTGTCAATATCCCATGATCTCCTCAGAAAAGTCTTTAAGTATTGGAAAGCCCTCAAAGATTATCATTGACAATTACTGTCAGGGATTTATCTTTGGAATATATCTTTACAACACTTTGAAAGAGACCAAAGTGACTCATTTTGATCACTTTTAAGAAAATGTCTACCAAATCCTCAAGTCCAAAAGACAATATTTTATCTAAGAGTCGTTATTTCAAGTGAAGATTGTATGTCCTTTAAAAAGTGGCCAATTTAGCACACACCTCCCATATCTGTACAGTGCTTTGCTTCACACAAAATTACTCTTTGGTATCTGGAAAACTATTTTGTGCACAGTTCTTATCTTGTCACATCAAATGTTGAATGTGTATCTCAGGATTAAGGTTGAAGACAATTAGGATTATTTTGTGCTTCATCAGGGACATTCTTCAGTAATATGGGCTTTTTATAAACCATGAGTATGTAGCAGGAAACAATACTATGACAATTAACACAGTTTGGTATGACTGAATCAATTTGTACTAAGGCACTCGCAGCTTCACCCTGCATTGTTTTGGCACTGTCTGTGCAAAGGAGACCCTGTGGGAAAAAGAAAAATGTTGTCTCAGCATTGTTATCTAAATAGTTTTGGCTTAACCCCCGAAATGGTTCAGAGACTCTCAGTGATCTGTGAACTACACTATAAAACCCCCAATTTAGTGTCAGGAGTGCTTGTTTTCCATGAAGACTTTTGACTATACAGGTGTGTTTTTGTTTTTGTTTTGTTTTACCTGTTATTATCACATAATTGCTCTTGCATTTGGTGAGTTTCTAAAGGTCTTTGTGTGATGTTCGCATATTCACCTTGGTTTATGCTTGGTATCCCGCAATGCATTAATCATATGTGTTTGCAAAGTGCACTATAATTATTGCAATGTATAATCACCTTCCAGGTCTGCAAACATGAACAACGCTAAGCTCTTATGAATTTTACAGTCATGATTTGTAACAGAAGCATTGATCTACAAAAGGTGTTAGGGAAAATAAATTGCTCACTTAGTAAAATTGAATTAAATTGGGCACAAGAAAGAGAAGAACAAAGTCAGACAAGGCTCCATATTCTTGCTAATCCATCATGGGATGCCTTCAGAAAGCCTAACAGTTCCAAGAGCAGCTTCTCTGTAGAGTGGAGTTCTACAGAATAGTGCTGGAGGTCATTGGTCTAAGTGAATTAATGCAGAAACAGGAATTCAAACACTGCATGTTCTCACTTACAAGCACAAGCTATATAATGGGTTCTCATGGACACAGATGATAACAATTGATACTGAAGACTCTTATAAAGGGAGAGTGGCAAAAGGAAGGAGGTAAAGAGAAACTATCTACTGAGTAGTATGATCACTCTATGGGTGATAGGTTTAATGGAAGCCCAAATCCCAGCATTTTACAATATACCCATGTAACAAAACTGCATATGTATCCCAACCAATAGGAGATGGAAACCAGTGAGCAAATATCCTCACTTCCTATTCTCGTTTTCCACATTTTTAAACCAAAAATATGTCAATGGACTTTTGTAAGAGCAGTTGAGCAAGGCCCTTTCTTTTTTATCCATATTAATGTCAAATGGTAGGATGACTAGCCAGGTATATACTGGCCTAATGGCCTACTGGATTTCTTTTTATAAAGAAACACAAGACACATATGGTTTAAAGGTGCCTTTTCTGTAAGTGATATTTCTAAGGCTGTCAATATTTGAAGACTTTAGGTGACTTTATATACAGAGACTGGTTAAATAGAAGGACAAGCTCCACAGGAATTTTATCTGAAAGAACAGTTGAAACAGAAATGGAAATTACCATCAAACATAGAAGATTGTTTCCATGAAATTTCTCTACTTTATGTTCAAAGTTTTTATTTTCAGAAATATTGTCTCTTTTACTTTCCAAGGGATCAAATTCACAACTTCCTCTTGACTCTTTTGTCCAAATTGCCTTTGCATTAAACTGTACAATTGCTGGCTTCTTCAAAGCACCCACATCCTGTTTCAGTGAAATTCCTGGAGAGACCAAGGATTGTCTCTTAGAACAGACAGAATGAAAGGGTCTTCATTAGTTTTTTTCACAGAAACCTAGATGGTGAAAGGTATCACACATGTCTAACTAGAGTGCTTCATATTCTATTCATTCTCTTACAAATGACCAGAGGTAAGACACCACATGACAAGAGTACCAGCCTTCATAGACAGATGCCTGGGATCTCATAATGCAGCAGCATAAAACACCCAGACAAAATAACCCCAAACAAAGAACTCCTGAAGTTAACCACCTTGATCATGCATGGGCACCACTGAGATGTAGCAAATTGCACAGAGAAAATCTCCCATTCAGCTGTGTGTAGTTTCCCTGAACCTCATCTTTCCCCAGAACCATCTGACAAATTGCCTTCCAATTGCTAAAATTTCCTCTGGGAAGGTGTTATATACATCAACCTCAGAGCTTGTTTCTATACAAAATAAACTCATCATGGCTGACTGTTCACATCCTGAATGGCTGTTAAAATGTCTGACTATTCACTTCCTACTTCTTCAACGTTTACACCCAGGCTCACTCTTTTTCTTGCTGACTACAGTTTCAGCTACAACTGTTTAGATATACCAGAGAAAACAACAACTAACAAGACTGGGGCTTCTGCAAAAGTGGCACTGGATTTTTAATAAAAACAAACAAACATCAAACGTTATTATTTTATTCTTTGAGAACTTAACTGTTATTATTCTCTATTCCCCCCAAATAGAAGCTATAGTGCAATATGAAAATTAGCCCATTTCAAAAATAACTATAGTGAAGCATTCAGCCTGTGTGCTATACACATCTGTATCAGAAACCATCTAAAGTTTGTGGAAATAAATAAAGACTTCTTTCCTCTTTCCCAAATGAGAGCAAACAGAGACTTTTTAGTCAGAGCTTGCTCTAGCAAGGGAGTCTGGCAGTATCACTTGCATTTAGCAAAGACCTGAAGGCCAGTGGAAATACTTTATGGTGAAAATGTATTACAGGTAGTTAGGCATGAGCTGGACAGGAGAGGACTCTCCCCGTTATCAACCCCACCGCCCCCCACAGTTAGAATCAGATGATGGTTTGGCAATTATGGCATTGACACTCTAAAAGTGACAGTTTTTAGCCAACACCAGGAGGAGGCCATTTGCTGGTGGTCCATACCTGTTAACATTAAAGTGTTAACTAAAGGCAGGCCCCAGGATGAAGCAACTTCCTGGGCACGCACATTAAGAGACAAAAATGGTGAAGTATGACCTTCCAGGTATACTCCACTCGAAGAAGGAAGAAAGCCTCAGATAGGCATACATCCAATTCCCTAAACACACTGCGCATGCTCATATCCCAAGGGTAAAGAGGACACTGTGCAGGTGGAAGGCCCACCCTAAAGGGAGAATCATGGGAAAGAGAGGAGCCTATAAAGTCCAGGTTCAAGATTAAAGTTTCTCCTCTTTTCTCTTTGACCTTCAGGCACCCACTTGGGTCTCTTCCAAGGGTTCTTTACTTTCTTGACTGTTCTAAAGCGTTTTTAATAAATTTCCACTCCTGCTCTAGAACTTGCCTTGGTCTTTTTTTGTGCTTTATGCTTCTCTGTCAAATTCTTTCTTCTGAGGGCACAAGGGCTGAGGTTGCTGCAGACACCCACGGATTCGCCGCTGGTAACTCAAAGTAACTTGGATCTCTTCCACTGCTAACAAAAAGAGAAGGCTGTCCCTGTGCTGTGTTTGGAGTTTGCTGACATAGGGGAATTTCAGATGAGTTGTCTGAAAGTGGAGCATCTCATGTGATTGGTTTGGGGAGCACATTTCACTTTCCCTAGTTGGTTCTGAGTTGGAACAGAGGAAAAAATCAAGGAAAGCCGGCAGAAATGGATGAAGTATTGATTGCCCAGGGATGACTGTTGCAGAGATTGTAGGTCAGACTCCTTTCAACAATAAAACTTCGCCTCCAAAATCGTTTATCTTAACATGAATATTTCCTTTGATCCCAAGTCTTCAGATAAACTAAACAAATTGTCAACAAGAAAATGTTTAAACTTATCTATAGCCTGGAAGCCCCCATTTTGAGTTGTACCGCCTTTCTTCAAAAAAAAAAAAAAAGTATTTCTTAAATATATTTGATTGATGTCTCATACATCTTTAAAATATGTAAAACCAAGCTGTGCCCCAACTACCTTGGGCACATATTCTCAAGACCTCCTGAGGGCTCTGTCATTATCATTCATATTTGACTCAAAGTAAATCTCTTCAAATATTGTACAAAATTTGACTCTTCTCCTCAGCACTAGTATTAGCTAAAGTTGATAAGAAAACACCACTGTAACTAGGAATGGGTTCTTGGTTTTTACAGACGGATCTCTCTTTTTAAAAGTTCATCTTTGTTTTAGCTGAATGCAAAAACAGGAAAGATAAGGCCTAGCTCCTGCTAAGTATTTAATATATATGTATGTATGTATGTGTGTGTGTGTGTGTGTGTGTGTTGAGCTGATGAAGAACAAGTGAATGGCCACAAAGAGAACAGAAAAGAGATGAATAAATGCCAGTTGAATTACTATCTTTCCAGAATCCTTAGGCATGATAGTGAAGGGATGTTAGTTATATTCTTGGATTGGTTACATTGATTGGCAAAGTTGATCAAAATTTAAAAGTGCTTATATAGCCTTTCAAGGGTCTTTGTGGTGCATATTCACAACCTCTCTTCCCAACATCATATTTTCCTGCTATTGGGTATTAGGTAACGTGGCCACAGATGATACCACCTGTCCTGAGTGGGGAGGTAGCTGCTTTCTAGACCTCCCACAAATGTCTTTTGCCTTCGAGCCTCCATTTTCTCATCTGTATCATGTATGCTGGTATCAATGAAAAGAGTCAACTCTAAAATATTTGAAGAGATTTATTCTGAGCCAAATATGAATGACCATGGTCTGTGACACAGCCCTCAGGAGGTCCTGAGAACATGTGTCCATGGTGGTCGGGGCACAGCTTGGTTTCATATATTTTAGAGAGACATGAGACATCAATCATATACGTTTAAGGGGTACATTGGTTTGGTCCAGAAAAGTGGGACAACTCAAAGCAGAGTGGGTGGGCACAGGTGTTGGTGGTGCAGGGTTGAGTTCTGGGGAGCTTCCTGGCTATGGGTAAATTTAAACATTTTCTGATTGGTAATTGGTTGAGTTTGTCTAAAGACCTGGGTTTGTTGGAAAGGAAATGTTCAGGTTAAAATAAGAGATTGTGAGGCCGGGCGTGGTGGCTCAAGCCTGTAATCCCAGCACTTTGGGAGGCCGAGACGGGCGGATCACGAGGTCAGGAGATCGAGACCATCCTGGCTAACACGGTGAAACCCCGTCTCTACTAAAAAATACAAAAAACATTAGCCGGGCGAGGTGGCCGGCGCCTGTAGTCCCAGCTACTCGGGAGGCTGAGGCAGGAGAATGGCGTAAACCCGGGAGGCAGAGCTTGCAGTGAGCTGAGATCCGGCCACTGCACTCCAGCCTGGGCGACAGAGCGAGACTCCGTCTCAAAAAAAAAAACAAAACAAAACAACAACAACAAAATGAGATCGGAATCAAGAACAGGTTTACTCTCACATTCGTCTCTGTACACAGAACCAATATTTTTTTCTCATCACCTTAGCTAATGGTAGTCACAGAAATGAAGAAAAAAGTCCAATAAAAATGTCCTTTTATTTTATTTTTAGTAGTTTAATAGTATAGAAAACTTTAAATCCTCACTGAAACTTAAATGCTTCTCTGTGATCTTTGCGGACCTCATTTTTCCACAGTCTCTTCCCTTTTGGTTCTCAACAAGCATGGGTGATGCACTACACTAAAGGGGAAAAAAGGCAATTTGTTTACTCTCTTTGTCCTAAAGACAGTCAATGAATCTAGCCAAGTTTAAAAAAATCACATATCTGCTGGGCAAGGTGGTTCACACCTGCAATCTCAGCACTTTGATAGGCCAAGTTGTATGGATAACCTGAGGTCAGGAGTTTGAGAACAACCTGGCCAAAGTGGTGAAACCCCGTCTCTACTAAAAACACAAAATTTAGTGGGGCATTATGGTAATCCCAGCTACTGGGGAGGGGGAGGCAGGAGAATCTCTTGAACCCAGGAGGCAGAGGTTGCAGTGAGCCGAGGTCATGCCACTGCACTTCAGCCTGGGCGACACAGAAAGACTGTGTCTCAAAAAAACAAAGAAAATTCATACATCCTTGAAGCAGATCTTCCATGACAAAATGAAGCAGATATTTTGGAAGGAAGAAGAGAAGAAAACTCAAGCAGACAATATATGAAATGTAGATACATCTTAGTTAAAATTCAGGCAAGGTGAATTAATAGCCTGCTTTGGTACATAACAGTTAACACATTTCTAAGATCTCTTTAGGGGATCTCTGAAAATCTCTATCAGTGGGATTGTTGGATGACTCTTGTAAACTGAGAAACACCTGGACATCCTGCTTCCATGTAAAGTCCTCCAGAATGCGGCCATCCAGTGGGTTTCCCACACTCAGAATTTACTCTAGATAAAGTATGCATACTAAGTGCAGTCCCACAACCAGGAATTACTGGCTCCTCCTTCATCAGACCTGGCTTTGCTTTTTCCTTGGAGGAATACAGAATACAGAAGAGAACATTGAAGGTATCCTTTGTCTGAAATAGTTATATTTGTTTCCTTGCTTATCAACTAAATTCAACTCCCCTGCGGGAGGAATTCATTACTGCTTTCTTATCCAATTTGACTCAGTCTAACAACTGACTGTAACTTGAATCCCCATTTTTCTCTGATTATCAAGCCATCCCTAACTTTTGATCATGTCTGCATTTATGTTTTCCCTTTAAAATAACAGCTGACACTTACAGAACTCTAACCACATGCCAAACATCATTATGTTTTGCTGGACAAGTATGAAGTTGTTTAACCCTGCAAGGATCCTCTTGACATAGTTACCATCATTTTCCTCATTTTACATTCAAGGACACTGAGGAGTAAGGCTTCAAAAACTTGCCAAAATTTGTGCATTTAGGGAAGGACAACACTAGAATTGACATCTAGAGTCTGCAGAATTGTAACCCCTGAGAAGTTTCCATTCCTTAATTTTTGTGACGGTAATATATTACCTTATCTAGGAAAGGGGACTTTGCAGATGTAATTAACATTACTCATTAGTTGACTCTAAGATACGTAAATCATTCTGGACTGTCTGGGTAGTTTCACGGAAATCACAGGAGCCCTAAAAATTCAAAGCATGGAAAGCACAATGCTTCACAGCTGTAATCACAAAACTTTGGGTTTGCTTGAACCCAGGAATTTGAGATCAGCTTGGGCAACACAGCAAGATGCCATCTTTAAATACATAAGTATATACATACACACATACATATATGCAAAGGCAGGAAAAGAACTCAAAGAAATTCAAAGTTTTCTTGATGGCTTTGAAGAGGAAAAAGGAGTTTGAGCTAAGGAGTGTATGTGACCTCTTGAATCAGAAAATCATCCCTGGCTGAAGCCAGTGAAGAAATAGAGATTTTAGTCCTGAATGAGAAAAGAAACATAATCTGCCCTCCTGATCCCAGGCAGACAACACCTTAAGTTCAGGCTTGTAAGACTCCAAGCAAGGAGCACAGCCAAGTCCATCTGGATTTCTTACTTGAAGAACTGTGAGATAACAAAATGCTATGTTTTAACTTGCTTGGTTGATGACGATTTGTTAGGTTCTTAAAGAAAAAGAAATCTAACACAAAATCTAAGTAAATTGGTAACCGAATGGTTGCATTTAACACTAATGCGTCCAGCACTGCCACTTTGATATTCAGACATACATTCATCTCCCCAGTGTCTTGGCACCCAACGCCTGTTTCCTAATCATCACTGAAAAAAGTCCCAGATTCCCTTGTATTCCCTGTCTCATTTCCCCAAGTATTTCCCTTCTCTTATATTTTCAGTTTCCAAAGTCCTCCTCCTTTTGTTAAATATTTGCAGAGCAAAACAGAAACACAGGGATGTCTAACTACAGTTGCTATCTCATTTCCCTTTATCAAGGTTAAGATTGGAACGTCATGCTTATCTTGTCACCTTAGCCGCCTTGTCCCTGATAGTACCAAAATTGATATATTCCACTATGAATTTTATAACCACATTCCAATTGAATCACATGTAACTTAGCAGTTTCCTTATTTCAGTATCTCCCTCTTCATTTGGTCTTCTGTTTTTTGCACACTATTTTTTTAAGGTAAATATATTACATAATATTTAAGAGCAGGGGAGACATGGATTAAGCATATGTGTGTTGTATTTCTATCATGAATCTTTACTCAATTAATAATAAAATTCAAGCTACTTCCACAATCCCCAGATCTCCCTATAAACTGGCCCCTGATACATTCCTTTCCTCAACCCTCCCAGGGATTCTTTGGTTCTGAGGAAGACCGTTCATTTTCATGAGTCAGTCAAAGACTCAACAGCAAATCTTCGGGCTACCAAAGCTTTTGTAACATGTCATCTCATATTTGTGCAACAGGAGAGTTTCAGGGAGGCTTCTTGTGTTCTCTGAGTTCACTTAAAAAAATCTTAACATAATCCCTACATACCATGGGATTCTTTAAGGAAAACAAAGTGATACCTAGGTCATATGGTTTGGCTCTTTGTCCCTACCAAAATCTCATTCTGAATTGTAATCCTCATGTGTCAGGGAGAGACGTGGTGGGAGGTGATTTGATCATGCGGGTGGATTCCCCCACACTGTTCTTATGATAGTGAGGAAGTTCTCATGTTACGCTCTTAAAGCAAAAGAATGGTCCATAAGTGGTAGTTTCTCCCGCACTTACTTCTCTCTCCTCCCTCCTTGTGAAGAGTTGCCTATTTCCCCTTTGCTTTCTAACATGATTGTAATTGTCCTGACACCTCCGCAGTCATGTGAAACTGTGAGTTAATCAAAACTCTTTTCTTTATAAATTACCCAGTCTTTATAGCATCTTTATAGCAGTGTTATAATGGACTGATACACTGTGGGAAAACTTAATCAGTGAAATAGACTGTTGTTTCAGTCTGTTCTTGCACTGCTATAAAGAAATACCCAATACTGGGTAACTTACAAAGAAAAGAGATTTAACTGGCTCATGCTTCTGCAGGCTGTACAGGAAGCATGATGGCTTCTGTTTCTGGTATCAGGAACTTACAATTATAGTAGAAGGCAAAGGAGGAGCCAGCACTTCACATAGCCAAAGCAGGAGGAGGAAGGGAGGTGCCACACACTTTTCAACAACCAGTTCTCATGAGAACTCACTCACTACACGGTTCCAAAGGGGATGGTACTAAACCATTCATAATCCAATCACCTCCTATCAGGCCCCACCTCCAACACTAGTGATTACGATTCAACATGAGATCTGGTGAGATCTGGGCAGTAATGGTTTGGCTGTGTCCCCACTCAAATCTCATGTTGAATTTTTGCTCCCATGATTCCCACATGTCATGGCAGGTACCCAGTGGGAGAATACTGAATCATGGGAGCAGGCCTTTCTCATGCTGTTTTCATTATAGTGAATATGTCTCACAAGGCCTGATTGTTTTGTCAATAGCATTTCCCTGTACATGCTCCCTTGCATGCCACCCTGTAAGACACGACTTTGCTCCTCCTTCACCTTCTGGCATAATTGTGAGGCCTCCCCAGCTATGCAGAACTGTAAGTCAATTAAATCTCTTTCCCTTATAAATTACCTAGTCACCAGGGTTTGGTTTTCAGAGTCTCTGCTGTGCTGTTGGTTCAGAAACCTTAGTTAACTGAGTTTTCTATATTGGACTAAGGTGGGACAGTACCTGAATGACCATACAAATTATGTCCACAGAGTAAGTATCCAAGTGCATGAAATTACATAGCTTTGCATATATGGAAATCTAAATCATAATTGTTTCCACCTCCAAATTATGTTCATTTTTGTAATATTTACTATTGAGGCTATATTTATCATAGAACTATGAACCTTAGAGTTGATGTGACTATAATTAGATTTCAGACATCCTGGTTGAAGACCCTAGTGGAAGACTAAAACTAAATCAACACGCTACCTAGCATTTGCGAGTCTCTCCTTGAGGACACAGACCACAGAAAATTTGTGATCATTTTCAAGTTGATTCTGTAACTGCACATTCTACAATATTTGTGCTCCACCAGTTGAATGAGGAATCAACTGAATATCAAAAGTAAATATTTGTCACCATATGTCTTTTGGTACTAGTCTATGAAATAATTGGCTGAGGAACTGTTTCAGATTAAAGAAAAGCTAAATGGAATGTGTGATCTTAGATTAGGTCTATGATGGGAATATATGTATATTTATATACAAAATATTGAGGAAATTGACCAAATTTAAATATAGAATATGGATTAGATAATAGGAATTTATCCAGGTCAACATTTTGAAAGATAATTTCCACTTGCATTTTATTCAGGGGGTACAAGTGCAGGTTTTTTACATAATACCCAGCAGTTTTTGAACACTTACCCTCCACCCTCTAGTAATCTGCAGTGTCTACTTTTATCATCTCTGTGGCTATTGTACCTGGGATTTCATTCTTGATTTTTCTCTCAATTTGAACATTATTGGTGTAGACAAATGCCAGTGACTTTTGCATATAGCTTTTGTATCTTGAATCTTTATTAAAGTTATTTAGCACTTCCAGTAGCCTTTTGTTGGACTCTTTAGGGTTTTCTAGTTACAGAATTATCAATGAAGGGAGGTAATTTCAATGGTTTTCCTGTTCGGATGCCTTTTACTTCTTTCTCTTGCCTGATTGCTCTGCCTAGGACTTCCAGTGTCAAATTTATTGATGTTGATCATTATACTTTAGTTATGTAGTAGAATGTCTTTGTTCTTTCTAAGAAAGATACATTGAAATGTTTAAGAATAAAAGATCATTGCATATAATTTACTCTCAAATAGTCAAGAGAGAGGAAAAAGAGAAACAGAGACGATTAGAAAAGAGAGTAAATGGGATACAATGCAAACAATTTGTCAGTCTATGTAAAATGTTTATAAGAGTTCTGTGTTATATTTTTGCAACTCTGCTATATGTTTAAAATAATGTTAAAATAATGATTTTCCAAAATATTAAATATTGCTACATACAAGCATTTATGAGCATGGAAAATATAGCTCCTGAATGATAGAATAAAAAATCTGGTGATGAGCTGAAAATATCAAGAGTTGAGTTGCCATCTTAGAAGGAGAATATTAGGCCGGGCGCGGTGGCTCAAGCCTGTAATCCCAGCACTTTGGGAGGCTGAGACGGGTGGATCACGAGGTCAGGAGATCGAGACCATCCTGGCTAACACGGTGAAACCCCATCTCTACTAAAAAATACAAAAAACTAGCCGGGCGAGGTGGCGGGCGCCTGTAGTCCCAGCTACTCAGGAGGCTGAGGCAGGAGAATGGCCTGAACCCGGGAGGTGGAGCTTGCAGTGAGCCGAGATCCGGCCACTGTACTCCAGCCTGGGCAACAGAGCGAGACTCTGTCTCAAAAAAAAAAAAAAAAAAAAAAAAAAAGAAGGAGAATATTAGCTATAAATCAAATGATGAATACATCAGTATTAGTATAGAAAGTCAATAATTATAAGGTTAAAAGACTGCAATAAATATGAATTGTTTCCATTGCAAGTATTTTCATCTCTCGTTCCCAGTTTTATTCAGTAACCAATGTGTTTTTAATTAATTCAACATAGAATATTCACTTTAAATATGCTTTCAAGTTGTTTCAAACCTTGGTAATTTTTTTACTGCTCTACCTTCCGAAAGAAAAGAAGAAATAAACACTAATTTTCTTTCCTGATTTATTTGTTTGCTTGTTTCTTCTTTTAGATGATATTTACTTCTAACAGATTGTCTCTTGACTTAATAAATATATTCATTATATATATACATTCTACATATATTTGAAGAGGATATGTGCTTCCATGAAAGGAAATAAAATAATACAATACAGTACTGATTTTGTGAAATCAAGGAATTTGAATTATAGTTCACAATATTCATAAACTCTTGCATTTTTTGTACTTATTTCTTCTAGCACATACTTTTGGGAACTACATACATTTCACCACCACAGATATCTACTTGAAGTAAAAACATTATAATGTTAGAAAGTGACTCTGTCAAACTTCTTTTAACTATCCGTCCAATTCTTCCCAGCCATGACTCCTGTCTCTCCCATCTCCTTGGGCATTGTATTCATCATTTATAACCACACCATGTGACTTTCAATTAAACAAATTGATTTAAATCAAATACACGGTCTTTGCTGGCTTATCCTGTGAAAGTTCAGCAATGATGCTGCATCTACCTGTGAATTCCATTTGTTGTTTTCTACCTTTCCAATGAATAATAGAAATTTTGCTAGATTTTTTTCTGCTAGAGAACTTTTCAATCTTCCATGCCCTTGGGATTGAGAATTCATGGTAAGATGCTTCTATATGAACACAACCCACACATTGTCTCTCAGATTGGAGAGGAATCTCTCATTCAGCCATCTCAATTTCAGCAATCGTAAAGAAATACATTAAAAAATAAATGGTTTTGTAATACCAAAAGGATAAAATACACAATATTTTTTATCACGCCAAACTCTAAGCAAAAGAAATCCTTTAAGTTCAAAGACAGCAGGTCTGGAGCTGTAAGAAATTTCAAATATGTTTCTCCTAAAATTCACCTCAACCTGCTTTATAACATCTTAGATATCAGATTCACAGATTTGAAGCTTCCTTGGATGAAAATATAATGTCATAAATTTAAAATATACTTGGCTCTTTGTAAATCAAGTCTTATCTTACCTTTATTGCCCCGTGGCTGCACAGTGTCGCACCTACATTAATAATGTAAATCAGACCTTCCAGAAACTTTCTGATTCTTGTCTTTTAGGAGGTCCAACTTCCCTTTGCTGCCATGGGAGCCCCTTTGTCCTTAGAATATACCTGTTTTTATTTGAAAAATTAACTTGAGTTGGATTCTGATGTTTGCATCTTTCATTGAGGGATTCAGAGAATCCAATCCCAAACTCCATCTGTGAGCCTTCAGAAGGATTCTATTAGAGTAGGTAAATTAGTCCTCACCTCCAAAATGAATATCTCTTCACACAGCTTTACCCCTGTGTCAATGTGTTCAAACCCGTTATACCTCTTTGCTTCCACCCAATAATTCTTTGCTTCTGAACATTCTGAACCTTGGCTTTTACTGTCCTGCCATATAGAGCATGTAAAACCCTTCTAACCCATACTATCCCAACCACCACAACCTTGTCCCACATGTTCTGACCTGGGTCCTTATTGACAATTTTCATTGAATGCTACTTATACTATAAAGCCAAATTTAATTCCCTCAATTAGGAAGTCATATTCTCTTCTGCCATACTCCCATAGACCTTTATTCCAAACTCCCATAGACCTGGAATTCTTCACAGCACTTTTCACATATTAACTTGCCTTTTTTTTTTTTTTTTTTTTTTTTTGAGACAGATTCTCACTCTGTCACCTACACTGAAGTACTGTGATGCAATCATAACTCACTGTCACCTCAAACTGTTGACTTAAGCAATTCTCCCACCTCAGCCTCCCAAGTAGCAAAGGCTACAGGCAGAGCCACAAACACCTGGCTAACTTTTAAAAATTTGTTATAGAGACAAGTTCTTGCTATATTTCCCAGGATGATTTCAAACTCCTAGCCTCAAGCACTCCTCTTGCCTCAGCCTCCCAAACTGCTGGGATCACAGGCATGAGTCACTGCACCTGGCCACTAATTTGCATGACAGTGATTCACGTACCTCTTCTGTATTCCCTTCATATACACAAGAGCTTCTAGCAATGGGTTTATATAACAGACGTAATTTAATAATGCTTTATGGGGTGAAGGATGTGTGCTTTTTGTTCCTATTTGAAGTCCCCTTTGGCCCCATCAATATCCCAATTCTGTTTTTACAGCCTTCACATTTGTCACAATCAACTTATGTTTAAATATCTACTGTGAAGAACCACTCTCAATCACTAAAAGCTCATGCACACACACACGAAAATACAACATATACACTCTTGAGAATTTCTGCCACATCTCAACATTCTGGTCTGTGTTACCAAACATAATAGTAATGCAGGCATCACCCTCTGGTCATGCCCAATTGCAGCAAGTGTGGAATGATGCCAGCTAGACACTTACAAACATGTTTTTCTCTAGGAGAAAATTGTAATTGAGATTTAGAAGTACTGTTCTTTTGAAGCAAGGTCTTGCAAAGTCATCGTGGAATGAAGTAACCGCCATGTATCTCTGTGCATTCAGAATTAGTAAAAGCTAGGCAAAAAGAGATGCTTTTAAGAAAAATAGATAAAAGCATGACTTTTATACAGGTACAAAAAATGAACACATATAAACAATTTTATTTTATTCATTAATCAATGAGAAAACTGGGCAGATATTATAACTGGTTCAAAGGGAAAAAATGCACAAATTCATATACAGTAAATCAATTGAAATGCAAAAGAAGGCAAAACTGTAGACATTTTTGAGAATCATTAAAACTCTATAGAACAGAGAGAGTTTACATATCAGTTCCCTCCGATTTACAAAGAGTTACAAAATAGTTCAAAGTCAATGAACAAGGATAGAGTGCTACACCCTGGAAAAGAGTGTAAGAGCCAATGCATATGATGTGATTTAGCTGTATCCCCAGCCAAACCTCATCTTGAATTGTAGTTTCCTTAAGCACCATGTGTTGTGGGAGGGACCCAGTGGGAGGCTATGGAATCATGGCGGTGGTTAACTCCATCCACACTCTTCTCATGATAGTGAATGAGTTCTCATGAGTTCTGATTGTTTTACATGAGGGTTGTTTTCTTTTTCACAGCACTTCTTTCTTCTGCTGCCATGTAAAGAAGAACATGTTTGCTTCCCCTTCTGCTATGAATTTAAGTTTACTGAGGCCTCCCCAGCCATGAGGAACTGTGAGACAACTAAACTTCTTTTCTTTATAAACTACCCAGTCTCAGGCATTTCTTCATAGCATTGTGAGAATGGACTAACACAGCATAGTTTTTCACTGAAGTACATGTGCTTTTTTCCTACAGTGACATATAGGGAAAGGAAGAGAGCTAATGTCTGTTTGCTAGTAAGCTTGCAGAATCTTATTTCATCCACAAAAGAACAAGTTGTATATCTTACCCTGAGTTTCTGAAGAATGCTACAGTGTCCTTGTAATAAATTCTTCTTATTTGGTTCAGCTTGTTTGAGAGAAGTTTCTATTGTTTGCAAATACAAGTGCCTTTGCTAAGAAGATAACATTCATTTCTTCATAAACAAAACAAATTTAAAAAAAGTCACCAATACCTTCTGAGCATACTCTCTGCAACCTTTGTTGCCTTCCCTGTCTTGTACAGGGTTTCTGGAATTTATTTGGTTAAGTCAAGATCAAGGAAACTGTGGATAGAGACACTCAAATAATTTCACATCATTTTGGGGTGGCTCAGTGTTGGTCTGTGGTTTGGAAAGATATAAAGTAAATAATGGAAAGAAGGCAATGGTCTTAGATAATTGTAATCAGCACAAGTGAGGGGTTACGACATCAAGATCAGGACAGAATGTGGGTATATTTTCTTGGAAAGTAGATGGCCTGGTGACACATGACCAGCATTTCCATTTAGCAACTGTGGACTGAAGCTGGATAGCTGTTCTTTAGACAGTGCACACCTGCCACATCTCACTCAGGTGCACATGCCACTTATTCCATCCTTTCAGATTTCTCTTTCTTGTCCCAGAAAACATCAGAGTCTCCAAGTCCTTCCTGTGAACCCCCAGGGTCTGACCTGTAGAAAAACTCTCACTCAATTTATGCATACATACAAAGACACATCCTGCTGTGATACACCTGAGATGAACTTGACCTTCATCAAAACCTTGTCATCATTGTTAGCATCCCTCAAAGATTATCCTGTTTTGTGGATAAATGAATGGTGGCCAACAATCACCTGTGTAATGGTAGTTCCTAACCTGCTACTAAGACTCAAACCTTTAATTAAACTCACTGATGCCACATTAAAAAAATAAATAGCATTATTTAAATACACTTTGACCACAGTGTATACATCAATTTTTACAAAAGTTCCAGGGAAAATTCCACTTCTTGCCCTAGTGAGAATGCTTTTAAAAGTATTTATTCTAAATTTTAAGCATCTGTTAATTTTGTTTGCTTTACAGTGTCTTAGTTTCTTATTTCTTACTTATCATTTAGTCATTTTCAAAGAATGGCTTAGCTACCTTTATTTTTCTCCCACAGACATGCTTAATACAAATTATTAATTAGGGGTGGCTAGCAGGATGGCTAAATAGGAAGTTCTGCTCTGCAGCTCCCAGCAAGATCAACATAGAAGGTGGGTGATTTCTGAATTTCCAACAGAGATACCTGGTTCATCTCATTGGGCCTTGTTAGAAAGTGGGAATCGCCCATAAAAGATGAGTCAAAGCAGGGTAAGGCATTGCCTCCTCTGAGAAGCACAAGGGGTTGGGGTACTCCCTCCCCTGGCCAAGGGAACCCATGAAAGAAATGTGCCATGAGGAACCGTGCATTCTGGCCCAGACACTACTCTTTTCCCACTGTCTTGACCACCTGCAGATCAGGAGATTCCCTTGGGTGCCTGCAACACCAGGGTCCTGGGTTTCAAGCATAAAAGTGGGTGGCCATTTGGGCAGACACTCAGTTAGTTGCAGGATTTTTTTTTCATACCCCAGTGGTGACTGGAATACCAGTGAGACAGAATGGTTCACTCTCCTGGAAAGGGGGCAGAAGCCAAGGAACCAAGCCGTCTAGGTTAGCAGCCACAGAGCCAAGCAAGCTAAGATTCACTGACTTGAAATTCTCACTGCTGGCACAACAGTCTGAAGTCGACCTGGAACGTTGAGCTTCATGGGGTTTGGGGCATCCGCCATTACTGAGACTTGAGTAGCAGTTTTCCCCTCACAGTGTAAGCAAAGCCATCTGAAGTCTGAACTGGGAGGAGCCAAATGCAGCTTAGAAAAACTGCCGTAGCCAGACTGCCTCTCTAGATTCCTCCTTTCAGGTCAGGGCATCTCTGAAAGGAAGGCAGCAGCCAGTCAGGAGCTCATAAATAAAACTCCCATCTCCCTGGGACAGAGCAGCTGGGGAAAGGGGCAGCTGTGGATACCGTTTCAGCAGACTTAAATGTTCCTGCATATTGGCTCTGAAGAGAGCAGCATATCTCCTAGTACAGCGCTTGAGATTTGCTAAGGGACGGACTGTTTCCTCAAGTTGGTCCCTGCCCTCTGTGCCTCCTGACAGGGAGAAAACTCCCAGTAGGGGTTGGCAGACACCTAATACAGGAGAGCTCTGGCTGGCATATGGCAGGTGCCCCTCTGAGTCAAAGCTTCCAGAGGAAGGAACAGGCAGCAATCTTTGCTGTTCTGTAGGCTCCCCTGGTGATACTCAGGAAAACAGAGTCTGAAATGGACCTCCAGCAAACTCCAGCAGACTTGCAGCTGAGGGGCCTGACTCTTGGGAGTAAAACTAACAAACAAAGGAATAGCATCATCATCAACAAAAAGGATGTCCACACAAAAACCCCATTCAAAGGTCACCAACATCAAACACAAAAGTAGATAAATCCACCAAGGTGAAGAAAAACCAGTGCAAAAGATCTGAAAATCCCAAAAAGCTGAATGCCTCTTCTCCTCCAAAGGATCACAACTCCTTGCCAGCAAGGGAACAAAACTGGATGGAGAATGAGTTTGACGAATTGACAGAAGTAGGCTTCAGAAGGTGGGTAATAACAAACTCCTCCAAGCTAAAGGAGTGTGTTCTAACCCAATGCAAGGAAGCTAAGAACCTTGAAAAAGGTTAGAGGAATTTCTAACTAGAATAACTAGTTTAGAGAAGAACATAAATGAACTGACAGAGATGACAAACATAGCACAAGAACTTCATCAACCATGCATAAGTATTAATAGCTAAATCAATCCAGCAGAAGAAAGGATATTGGAGATTGAAGATCAACTTAAGGAAATAAAGTGTGAGGACAGAATTAGAGAAAAACTAATAAAAAGGAACAAACAAAGCCTTCAAGAAATATGAGACTATGTGAAAATGCTAAAACTACCTTTGATTGGTATATCTGAATGTGACAGGGAGAATGAAACCAAGTTGGAAAACACACTTCAGGATGTTATCCAGGAGAACTTCCCCGACCTAGGAAGATAGGCCAGCATTTAAATTCAGGAAATAGAAAGAATACCACAAAGGTACTTATTGAGGAGAGCAACCCCAAGACACATAATCATCAGATTCACCAAGGTTGAAATGAAGGAAAAAAACATGTTAAGGACAGCCAGAGAGAAAGGTTGGGTTACCCAAAAAGGGAAGCCCATCAAACAGCAGATCTGTCTGCAGAAACTGTGCAAGAGAGAGGTGGCCAATATTCAACATTCTTAGAGAAAAGAATTTTCAACCCAGAATTTCTTATCCAGCCAAACTAAGCTGCATCAGTAAAGGTGAAAGAAAATCCTTTCCAGACAAGCAAATATTGAGAGATTTTGTCACCACCAGACCTACATTACAAGAGCTCATGAAGGAAGTATAAATATGGATAGTAAAAACTGCTACCAGCCACTGTAAAAACATACCGAATTGTAAATACTATTGACACTATGAAGAAATTGCATCAACTAACGGGCAAAATGACCAGCCAGCTTCATGATGACAGGATAAAATGTACACATAATAATTACGCATGTTCTCATTCATAGATGGGAAGTAAACAATGAGATCACTTGGACACAGGATGGGGAACATCACACACTAGGGCCTCTTGTGGGGAGGGGGAAGGGGGAAGGGATAGCATTAGGAAATATACCTAATGTAAATGACGAGTTGATGGGTGCAGCACACCAGCATAGCACACGTATACATATGTAACAAACCTGCATGTTGTGCACATATACCCTAGAACTTAAAGGATAATTAAAAAAAAAATAACCTTAAATGTCAATGGGCTAACTGTCCCAATTGGAAGACACAGATTAGCAATTGTATAGAAAGCCAAGACCCATTCATGTGCTGTATTCAAGACACCCATCTCATATACAAAGGCACACATAGGTTCAATATAAAGGGATGGAGGAATATTTGCTAAACAAATGAACAGCATAAAAGCAGAGATTGCAATCCTTTTCTCTCTTACAAAAAATTTTAAACCAACAGAAATCAAAAAAAAAAGAAAAAGAAGGGCATAAAATAATTTTAATGGGATCATTACAATGAGAAGAGCGAACTATACTAAATATAAATGCACTCAATACAGGAGCAGATTCATAAAACAAGTGTTTAGAGACATACAAAGGGACATAGACTCCCACAAAATAATGGTGGGAGACTTTAACACCCCTCTGTCAGTAGTAGACAGATCAAGAAGACAGAAAATTAACAATAATATTAAGGACTTGAACTCAGCTCTGGACCAAGTGGATCTAACAGACATCTAGAGAAGTCTCCACCGCAAATCAACAGAATATATGTTCTTCTCAGCATCACATAGTACTTCTTCTAAAATTGACCACATAAATGTAATTTATGCTCCTGAATGACTACTGGATAAATGATGAAATTAAGGCAGAAATAAATCAATTCTTTGAAACCAATGAGAACAAAGACACAACATACCAGAATCTCTGAGAGAGAGCTAAAGTAGTGTTTAGAGGGAAATTTATAGCCCTAAATGTCCACAGGAGGAAGTGGGAAAGATCTAAAATCGACACCCTAACATCACAAAAGAGCTAGAGAAGGAACAGCAAATGAAAAAATGAGCAAAAGACAAGAAATAACTAAGATCAGATCAGAACTGAAGAAGATAGAGATGGGAACAATCCTTCAAAAAATCAATGAATCCAGGAACTGGTTTTTTGAAAAGATTAACTAAATTGATAGACCTTTGGCCAGACTAAAAAGGAAGAAAAAAGAGAAGAATCAAATGACACAATAGAAAAGATAAATGGGATATCACCACTGATCCCACAGAAATACAAACTACCATCAGAGAATACTATAAACACCTCTATCCAATTAATCTAGAAAATCTAGAAGTCATGGATAAATTCCTGGACATATACACCCTCCCAGAACCAAACCAAGAAGACGTTGAATCCCTAAATAGACCAATAACCAGTTCTGAAACTGAGGCAATAATTAATAGCTTACCAACCAAAAACACAAAGAAGCTCTGAAACAGATAGATTCACAGCTGAATTCCACAAGAGGTAGAAAGGGGAGGTGCTACCATTTTTTTTCTGAAACTATTTCAAACAAAGAAAAAGGGGGAATCCTCCCTAACTCTATGATAACACTTCTTGCAGCCTAAATGCCTAAATTCCTGACTTGATAACTATTAGCATTCAGAAGCAGATGGCTTTACAGGAAAGCTATTTTGAAAAAATATATATAATTAATTGCACCTGAGTAAACTAGATTAAAGGGTTGTCATGACTTTGACACTAAAAGTTTTCTTAACTAGACGTAAAGAATACAAATCTAGTCCAGGCATGGCACAGAGCGCATCTGTAGTCCCAGATACTTGGGAAGCTAAGGCAGGAGAATTGCTCGAGGCCAGCATTTCAAAGCTGCAGTGAGCTATGACCATATAATTATGCCACTGCACAGCAGCCTGAGCAACAGGGTGACACCCTATCTCTCTCTGTCTCTCTCTCACACACACACACTCAGAAAAATGATTGATATTTTGATGGCCTTAAAAGTTATTCAATAAATTGTTTAGCCACCACTTTGACACACAATAATAAACAAGACAAAAAAATATATAAACCACTGTTGTTATAAGGGTTTTTGGGCATGTAACTGACAAATGTTGTTTATCAGTGATATATGTATGTAAATATATACAATATGAAAGATTTTGTATTCAAAATGTGTATGTGTGTGTGTGTACATTTCTATAAATCTATTACAGAAAAAAATGGTCAAATAACATGAACAGGAAATTCTCAGAAAATCAAAATGACTAATAAGCATATAAAATGATATTTGACTGCACTGGTAACCAGAGAAATGCAAATAAAAACAAGACGTGACTTCTGGGAGGTGGAGGTGGGAGGTTCACTTAAGGTCAGGAGTTAGAGACCAGGCTGGGCAACATGGCGAGACACTGTCTTTACAAATAATAATAATAATAATAATAATAACTACAATACATTATTACATCATAACAATCAGATCAGCAAATATTTTAAAGTTTCACTTTAAACTGTCAGAATGTAAATTGTTTCAAACCCCATTTTAGTAAGCAATAATTAGTAAATATACCTACCCTCTGAGCCAGCAACTTCATTCTTCATTATACGTATTGAAGAAGTGCTCATATTTGTGTTCAATGGGACAAGTACAAGGAAGGTCCTTGAGGCATTTTTCATAAGAGCAAAAAAACTGGAAACAATCAAAGTTTTCATCATAAAGAAGTAAAACCATGTGTTGTAGAGTACACAATGAAAACATGTACAGTAGAACAAATGAGTCAACTAGAGATATATTAACATAAAAAATCTAACAAATTCCAGGCAACAGCAATGGCAAGTAACAGAAGGATATGCACCATATAATTGCATTTATTTTCATAAGTGCTTTACATTATTACAGCTTTAAATCATACAAAACATGTCTATGTGTAGTTTCTGAATAGCCAATATATAGCAACAATTTTAACATTTTAAAATATGTATAAAGACTAAATACCAAATTTATGGTCCAGATTTGAGGCTGGGGGAGGGGTGTAGGCAAAGAAGACAGTATAGAAATAAGGGAAAAGTTCCAAAAAATTCAACTATGTCTGAATTTTTCTATGATTAAGGGTATATAGAAAATAGGTAAACAGTTTATGATGATAATAATGATAGATGATAGATAGATACATGATAGATAGATACATAGATACCTAGATAATAGATATATAGTAGAAAAATAGATGGTAGGATGGATAGATTAATAGATGACAGACAGATAGACAGATAGATTATACATAGGATAGAAAAATAGATGATAGATTAGATAGATAGATAGATAGATAGATAGATAGATAGATAGATAGATGATAGATAGATACATACTAGATGATAGATGATAGCATGGATAGATGATAGGTAGGTAGGTAGGTAGGTAGGTAGATAAATAGATAGATGATAGATAGATAGATAGATAGATAGATAGATAGATAGATAGATAGATAGATAGATAGGAAGGATAGCTTCAGATAAATTTTTAATTTTTACCTACAATTCCCTTACAAGAGCCATTAAATATTTGTCAGACAGTCATGAGGTCTAATTCTACGTCAGGCACTATTTACTTAGTGAAAATAGCTAAGTTACCTCATTTTCTCAAGACAAATGATGGGACTCTGAGACCATGCATGTCTTAAGTGAAGCTCTGGATCATAGCCAGTGAGCTGACCCTTTGTTTTGCTCCCCTTCCACCCAGTTAGATGTATTGTTAGTCATTAATTAGTCATCTCACTAATTATCTCACTAGTGGATTGTGGATGGGAAGTTGATTGCTATGCTAAAGTTAAAAATAAAATTGCAATAAAAGCAAGCCACCATTGTCTTCTGGATTCCTGTTGGCATGGCATCTTTTCAAGAGTATAGGTGTCAGAGGGTTAAGGGTTTTATGGAATTCTACTTTGGGGAATCAATATTCATCCATGTGATTTGAGGTGTGAAGACTATTATGGTAAGCAGGTCACTATTCTGCTGCCTCTTTTTTTCTGCAAGGTCATTTTAAGTAACTGAAGTCTTACAGTGTTTCTATGAAAGGAAATCCAAACTTGTAGCACGTTCATAGAAAGCAATATGTGCAAGATAAATTTTCAAAAGAGAAGCAGCAATTAACTTGCTGCTCTGTAACACAGTCTATGAAATTATTTTCAGAATTCTCAATAGGAAGGTTAGCTAACTCTCAGATGTTAAGATTAAAAATAAAATTATTTAATATTTGCCAGCTAGGGACCTCATCAAAAATCATAGAATTATTAACCTAATGGTATATGTCCCAGAATTGTAATAATTTGATATTGTTGAACACACACTTGCCTAATTTCAAAATTTCCAGAAAGTTACTTCTGTGTGCTTTCTATTCAGAGTAGAAAAAGAGAATAACAAAGAGTTTTCCCTTTCATGTGATCTCTTGAAATGCATTTTCAAGGATGCAAGATGACAGACTCTATCATATCACAGAAGAAGATGGGTGAAGAGACTGAGAATTTCAAGGATAAGGGCTCAGTCAGTTACAAGGAGTATATTATCATTCCCTATTTTTGTGATAATACCCTCCAATAAAACTCAAAGATTTCATGCCAAGATTCTCTTTTAAAGTGACAATTTATACCAGGGATAGGAATTACACATCTCCAGAGGACACAGGTCAAAGTTTTTCTTAAATTACTATTACAGCATTACTATTAAATAAGCAATAATCAGTGTCATCGCCACCTCCTCGGGAGGGTTGGCTTTCTTACCAAATTGTGCAGCATAACAAAAGTTTTCAGAGGCAAGTGAAACTTATCTGGGTCCTCTTAGAAGTAAGCAGAGGTCAGAAACAACAGAAAAAGAGTTCACTATCTGGGGAGTCTCTCACCACAGGTTAGCAACGTCTTTTTTTCATTTTTTTTCTTCAGACACAGTGCCGCTCTGTCACCCAGGCTGAGTGCAGTTGTGCAATCTTGGACCACTGCAACCTCTGTCTCCTGGGTTCAAGTACTTTTCAGGCTTCAGCCTTCTGAGTAGCTGGGACTACAGGCACGTGTCACCACACCTGGCTATTTTTGTCATTTTAGTAGAGATGGGGTTTCATAATATTGGCCAGGCTGGTCTCAAACTCCAGACCTCAAGTGATCTGCCCACCTCAGCCTCCCAAAGTGCTAGAATTACAGGGATGAGACAGCGTGACCAACCACAAGTTAGCAATATCTTTTAATAGGAGATGAAAGAACTTCAAGGCTCATTCTCAAAATCCATTCATCTTTTCTCAGTAACCAAATCATTAGCCAACATAAGTGTTAGAGACATCACATAGCAGATAGTCTCTCATAATAAAATCTCCTTGAAACATTTTGAAACGACCCTTTTAGTAAATGCCAAAGGAAAAAATAATACCAGGAAATGCTTCCACTGTCTGAGAAATCATTTTATGTATTTGTTTCTTGCTGGTTGATTAGTACGTATGTAGTTCCATAGGTATGTATTCTGTACTGGACACTGGTTGAACACCAGGAAATAACACCAATTAATGACCAGAAATACAGGTAAATGCAGGGTGCTTGGAGGCATGTTAAGGTAAAGAAATGTGCACCATGCTAACCTGAGCAGAAGCAAACTCAGACCAAATCAAGGATGAAATTCAACTCATGCTTCAGTATCTAGTCCAAAAAACTTTTCTTTAAATTCAAGACTTCTTCAGTGTTTTCTTATTCAGTCTATGGCTGAAAGAGATGGCTCAACTTTTATGGTGGTTAGGGCGTGAGTCCTACTTGAGATGATTATAAATAGTGCTGCCCAAAATACTGTTTTCCATGCTGATGGTGAACAAATGTACAGATTTTTAGGATTGGAAATGTTGGCCCATAAAATATGAATACATTCTACAATATTTCAGTACTGCCCAACAGTTTTCCAAAATGACCAATTTAGACTTTCACCCAACATGTATGAAATTTCTATTATTTCCATGTCTTCACCAACATTTGATGTTGTTTATCTTTTTCATTTTAGCAAATTCTGAAGGTAGTGTAGTGGTATCACACAGTGGTTTCAATTTGCATATCCCTGATGGCTGGTAAGTTTGAGAAGCTTTGAATATGTCCATTGGTTTTCTAAATAGTCACTTTCGAAAAGTCCTCTTCCTTCTCATCTTTCTATTTGCTTTTCTACATTTTTATGATATTGACTTATAGAAGTTCTTTACATATTCAGTCAGTCGGTCATCAGACAGCTGAAACTATTTTCAACTATCTAATTGGCTGCATCACTCCTTTTTTTTTTTTTTTTTAAACTACTTTAAGTTATAGGGTACATGTCGATAACGTGCAGGTTTGTTACATATGTATACTTGTGCCATGTTGGCGTGCTGCACCCATCAACTCATCAGCACCCATCAACTCATCATTTACATCAGGTATAACTCCCAATGCAATCACTCCCACCTCCCCCATCCCTATGATAGGCCCCTGTGTGTGATGTTCCCCTTCCCGAGTCCAAGTGATCACATTGTTCAGTTCCCACCTATGAGTGAGAACATGCGGTGTTTGGTTTTCTGTTCTTGTGATAGTTTGCTGAGAATGATGGTTTCCAGCTGCATCCATGTCCCTACAAAGGACACAAACTCATCCTTTTTTATGGCTGCATAGTATTCCATGGTGTATATGTGCCACATTTTCTTAATCCAGTCTGTCACTGATGGACATTTGGGTTGATTCCAAGTCTTTACTTTGTGAATAGTGCCGCAATAAACATACTTGTGCATGTGTCTTTGTAGCAGCATGATTTATAATCCTTTGGGTATATACCCAGTAATGGGATGGCTGGGTCATATGGTACATATAGTTCTAGATCCTCGAGGAATCACCATACTGTTTTCGATAATGGTTGAACTAGTTTACAATCCCACCAACAGTGTAAAAGTGTTCCTATTTCTCCACATCCTCTCCAGCACCTGTTGTTTCCTGACTTTTTAATGATTGCCATTCTAACTGGTATGAGATGGTATCTCATTGTGGTTTTGATTTGCATTTCTCTGATGGCCAGTGATGATGAGCATTTTTTCATGTGTCCATTGCCTGTATGAATGTCTTCTTTTGAGAACTGTGTGTTCATATCCTTTGCCCACTATTCGATGGGGTTGTTGTTTTTTTTTTCTTGTAAATTTGTTTGAGTTCTTTGTAGGTTCTGGATATTAGCCCTTTGTCAGGTGAGTAGATTGCAAAAATTTTCTCCCATTCTGTAGGTTGCCTGTTCACTCTGATGGTAGTTTCTTTTGCTGTGCAGAAGCTCTTTAGTTTAATGAGATCCCATTTGTCAATTTTGGCTTTTGCTGCCATTGCTTTTGGTGTTTTAGACATGAAGTCTTTGCCCATGCCTATGTCCTGAATTGTACTACCTAGGTTTTCCTCTAGGATTTTTATGGTATTAGGTCTAACATTTAAGTCTCTAATCCATCTTGAATTAATTTTTGTATAAGGAGTAAGGAAAGGATCCAGTTTCAGCTTTCTACTTATGGCTAGCCAATTTTCCCAGCACCATTTATTAAATAGGGAATCCTTTCCCCATTTCTTGTTTCTCTCAGGTTTGTCAAAGATCAGATGGCTGTAGATGTGTGGTATTATTTCTGAGGACTCTGTTCTGTTCCATTGGTCTATATCTCTGTTTTGGTGCCACTATCGTGCTGTTTTGGTTACTGTAGCCTTGTAGCATACTTTGAAGTCAGGTAGCGTGATGCCTCCAGCTTTGTTCTTTTGACTTAGGATTGTCTTGGCAACGCGGGCTCTTTTTTGGTTCCATATAAACTTTAAAGCAGTTTTTTCCAATTCTGTGAAGAAAGTCATTGATAGCTTTATGGGGATGGCATTGAATCTATAAATTACCTTGGGCAGTATGGCCATTTTCACGATATTGATTCTTCCTATCCATGAGCATGGTATGTTCTTCCATTTGTTTGTGTCCTCTTTTACTTCACTGAGCAGGGGTTTGTAGTTCTCCTTGAAGAGGTCCTTTACGTCCCTAGTAAGTTGGATTCCTAGGTATTTCATGCTCTTTGAAGCAATTGTGAATGGAAGTTCATTCATGATTTGGCTTTCTGTTTGTCTGTTACTGGTGTAGAAGAATGCTTGTGATTTTTGCACATTAATTTTGTATCCTGAGACTTTGCTGAAGTTGCTTATCAGCTTAAGGAGATTTTGGGCTGAGACAATGGGATTTTCTAAATATACAATCATGTCATCTGCAAAGAGAGACAATTTGACTTCTTCTTTTCCTAACTGAATACCCTTGATTTCTTTCTATTGCCTGACTGCCCTAGCCAGAACTTCCAACACTATGTTGAATAGGAGTGGTGAGAGAGGGCATCCCTGTCTTGTGCCAGTTTTCAAAGGGAATTTTTCCAGTTTGTGCCCATTCAGTATGACATTGGCTGTGGGTTTGTCATAAATAGCTCTTATGATTTTGAGATACGTTCCATCAATACCGAATTTATTGAGAGTTTTTAGCATGAAGGGCTGTTGAATTTTGTCAAAAGCCTTTTCTGCATCTATTGAGATAATCATGTGGTTCTTGTCTTTGGTTCTGTTTATATGCTGGTTTACGTTTATTGACTTGCATATGTTGAACAAGCCTTGCATCCCAGGGATGAAGCCCACTTGATCATGGTGGATAAGCTTTTTGATGTGCTGCTGGATCCAGTTTGCCAGTATTTTATTGAGGATTTTTGCACTGATGTTCATCAGGGATATTGGTCTAAAATTTTCTTTTTTTGTTGTTTCTCTGCCAGGCTTTGGTATCAGGATGATATTGGCCTCATAAAATGAGTTAGGGAGGATTCCCTCTTTTTCTATTGTTTGGAATAGTTTCAGAAGGACTGGTACAAGCTCCTCCTTGTACCGCTGGTAGAATTCAGCTGAGAATCCATCTGGTCCTGGACTCTTTTTCTTTGGTAGGCTATTAATTATTGCCTCAATTTCAGAGCCTGCTATTGGTCTATTCAGGAATTCAGCTATTTCCTGGTTTAGTCTTGGGAGAGTGTAAGTGTCCAGGAAATTATCCATTTCTTCTAGATTTTCTAGTTTATTTGCGTAGAGGTGTTTATAGTATTCTCTGATGGTAGTTTGTATTTATGTGGGGTCAGTGGTGATATCCTCTTAATCAATTTTATTGCGGGTGTTTGATTCTTCTCTCTTTTCTTCTTTATTAGTGTTGCTAGTGGTCTATCAATTTTGTTGATCTTTTCAAAAAATCAACTCCTGGATTCATTGATTTTTTGGAGGGTTTTTGTGTCTCTATCTCCCTCAATTCTGCTCTGATCTTAGTTATTTCTTGCCTTCTGCTAGCTTTTGAATCTGTTTGCTCTTGCTTCTCTAGTTCTTTTAATTGTGATGTTAGAGTGTCAATTTTAGATCTTTCCTGCTTTCTCTTGTGGGCATTTAGTGCTATAAATTTCCCTCTACACACTGCTTTAAATGTGTCCCAGAGATTCTGGTATGTTGTATATTTGTTCTCATTGGTTTCAAAGAACATCTTTATTTCTGCCTTCATTTTGTTATGTACCCAGTAGTCATTCAGGAGCAGGTTGTTCAGTTTCCATGTAGTTGAGTGGTTTTGATTGAGTTTCTTAGTCCTGAGTTCTAGTTTGATTGCACTGTGGTCTGAGAGAGAGTTTGTTATAATTTCTGTTCTTGTCCATTTGCTGAGGAGTGCTTTACTTCCAATTATGCAGTCAATTTTGGAATAAGTGTGATGTGATGTTGAGAAGGATGTATATTCTGTTGATTTGGGGTGGAGAGTTCTGTACATGTCTATTAGGTCTGCTTGCTGCAGAGATGAGTTCAATTCCTGGATATCCTTGTTAACTTTCTGTCTCATTGATCTCTCTAATTTTGACAGTGGAGTGTTGAAGTCTCCCATTATTATTGTATGGAAGTCTAAGTCTCTTTGTAAGTCTTTCAGGACTTGCTTTATGAATCTGGGTGCTCCTGTATTGGGTGCATATATATTTAGGATAGTTAGCTCTTCCTGTTGATTGATCCCTTTACCATTATGTAATGGCCTTCTTTGTCTCTTTTGGTCTTTGATGGTTTAAAATCTGTTTTATCAGAGACTAGTATTGCAACCCCTGTTTTTTTTGTTCTCCATTTGCTTGGTAGACCTTCCTCCATCCCTTTATTTTGAGTCCCTGTATGTCTCTTCATGTGAGATGGGTCTCCTGAATACAGCAAACTGATGGGTCTTGACTCTTTATCCAGTTTGCCAGTCTGTGTCTTTTAATTGGAGCATTTAGTCCATTTACATTTAAGGTTCATATTGTTATATGTGAACTTGATCCTGCCATTATGATATTAACTGGTTATTTTGCTCATTAGTTCATGCAGTTTCTTCCTAGCCTAAATGGTCTTTACATTTTGGCATGTTTTTGCAATGGCTGGTACCGGTTGTTCCTTTCCATGTTTAGTGCTTCCTTCAGGGTCTCTTGTAAGGCAAGCCTGGTGGTGACAAAATCTCTAAGCATTTGCTTGTCTGTAAAGAATTTTATTTCTCCTTCACTTATGAAACTGAGTTTGGCTGGATATGAAATTCTGGGTTGAAAATTCTTTTCTTTAAGAATGTGGAATATTGGCCCCCATTCTCTTCTGGCTTGGAGAGTTTCTGCTGAGAGATCTGCTGTTAGTCAGATGAGCTTCCCTTTGTAGGTAACCCGACCTTTCTCTCTGGCTGTCCTTAAGATTTTTTCCTTCATTTCAACTTTGGTGAATCTGGCAATTATGTGTCTTGGAGTTGCTCTTCTCGAGGAGTATCTTTGTGGCATTCTCTGTATTTCCTGGATTTTAATGTTGGCCTGCCCGACTAGGTTGCGGAAATTCTCCTGGATGATATCCTGAAGAGTGTTTTCTAACTTGGTTCCATTTTCCCCCTCACTTTCAGGCACCCCAATCAGACGTAGATTTGGTCTTTTTACATAATCCCATACTTCTTGCAGGCTTTGTTCATTTCTTTTTCTTCTTTTTTCTTTAGATTTCTCTTCTCGCTTCATTTCATTCATTTGATCCTCAATTGCTGATACTCTTTCTTCCAGTTGATCGAGTATTTTACTGAAGCTTGTGCATTTGTCACGTATTTCTCATGTTATGGTTTTCATCTCTGTCCATTCATTTATGGCCTTCTCTGCATTAATTATTCTAGTTATCAATTCTTCCAGTTTTTTTTCAATATTTTTAGTTTCTTTGCGCTGGATACGTAATTCCTCCTTTAGCTCTGAGAAGTTTGGTGGACTGGAGCCTTCTTTTCTCATCTCATCAAAGTCATTCTCTTCCCAGCTTTGATCCATTGCTGGCGATGAGCTGTGTTCCTTTGCAGGGGGTGATGCACTCTTATTTTTTGAATTTCCAGCTTTTCTGCCCTGCTTTTTCCCCATCTTTGTGGTTCTATCTGCCTCTGCTCTTTGGTGATGGGGACATACTTAAGGGGTTTTTGTGTGGGTGTCCTTCCTGTTTGTTAGTTTTCCTTCTAACTGTGAGGACTCTCAGCTGTAGGTCTGTTGGAGATTGCTTGAGTTCCACTCCAGACCCTGTTTGCCTGGGTATCAGCAGCAGAGGCTGCAGAAGATAGAATATTGCTGAACAGCGAGTGTACCTGTCTGATTCTTGCTATGGAAGCTTCCTCTCAGGGTTGTACTCCACTGTGTGAGGTGTGGGGTGTTGGTCTGCCCCCAGTGGAGGATGTCTCCCAGTTAGGCTACTCAGGGGTCAGGGACCCACTTGAGCAGGTAGTCTTTTGGTTCTCAGATCTCAACCTCCGTGTTGGGAGATCCACTGCTCACTTCAAAGCTGTCAGACAGAGTCATTTGCATCTGCAGAGGTTTCAGCTGCTTTTTGTTGTTGTTGTTGTTGTTGTTGTTGTTGTTTAGCTCTGCCCTGTCCCCAGAGGTGGAGTCTACAGAGACAGGCCAGACTCCTTGAGCTGCTGTGAGCTCCACCCAGTTCTAGCTTCCCAGCCCCTTTGTTTATCTACTTAAGCCTCAGCAATGGCGGGCGCCCCTCCCTCAGCCCCCTTGCTGCCTTGCTGCGAGATCACAGACTGCTGTGCTAGCAATGAGGGAGGCTCCCTGGGCATGGAACCCTCCAGGCCAGGTGTGGGATATAGTCTCCTGGTGTGCCCCTTTTACTAAGATCCTTCGTAGAGCACAGTATTGAGGTGAGAGTTACCTGATTTTCCAGGTGTTGTGTGTCTCAGTTCCCCTGGCTAGGAAAAGGGATTCCCTTCCCCCTTGCGCTTCCCAGGTGATGTGATGCCTCGCCCTGCTTCAGCTCTCGCTGGTTGGGCTGCAGCAGCTGACCAGCACTGATTGTCAGGCACTCCCCAGTGAGATGAACCCAGTACCTCAGTTGAAAATGCAGAAATCATCGGTCTTCTGTGTCGCTCGCACTGGGAGTTGGAGACTGAAGCTGTTCCTATTCGGCCATCTTGCTCCGCCCTCCCTGCATCACTTCTTTAATGGTATATATTAATGAATACAAATTATGCATATTGGTATTTTTGATTTTTGTATGATTTATATTTCTGCAATGACTATGCATTCTACTCATGACCACTGAAAAGCACACATTTCAGTAATAGACTTTATTAAATGCATCCATTGTAGCTCTCAATAAGCTATATAATGTGTACCTGTTCATGTCTTTAAATCATTTAGAACATGAACTGCACCACAGTATGGTTGTCTTTATGATAACTGCAGTTTAATTACTCCTGGTGGCTATTTTTAGATGTGAAGATTTAAGCAACACTCAATAGGTTCACTATAAAAAAAATCAGCAGGTAGTTCACACTATGATAATTTCATTTAGTGATATATGATATATATGATAATTTCATATCAAATGAATATCCTAAAGCTATGAAAGGCAGTTGTTTTTTTTTTAGTCAGTGATTCCCAAAACCACCTGGATTAGTCATCAGACTTATTCTTTGAGGTGTGGTCAATTTGCTTTTTTTCCACATATCTATCTGTGTTTGACTCTAGATAACATACCTCTTGAGAAGCCAGACCGAGACAATATTTCTGTTTAATCTTTTACAATCAAGGTGCTTGAAAAACTGGTTAATAGGTGAATTGCCTACTTAACATGCCAGTGAATGAAAACAAAATGTTTTTTATTCATGCTGATATTTACCTTGCAGAGGATAAAAATAAAGCTGAGAATACCACTCCTGCTAAAACCAAGAATCTGAGTGGGAATACAACATAAAGAGTTTTATGAGGATGACAGGACCCAGATTAGAGAAGTGGAAGATTGGTTATTAACAGGCCCACTAATTCCCTGGAGCAGTTGTCAAGGGAGAATTGTACCAGTCAAGGCTTAAAGCATTGGCAAAGTTTAAGAGAGGAAGAAATGGCTGAATTCAGAGGATCATAGACACTAGCAGCTGACGGAAGGTATATTGTTACAGAATTCAAGAAGAGGAGAGGCTTACGGGATGAAAAAGAGGATTTTAAGGCAGTTTTATACATGTTAAATACTCTCTAGCTTCTGATCTTGGTCTAACTTCTCCAGAACAGTGGCTGGCCTACCCAGCCTGGATTAGCATTCATGGAGAAGAGTTTGGAATGGAAAATGTCAAGATACCTGTTAAAGTAAATTTGACTCCCAGGAAATTCCCTGTTAATTTCACATTAACAGAATCTTTGCCATCAACAAAACAGGTTATGAAAATAGCATACATTTGAAAATATTCAGGTTGGGTGTGTTTGCTCATGCCTGTAAAACCAGCAGTTTGGAAGGCTGAGTTGGGTGATTACTTGAAGTCAGGAGTTTCAGATCAGCCTGGCCAACATAGTGAAACCCCATCTCTACTAAAAATACAAAAATTAGCCAGGTGTGGTGGTGCATGCCTGTAACCTCAACTACTGGGGAGGTTGAGGCAGGAACCTGGGAGGCAGAGGTTGCAGTGAGCCAAGATCATGCTACTGCATTCCAACTTGGATGACATACTGAGATGCTGTTTAAAATAAATAAATAAATAAAACATGAAAAGCTTTTCTTCTGTCAATATGTTTATGTCCTTCCATCATGTCTGGGTTTGTTTGATTTTTTTCTTAATTTTAGGCATTTCTGAAATATATGTTCTATGATTAATGTTATGTAAATTACACTTTTATAAGATTAAAAAGGATATTGATGATTGAATATGCAAATTAATGCCACTCAATTATCTTTCTTAGTACTAATTAATCTTGTTGCCCTAAGAATTTAAGAAGCTTTTACTTTGCTCTTACAGGTTTTCAATGGATATAGTGAATGCATAAGACCTTACCTTTATTTGCAAAGTGGTATATTTCTCTTTTTTTATTATTATAATTTAAGTTCTAGGGTACATGTGCAGAACATTCAGCTTCATTACATAGTTATACTTGTGCATGTTGGTTTGCTGCACCTATCAACTCATCATTCATATTAGGTGTTTGTCCTAATGCTACCCCTCCCCTAGCCCCACATCCCTCAATAGGCCCTAGTGTGTGATATTCCCCGTGCTGTGTCTACGTGTTCTCATTGTTCAACTCTCACCTATAAGTGAGAACATGTGATGTTTGGTTTTCTTTCCTTGTGATAGTTTGCTGAGAATGATGGTTTTCAGTTTCATCCATGTCCCCGCAAAGGACATGAACTCACCCTTTTTTATGGCTGCATAGTATTCCATGGTGTACATGTGCCACGATTTCTTAATCCAGTCTATCATTGATGGACATTTAGATTGGTTCCAAGACTGCTACTGTGAATAATACCACAGTAAATGTAGGTGTGCATGCATCTTTTATAGTAGCATTATTTATAATCCTTTGGGTATATATTCAGTAATGGGATTGCTGAGTCAAATGGTATTTCTAGTTCTAGGTCCTTGAGGAATTGCCACACTGTCTTCCAAAATGGTTTAACAAATTCAAAATCCCACCAACAGTGTAAAAGTCTCCTGATGTCTCCACAACCTCTCCAACATTTGTTGTTTCCTGACCTTTTAATAATTGCCATTCTAACTGGCATGACATGGTATCTCATTATGGTTTTGATTTGCATTTCTCTGATGACCAGTGATGATGAGGGTTTTTCATATGTCTGTTAGCTACATAAATGTCTTCTTAAGAAAAATGACCAATGATGATGAGCGTTTTTCACATGTCTGTTAGCTACATAAATGTCTTCTTTAGAAGAATGACTGTTCATATTCCTTGCCCAATTTTGAGGAGGTTGTTTGTATTTTTCTTGTAAATTTGTTTAAGTTCTTTGTAGATTCTGGATATTAGCCCTTTGTCAGATGCATAGATTCCAAAAATTTTCTCCCATTCGGTAGGTTACCTGTTCACTCTGATGATAATTTCTTTTGCTGTGCAGAAGCTCTTTAGTTGAATTAGATCACATTTGTGTATTTTGGATTTTGTTGCCATTGCTTTTGGTGTTTTAGTCATGAAGCCTTTGCCCACACCTATTTCCTGAATGGTATTACATAGGTTTTCTTCTAGGATTTTCATAGTTTTATGTCTTAAATTTAAGTCCTTAATCCATCTTGAGTGAATTTTTGCATAAGTTATATGAATGGATCCAGTTTCAGCTTTCTACATATGGCTAGCCAGTTTTCCAGCACCACTTATTAAAAAGTGAATCCTTTCCCGTATTTCTTGAGTTTGTCAGATTTCTCAAAGATCAGACGGTTGTAGATGTGTGGTATTATTTCTGAGGCATCCATTTTCTTCGATTGGTCTACATATCTGTTTTGGTACCAGCACCGTGCTATTTTGGTTACTGTAGCCTTGCAGTATAGTTTGAAGTCAGGTGGTGTGATACCCACAGATTTGTTCATTTTGCTTATGATTATCTTGTGTATGCAGGGTCTTTTTTTGGTTCCATATGAACTTTAAGGTAGCTTTTTTCCAGTTCTTTGAAGAAAGTCATTGGTAGCTTAATGGATAGCATAGACTGTATAAATTACCTTGGCTATTATGGCCATTTTCACGATATTGATTCTTCCTATCTGTGAGCATGGAATGTTCTTCCATTTATTTGTGTCCTCTTTTATTTTGTTAAGCAGTGGATTGTAGTTCTCCTTGAAGAGACTTCACATCACTTGTAAGTTGGATTCCTAGGTATTTTATTCTCTTTGTAGTAATTGTGAATAAGAATTCACTCATCATTTGGCTCTCTGTTTCTCTATAATTGGTGTATAAAAATGCTTGTGATTTTTACACGCTGACTTTGTATCCTGAGACTTTGCTGAAGTTTCTTATCAGCTTAAGGAGATTTTGGGCTGAGACAATGTGTTTTTTTAAATACATAATCATGTCATCTGCAAACACAGCCAGTGTGACATCCTCTTTTCCTAATTGAATACCCTTTATTTCTTCCTCTTGCCTAATTGCCCTGGCCAGAACTTCAAACACTATATTGAATAGGAGTGGTGAGAGGGGACATCCTTGTCTTTTGCTGGTTTTCAAAAAGAATGCTTCCAGTTTTTGTGCATTCAGTATGATACTGGCTGTGGATTTGTCATAAATAACTCTACTATTTTGAGATACGTCCCATCAATACTAGTTTATTGAAAATTTTTAGCATGAAGGGCTTTTGAATTTTGTCAAAGCCTTTTCTGCATCTATTGAAATAATTATGTGGTTTTTGTCCTTGGTTCTGTTTATGTGATGGATTACATTTATTGATTTCTGTATGTTGAGCCAGTCTTGCATCCCAAGGATGAAACTGACTTGAATGTGGTGGATAAGCTTTTTAATGTGCTGCTGGATTTGGTTTGCCAGTATTTTATTGAGGATTTTCACATCAATGTTCATCAGGAATATTGGCCTAAAATTTTGTTGTGGTTGTTGTGTCTCTTCCAGGATTTGGTATCAGGATGATGCTAGCCTCCTAAAATGAGTTAGGGAGGATTCCTAAGAAGGACTACTAAGATTCCTAAAGAAGGCCATTATGTAATGGTAAAGGGATTAATTTTACAAGAATAGCTAACTATCCTAAATATATAGGCAACCAACACAGGAACACCCAGATTCATAAAGAAGTCCTTAGAGACTTACACAGAGATGTAGACTCCCACACAATAATAGTGAGAGATTTTAACACCCCACTGTCAACATTAGACAGAACAATGAGACAGAAGGTTAACAAAGATATCCAAGACTTGAACTCAACTCTGGACGAAGTTGACCTAACAGACATCTGTAGAACTCTCTACCCCAAATCAACAGAATATACATTCTTCTCAACACCACATCACATTGATTCTAAAATTGTCCACATAATTGGAAGTAAAAGACTCTACAGCAAATGTAAAGGAACAGAAATCACAACAAACTGTCTCAGACCACAGTACAATCAAATTAGAACTCAGGATTAAGAAACTAATTCAAAACTGCACAACTACGTGGAAACTGATCAACCTGCTCCTGAATGACTGCTGGATAAATAATTAAGTTAAGGCATAAATAAATAAGTTATTTGAAACCAATGAGAACAAATACACAACATAATGGAATCTCTGGGACACATTTAAAGCAGTGTGTAGAGGGAAATGTATAGTACTAAATGCCCACAAGAGAAAGCAGGAAAGATATAAAATCAACACACTAATACCACAAATAAAAGAACTAGAGAAGCAAGAGCAAACAAATTCGAAAACTAGCGGAAGGCAAAAAATAACTAAGATCAGAGCAGAACTGAAGGGGATAGAGACACAAAAGCCCTTCAAGAAATCAAAGCCAGGAGCTGGATTTTTGAAAAAATCAACAAAATAGACCGCTAACGAGATTCATAAAGAAGAAAAGACAGAATAATCTAATGGACACAATAAAAATGATAAAAGGAATAACACCACCAATCTCACAGAAATACAAACTACCATCAGAGAATACTGTAAACACCTCTATGCAAATATATTAGAAAATCCAGAAGAAATAGATAAATTCCTGGACACATACAACCTCCCAAGACTAAACCAGGAAAGAGTTGAATCTCTGAATAGACCAATAATAGGTTCTGAAATTGAGGCAATAACTAATCCCCTACCAACCCAAAAAATCCAGGACCAGATGGATTTACAGTCAAATTCTACCAGAGGTACAAAGAAGAGCTGGTACCATTCCTTCTGAAGCTATTCTAAGCAAAGTGGTATATTTCAAGAGGTAAACATATTTCATGTTTTGATCTTATACATTCATTGTGTGAATAAAATTATGTTATTCTTAGATTTTCTCCACTTTGTTGATAGAAAATGAATAAGAAAATATTATTCTATAATACATGTATCTTAAATATTATGTAAATGTGTTAACTATTTGACATCTAATAATTACCAACACTCAAGGGAGATGGGGGAGCATAGTTTCAAAAACAATAATAAAAACAGTTGGTAAGAATAAAACTTGTTACAAGATTGGTAGTTGATATTGTGTTATTCTCAATTATGTATAAACTCAGTTTTGCTGTAAAAGCAAAGATGAAAATATGAAAAAGTGAGTTTTTCAGGCTGATGCAACAAAATACTATAATCTGTGTGTCTTATAAACAACAGAAATGTATTTTACACAGTTCTGGAGGCTGGAAGTCCTTGACCAATGCATGACAGATTTACTGTCTGGTGATGACTCACTTCCTGGTTTTTAGATAGCTCCTTCTCTCTGTGTCCTCACATGGTAGAAGGAATGAGAGAGCTCTCTGGAGTCCCTTTTATAAGGACATTAATCCCATCCAGGAGGACTGTACCCGTATGAGCTTATTAACTCCAAAAGCCCCACCTCCTAATACCATCACCCTGGAGATGAGGGCTTCAACATAGGAATTTTAGGAGGATACAAACATTCAGACCATATCAGCATCTATGCATTATGATAGGAACTTGGCACAAAGAAGATTAACAGTTTTATGTACTTTCTCTCTGAATTCATGATATTTCCAGGAATCCATGCTGGGCAGACCAATAAAAGTCATTCACTCTACAACAAACATTTTTTAATGTCTACTATATGCTGTGCACTATTCTAGCCACTGAGAACATGAAAAAGTCCTACTCTCACGTATTCATATTTAACATAGAAGATAGACAAGATAGGTGATCAATAAATGGAAGATAAATAGATAGATAAGACACATGTTGATAAACAGAAGATAGGTAAATAGATATGATAGATGATATATAAATAGAAGATAGAGAACACGATAGATGAGAAAAGAAAAAGGAAGAAATGAAAAGAAAGAAAGAAGAAAGAAAGAGAAAGAAGGAAAGAAAGAAGAAAGAAAGAAAGAGGAGAAAGAGAGAGAGAGGGAGACAGAGGGAGGGAGGGAGGGAAGGAGGAAGGAAGAAAATAGGACAGATAAGATGGATAGATAGGAAGAAAGGAAGGAAATAGGACAGATAAGATGGATAGATAGGAAGAAAGGAAGGAAACAGGACAGATAAAATGGATGGATGGATATATGATAGAAGATGGATAGAAAGATGATAGAATATAGATAGATAGATAGATAGATAGATAGATAGATAGATAGATAGATAGATAGATAGATAGATAGAACAAATAGGACAGGATGGTGGGATATTGGGTAGATAGATGATAGATAATAAGATAGGTGATAGATAATATGCAGATAGTAGATAGATACAGATCACAGATAGATGATACGTACATACATACATACATACATACATACATACATACATACATACATAGCTAGATACATACATAGATAGATAGGCAGATAGATATTAGAGAATGAACAATAAGGCCTCAGCTGGAATTTGGGATTGCCATTGTATAAAGAGCATTTAAGGAAAGCTTCTCTAATAAGGTGATGTTTGAGAAGAGAATTGAAGAAAATAAAGGTTGAGCAATGTGTCTTTCCTCCAACACAGAGAAAGTAGTAAGCACAAAAGTCTCCAAATGCTGTTGACATATTTGAATAGCATGCATGGGTGTGAATGAGATGTGGAGGGGTTATCTGGGCAGAACACAAAGAGAAACCAGGGTGATAGCAATGAAGAAAGAATCTTAGAAAGAAGGACTGAGAGTCTTGACCCAGAGGCTTGCAAGCAAAGGAGGTGTGGCCAATATGTGGTAAAACAAGGTCAATTTAATTGCTTGAAGATAACTATTTAAGACTAAAGGGATTGGGCACTGTAACTCACGTCTATAATCTCAGCACTTTGATTGGCTGAAGCTAGAGGATTGCTTCAGTCCAGGAGTTCAAGACCAGCGTGAGCAATATAGTGAGACCTGGAGTCTACAAAAAAACTTTAAAAATTCACTGGGCTTGGTGGTGCATGCCTGTAGTTACAGCTACTTGTGCGGCTGAGGTGGGAGGATTGCTTGAGCTCAGGAGGTACAGGCTGCAGTGGGCTAAGATCACACCACTGCACTCCAGCCTAGAAAACAGAGTAAGGCCCTGTCTCAATAAAAGAAAAAAAAAAGAATAAAAGGATGAATTTGATATCAGCCTTGTAAAGCAGATGGTGGATCAGGCCATAGTCTGCTTAGTCATGGACTGAAACAGAATAAATGAGCTAGAAGAAACAGCAGCAGAATGCCTTGATCCCTTCCCAGGCTTCCTCCACTGTCTTTCTCTATCCACTCACTCCACTCTTTCTTGCATCTTTACAGCCCAGTTTGCAGATGCTTTGCCACAGTCTACATTGAGATGGAAGCTTCTCTTATTCTAAAAAAAAAGTCCCCTTTCCCTGGCTGCCTCAGATGTGCCATTCACTCTGTATTTGAACTTTAACACTATTCTGAAGGAAAGAAAGGTGGAACCTGACCTGCCTATCTTTACATCTCAGTTCCTACACAATAGCTCACACTTGAATCTTCTTTTCCTTAGTGCCACCTGACAAACTAGGCTCTCACAGCTTACAGGAGACCTGCAAATACATACATCCGCTGTCCCTCTGCAACTCTCTCTCTTTTTCCCCTCCACCTTTTTTTTTTTTTATCATTTTCTCCTTCCATGGAAGGAGAATACTGGCTGGAATCCTGGGTTGCTTCTTTTCCTCACAAGGCTCCTTTTCTTTCTTCACATTTACTTGCTCCACTGAAATCATGTGTTCCCTCTCCTACTTCAATATGTTATCCACCTGTGCAGGCAACCTCCAAAATTCTATCACAAGTCCTGCACTTTCTTGTGCCCACCATCTTCATATTTTTTTTTCTTTGAGAAAATTTCACTATGTAACCCAGGCTGTAGTGTAATGGCACAATCTCAACTCACTGGAACATCCACCTCCCAGGTTCAAGTGATTCTCTTCCCTCAGCCTCCTGAGTAGCTGGGATTACAGGCACCCACTATCATGCCCAGCTAATTTTTGTATTTTTAGTAGAGAAGGAATTTCACAATGTTGGCCACGCTCATCTCCAACACATGACCTCAAGTAATCTGCCCACCTCAGTCTCCCAAATGTTGGGATTATAGGCATGTACCACTGTGCCTGGCCTCAATATTCATATTCTATTGCTGTTGTAATAAACCTCCATGAAATGGGCAACTGAAGATGATGCTAATTTATCATCTCATCCTTGTATAAGTCAGAATATTGAGTGGGCTTGGCACGTTCCTCTGCTCATGGGCTGTCTCACAAGGCTAAAATTAAGATGTTAAGCAGTCTGGGTTCTCATCTGGAGGCTCTGGGGGAGAATATGCTTCCAGATTCATTTAAGTGGTGAAGAATTGTGTTTGTTGCTTGTCATTCTAGGACTGAAGTCTCAGTATGACATCTCTGCTGCTACATCTCTTCCTCCTGAGCCAGCACAATTCTCAGCTGTTGAGGACTCCTGATTACATTGATCCCACTCTGGTAAACCAGAAAAATCTTCCTCCTTTAAGGTCAGTTGATGATAACCTTAATGATATCTGTATACTCTCTTTTACTGCACAACATCACATAACCATGGAAGGAACACGAAGGGCCAGAACTCATGAAGGCCAAAATTCTGCCAACCATATTTACTTCAATAACTTTACCGAACTTCCACTCTGTACCTCAAGCACAAGAAGATGACAGGTTAGAAGCTAAGGAAAATGTGAACAATACAAGGTAAAATATGATCAATTAATTAAGCAGAATGAGTTTCAAGGAGCAGCTACCTTCTTAGGACACATGAGAGAGTTCATAGTATACAAACAGTCTTCACTTTCAAAACTACATGTCTTTTAATTTTCTAAATAGTTGTAATGGCATCTCCATTCTTTGTTTTTTGTTTGTTTTTTGAGGTTTTCTTTTTTCCCCTTCTTGTCTCTTCCTCAACTTATAAATTTCCCAGTATCATACGCATAACATGGTGTGAGAGTATGAATACCAGAACTTTTTTTGCCCCGGTGCATACAGAAAACAATCACATTTTGTGCCTCATTAGTGTCCATACATATGGTTGCTCCTGGCCAGCAAGAGGGGAGCAAATCAGTCATCCACATGGCTGCATCCGCAATATCACAGCATCACCCCTCATTGTAGGAGAGTGTCCTAATGGCTTGCTCCTCAAACTGGTCCAAGAGATACAGAAAGATGTCCTGTGCCTGAGGAATGGAATTTCCCTCCTCGACTTCAGGGTGTTGAATAGAAGTTTTCCTGGTTTTCCTGCTGAAGATGTAACCAACCATTCCAACGTCTTATCTCTCTTTCCTGGATTTGCACACCCTATCTCTTATCTCCTTTAGATAGCATATGTGTTGCTGTCATCCTTGACACTTTTAACTCTTTTCCTAAATCTCACACTTTGATTTTCTCTCCATCATCAAACACTGTTTAAGTTGATGCTTCCTCAAAGTTCGTCGAATGCTGTTGATAACACACTTTATCTTGGTGGATGATCACAGATCTCCAAAGAGTCCCTTCAACTCCTCAGGCATGCTCTCATTTTATTTTATTTTTCCATAATTCATGTTGTGTGTGTGTGTGTATTTTTCCCAGAGACAGGGTCTCACTGTCACCCAGGCTGGAGTGCAGTGGCACTATCATGGCTCACTGCAGCCTCAAACTCCTTACACAAACAATTCTTCCACCTCAGTCTCTAAAGTATTTGGAACTTACAGGCATGTGCCACCATGCTTATGTGTTTTTCCATTTTGTTTTGTTTGTTTTTTTAGAGATGAGGTCTCACTATGTTGTCCAGGCTGATCTCTAACTCCTGGGTTCAGGTGATCCTTCCACCTTGTCCTCCCAGAGTTCTGAGATTATAGGCATGAGCCACTGTGCCCATCTTCATGTTATCAGTGTTCATATTTCTAGATGGATCACTATCTGTTAAAATCAAAGTTGTTATTAATATTTGTGGTTAAATGTTCAAGGTACAATTGAGTTCAATTCCTTCTTTATTTTTGCAAGACAATGGAAAGAATTAATTTTAATCTCAGTAATATGTCTTCCAGTGGGTTATATCTGTACTGGAATGTGATCCTGAGACTTAAATAGTTTATGGTAAGGAATAGCATATCATTCAACAGTCATCGTTCTTTGTATTCCATTTTCCTTGTATATCTATAAAATGATATTTAATTATACATGCCTGAAATCATAATAGAGATTGTATTCTATCAATGTCTTTTAGATTATCACATTTTAGGGGGCTCTGTTCTCATGCCACTAATAAAGATATACCCAAGACTGGTTAGTTCATAAAGCAAAAGAAGTTTAGTGGACTCACAGTTCCACATGGGTGGAAAGGCCTGACGATCATGGTGGAAGACAAAAAAAAAAAAAAAAAGGAGCAAAGTCATATCTTATGTGGCAGCAGGTGAGAGAGAGAGAGAGAGAGAGCATGTACAGGGGAATTCCCTTTTATAAAACCCACAGATCTTATGAGAGTTATTCATTATCACAAGAACAGCATTGAAAAGACCCAACCTCATGAATCAGTTACTTCCCCCTGGGTCTCTCCCCTGATATGTCGAAATTTAAAAACTACAATTCAAGATTTGGGTGGGAATATGTCCAAACTCTATCAGAGTGATTAGTAATTTTTTTCTGGTTTTAGTTGGTAGTGTTATTTCTAATCTTTTTTTTTCTTACATTCCTTAGTTTCTCATTTCTTTTTCTCTCATTGTTTTCCAAATATGTTACCATAAAGTCAAGCTTATTTGTGCTAATTAATAGTATCTCTCACAATTTCTTTCTTCATTTTTCAAGATGGAAGTAGCACATTAGTCTGTTGAATAAGCACTGAATATGTTTGAGAAAGCAGTCATTAAGTCTGATACATAGAAGATCTGATAAATCTCCAAAGCTAAATTAGATTTATCAGTTATTATGCATGATGTAATCATCAAGAATATTGAGAATACTTTCCACCTGCCCCCACCTTTTCTAAGAATTTAAATTAAGTTTTGCTCCTACATTTTTTTAAAAATTTACTATAATTTCAGTTCTGAGGTACCTCTGCAGAACGTGCAGGTTTGTTAAACAGGTTATATAAGTGCCATGGTAGTTTGCTGCACCCATCAAACCATCATCTACATTAGGATTTTCTGCTAATGCTATCCCTCCCATTGTCCCCCATCCCAGACAGGCCCTACTGTATGATATTCCCCTCCCTGTGTGTATGGGTTCTCACTGTTCAACTCCCACTTATGAATGAGAACACGTGGTGTTTGGTTCTCAGTTTCTGTGTTAGTTTGCTGATAATAACAGTTTCTAGCTTCATCCATGTTCCTGCAAAAGATATAAACTCATTTTTTATAGCTGCATAGTATTTCATACTTTGTATGTGCCACATTTTCTTAATTCAGTCTCTTATTTATGGACATTTGGGTTGGTTCCAAGTCTTTGCTATTGCGAATAGTGCTGCAATAAACATAAGTGTGCATATGTCTTTATAGTAGAATGATTTATAATCCTTTGGGTATATACCCAGTAATGTAATTGCTGGGTCAAATGACATTTCTGGTTCTAGATCCTTAAGGAATCAATACAGTGTCTTCCACAATGGTTGAACTAATTTACACTCCCACCAACAGTGTAAAAGTGTTCCTATTTCTCCAAATCCTCCCAAAATCTGTTGTTTCCTGACTTTTTAATGATCGTCATTCTTACCAGAATAAGATGGTATCTAATGTGGTTTTGCTTTGCATTTCTCTAATGACTGGTGATGATGAGCTTTTTTTCATGTTTGTTAGCTACATAAATGTCTTCTTTTGAGAAGTGTCTGTTCATATCTTTCACATACTTTTTGATGGGATTTTTGCTTGTTGTTTTTTTTTCTTGTAAGTTTGTTTACAAATTTGTAAATAAGTTCCATGTAGATGCTGACTATTACGCTTTTGTTAGATGGAGAGATTGCAAAATTTTTCTCCCATTCTGTAGGTTGCCTGTTTGCTCTGATGATAGCTTCTTTTGCTGTGCAGAAGATTTTTACTTTAGTTATATCCCATTTATCAATTTTGACTTTTGGTGCAATTGCTTTTGATGTTTCAGTCATGAACTCTTTGCTGATGCCCGTGTCCTGAATGGAATTGCCTAGATTTTTTAGGGTTTTTATAGTTTTAGATGTTACATTTAAGTCTTTAATCCACTTTGAGTTGATTTTTCTATAAGACGTGAGGAAGAGGTCCAGGTTCAATTTTCTTCGTATGCCTAGTCAATTTTCCAAACACCATTTATTAAATAGGGAATCCATTCTCCATTACTTGTTTTTGTCATATTTGTCAAAGATCAAGTGGGTGTAGTTTTGTGGTATTATTTCTGAGGACTCTGTTCTGCTTCATTGGTCTATATATCTGTTTTGGTACCAGTACCATGCTGTTTCAGTTACTGTAGCCTTGTAGTATAGTTTGAAGTCAGATAGCATGATGCCTCCGGCTTTGTTCATTTTTGTATAGCATACGGGATGTTTTTTCATTCCATATAAAATTTGAAGTAGTTTTTTTCTATTTCTGTAAAGAAAGTCAATGGTAGCTTGATGTTGATAGCATCAAACCTGTAAATTACTTTGGGCACTGTGGCGATTTTCACAATATTGATTCTTCCCATCCATGAGCATGGAACGTTTTTCTATTTGTTTGTGTCCTCTCTTATATCCTTGAGAAGTGCTTCTTACTTCTCCTTGAAGAGGTCATTAACATCCCTTGTAAGCTGAATTCCTAGGTAATGTAACCTCTTTGTAGCCATTGTGAATGGGAATGAACTCATGATTTGGCTCTCGTTTCTCTATAATTGGGCTATAAAAATGTTTGTGATTTTTGCACATTGATTTTGTTTCCTTTTTGAGACTTTACTGAAGTTGCTTATCAGCTTAAGGAGATTTTGGGCTGGAACTGTGGGATTTTCTAAATATAAAATCATGTCATCTGCAAACAGAGACAACTTGACTTCCTGTTTTCCCATTTGAATACCCTTTATATCTCTTTCTTTCTTTCTCTCTCTTTCTTTCTCTTTCTTTCTTTCTGCTTTCTTTCTTTCTTTCTTTCTTTCTTTCTCTTTCTTTCTTTCTTTTCTTTCTTTCTTTTCAGCTAATACTTTCTTTCCTTCTTTCTTTTTCTCTTTCTTTCTTTCTTTCTTTCTTTCTTTCTTTCTTTTTCTGCTGCTTTCTTTTCTTTAACCCTTCCTTCCTTCAGCCTATTTGGCCTAACTTGTATTCTTCTTTCTGCTTTTTATTTTTTGCCCATGTCTAGAACTTTCAAAATTATGTTGCATAAGCATGATGAAAGAAGGCATCCTTGTCTTGTGCCGGGTTTCAAAGGGAATGCTTCTAGTTTTTGCCCATTCAGGTATGATGTTGAGAAACATTGGATTGAATCTTAAGTCTTATTATTTTAAAGATCGTTCCATCAATACCTAGTTTATTGAGAGTTTTTAGCATGAAGAGCTGTTGAATTTTATTTAAGGCCTTTTCTACATTTATTGAAATAATGTGATTTTTGTCATTGGTTCTGTTTATTGGATGGATTACATTTATTGATTTGTGTATGTTGAACCAGTCTTGCATTCCGGGAACAAAACCAGCTTGATTGTGGTGGATAAGATTTTTATTGTGCTGCTGGGTTCAGCATGCTAGAATTTATTAAGGATTTTCACAGTGATGTTCCTCAGCTGTAGCAATCTTAATCTCTGATAAAACTGACTTTAAATCAAGAAAGATCAAAAGAAACAAAGAAGACCATTACATAATGGTAAGGGATCAATGCAACAAGAAAAACTAAGAGTCCTAAACATATATACGCCCAACACAGGAGCACCCAGATTCATAAAGCATATATTTAGAGACCTACAAACAGACTTAAACTCCAACATAATAGTAGTGGGAGACTTTAACACCCCACTGTCAATATTAGACAGATTGATGAAACAAAAAATTAACAAGGATATCCAATACCCGAACTCAGCTCTTGATGAAGCAGAGCTAATAGACATCTACAGAACTCTGCATGCCAACTCAACAGAATACACATTCTTCTCAGCACGCAAATGCAAAAGAGTGGAAATCACAACAAAGAGTTTCTCAGACCACAGTGCAATCAAATTAGAACTCAGGATTAAGAAACTCACTCAAAACCACACAACTGCATGGAAACTGAACAACCTGCTCCTGAATGACTACTACATAAATAAAGAAATGAAGGCAGACATGAAGATGTTCTTTGAAACCAGTGAGAAAAAAAGACACAATTTACCAAAATTTCTGGGACAAAATTAAGGTAATGTGCAGAGGGAAATTTATAGCAATAAATGTCCACAAGAGAGAGCAGAAAAGATTTAAAATTGACACCGTAACATCACGTTTAAAAGAAATAGAGAAGCAGGGGCAAACAAATTCAAAAGCCAGCAGATGGCAACAAATACTAAGATCAGAGAAACCCTGAAGGAGACAGAGACACAAAACACCCTTCAAAAAAATCAATGAATCGAGGAAGTTTTTTTTTTTTTGAAAAGATCAACAAAATAGATAGACCTCAAGCCAGGCTAATAAGGAAGAAAAAAGAGAAGAATCAAATAGATGCAATAAAAAAAAGTGATGAAGGGGATATCACCACTGATCCAACAGAAATGCAAACTACCATTAGAGAATTCTATAAACACCTCTACACAAACAAACTAGACAATCTAGAAGAAATGGATAAGTTCCGGTCACATACACCCTCACAAGACTAAACCAGGAAGAAGTCAAATAGACCAATAACAAGTTCTGAAATTAATACAGCAATTAATAGCCTGCCAACCAATAAAATTCCAGGACTACACATATTCAGAGCCTAATTCTATCAGAAGTGCAAAGGGGAGCAGGTACCTCTCCTTTCCAAACAATAGAAAAAGAAGGAATCCTTCCTAACTCATTTTATGAGGCCAGCATCATCCTAATACCAAAACCTGTCAGAGATATAACAAAAAGATTAAATTTCAGGCCAGTATCCCTGATGAACAGAATATACAAAAAACTTAAACAGTTTACAAGAAAACAAACAAACAACCCCATCAAAAAATGGCAAAGGATGTGAACAGGCACTTCTCAAAAGAAGACATTTAGGCAGCCAACAAATACATGAAAAAATGCTCATCATCACTGGTCATTACAGAAATGCAAATCGAAACCAAAGTTAGATGCCATCTCTCTCCAGTTAGAATGGCAAACATTAAAAAGTCAGGAAACAACAGATACTAGAGAGAATGTGGAGAAATGGGAACACTTTTACATATTTACAGTTGGTGTAAGCATAAATTAGTTCAAACGTTGTGGAAGACAGTGTGGTGATTCTTTAAAGATCTAAAACTGGAAATACCATTTAACTCAGCAATGTCATTACTGGGTATATACCCAAAGGATTATAAATCATTCTACTCTAAAGACACATGCACACGTATGTTTATGCAGCACTGTTCACAATAGCAAAGACTTGGAACCAACCCAAATGCTCCTTAATGATAGACAGTATAAAGAAAACGTGGCACACATACACCATGAAATACTATGCAGTCATGAAAAAGAATGAGTTCATGTCTTTTGCTGTGACATGGATGAAGCTGGAAATCATCATTCTCAGAAAAGACAGAACACAAGAACAGAAAACCAAATACCACATGTTCTCACTCATAAGTGGGAGTTGAACAATGAGAACACATGGACACAAGGAGGGAAACATCACACACTGAGGCCTGGTCGGGGGAGGGTGGGGACTAAGGGAGGGGATAGGAGGGATAGCATTAGGAGAAATACCTAATGTACATGATGCGTTGATAGGTGCAGCAAACATCCATGGCTCGTGTATACCTATGTAACAAACCTGCACGTTCTGCACATGTATGAGTACCTCCAGTGGTGTATTGAAACAATGATACATCCTAACAAAGTAAATTTTTCTCAGGAATTCAAGTGACGTTCTGACATGTTAGTATCATTCTGTAACCCTTAACTTACTACCTAAGTTTTCATAGTATGCATTTCTATTTTCATATGAAATTATTAACTTTTTTTTTGACTTCTTGAATCAAAATGACGTAAAATTTTGATTCAAGACTTCCTAATACTATTTTTTAAGGAAGGATTGTTTTTAAGATGATGTTGAAAGTGGATCATGTTTGAATTCATTCAGTTAATTATTGCATGATATGCATGTCATCTTTTACAAAAATTTTTAAGGAAGAATTTGTTTTAAATTACTTTAAAAATAATTTTTAAAGAAAAATATTTTTTAAAAATTTCCATGTGTCTTCTTATTATACAAGCCCTTAATGTATTTCTCTGATGACAATTTTGATTGAGTATTTCTGTTATTTGTCTATTGAGATTAACTGTGCTGAATTGACCAATACTGCCTTACAGATTTGGGGGAAGTATTAAATGTAATTTAACCTCTCTCTGCTTTGCATCAAAGTAAGTTGTAGTCTTTTAGGGCTTGAGGATGTGGAAATATTTATTCTATCACCATTTTGCTCCTACCTGGGTATGGAATGCTTGGAGATCTCAATCTCATCAGACCCTAGTGAGCCTGGGCTTAACCCTAAAATCTACTCCTATGCCCCTTAAGACCATCCTGTCCAAAGCTCAAGTTTTCATGATTCCACAGATGTCTTCAAAGAAATAGTGCCTTCCACTTTCTGCCTGCCTCTCTCTGCCTTTGTGCCATCCTGACCTGGCCAGATATGGTAACTCACATCTTTAATTCCAGAATTTTGCGAGGTAGAGACAGGTGGGTGGATTGCTTAAGCCTAGGAGTCTGAAACGAGCCTGGGCAATTAGTGAAACCTCATCTCTACCAAAAAAAAAAATAATAATAATAATAATAATACAAAAATTGGCTGGGTTTGTTGGCACACACCTTTAATCCCAGCTACTCAGGAGGCTGAGGCAGGAAGTCAAGACTGCAGTGAGCTGTGGTTGTGTCACTGCACTCCAGCCTGGGCAACAGGGTGACACTCTGTCTCAAAAATATACAAAATAAAATAAAATAAAATAAAATAGGGCCTAGAACTACCCTGCAGTCAGCATCTCCAAGCAGCAGAACCTTTCCTTTGTCTCTCTCTCCTCTTTTCTGTTTTCCCCTCTCACTCTCTTCTCAGTTTCTGGCTTTGAAGGCACAAGTTGCCATGAATTTTTCAGTCACCAGGAAATGATTTCTACCAACAACTCAATGGGGATTGAAATCAGATTCTTCTCCAGCCAAGTCTTCAGATGAGAGCACAGCTCAGTGACACCTTGACTGAAGCCTTGAGATATTCTGAGTTCATGACTTAGTTAAGTTGCACCCAGATTCCCAACTCACGGAAATGGTTTAAAAAAAAAAAAGAAAAGAAAAGAAGAGAAAAGAAAAGAAAGGATGTTGATTTAAGTTGCTAACTTTGTGGCTGTTTGTTGTGCAACAAAAGATAATTAAGACATCACCCATCCCCACCACTCCTTCACAAACACTCTTTTCTAAGGAATGAGAAGCTTTGAAATCCACCCTGGCATACTACATATTAAAAGACATTAACTTATAGTCAAGTTCAGTAGTTAAAACTGGGCTGATAAATAGATTCATAAAGAATGTAAATGTTTATTTTTGCTATATTAATGACAAGAGAAATATACAAATTCCACCTTTTATTCTAAATATTAATACAGAGCATTTATTAGCCTTTTCAACCAAGAAGTAAGGGGAGTCTTAGACTTTTGAATGCCTTGATTATTAAGGGTGCATTTACAGTTTGTCTGTTAATGGAAAGGAAAATCCATTTAACAGCATTAATTTAGATGGAATTCTTTCACATACCACAAGGAAGAGCTAACCAAGCCTCTCATCACCCATATAAACTTCCTCATCTAATATTGTCTGCATTCTATTTCTTCTGATAAAATGTCTTATAGAACTTAAGGAGAGCTTTTAATATGGAATCTACCATTTATATTTTATGTTATGCTTAAATACAACTGCAGAATATCAAAGCTGCCGTCTCCAAGGCATTTCCTACCATTGGTGGATCCTCAATAAATATTGGACAAAATATTATTAAATATATGCAAAAACTACATACAGTGCTCTTGGATGCATCAAACTGGAGGTGGATGGCTGGTTCTGTTGATGACTGCATGCATGTGACACTTGATTTTCTGCATTTCCAGAGGTTTTCTCCAGTGTTATCACTAGGTTTTTTAATATGTCCAACTCTGAGGGGAAGGCAGATGTTTCAACAAACTGGTAGAGGGTTAAGGGAGCAATAAATTCAGAATAGACTGCTGTGTCCTGAAATTGCCCTGGGAGACTCACTGCATCAGAGACAGTTTCCTGTCAATGAACTATAGCGATGTATCTGAGTTCTCTGGAAAGACCCATGTGAGCAAATTCTTCCATAGACCAACAGAACTAACAGAAAGTATTTCAAAGGAGACCCCTGAAGTCAGCTTCAGTTTAGACATAGAAGGCAGCACTGCTACTCTCTTGTCCCTCATGCTGGAATGAGTGACCCTTCAGCAATCATTCCAGCATCCAAACTGAAATCTAACATCATGGGCTATGATGAAATAACCAGAAGACAACTTTTATTTCCAGCAGAAGGGTCACCATCAATAATTATTCTCTATAATGAAAACCAATACAGTAGTGGTCATGGTGGTGTTTAAAACCCAGAAATAATGTGTGGTTTTCCTTGCAGTTGCTGAGATAAATTAAAGAATGTCTTTTATTCCATTTGTGTAAAATTTTAAAGCAAAATGTTCTGAACTAAATAACAAACCTAATCTTGAAAAAGAATAAAAAGAAATGAAGAAACCCTCCAAGAAATATGGAACTATGTGAAAAGACAAAACATATGTTTGATTGGTGAACCAGAAAGTGATGGGGAGAATGGAACCAAGTTGAAAAACACTCTCTGGATATTATCCAGGAGACTTAGCAAGACAGGCCAGCATTCAAATTCAGGAAATAGAGAATACCATAGAGATACTCCTCAAGAAGAGCACCCCAAAGACACAAAATCATCAGATTCACCAAGGTTGAAATTGTGTCCAGAATCGGTTCCTTCCAGTGGGTTCTTGGTCTCGCTGACTTCAAGAATGAAGCTGTGGACCCTCACGGTTAGTGTTACAGCCCATATAGTCACCACATCCAGAGTTGTTCATTCCTTCTGGTGGGTTCGTGGTCTGGCTGGCTTCAGGAGTGAAGCTACAGAACTTCACCATGAATGTTACAGATTTTAAAGGCAGTGTGGACCCAAAGAGTGAGTAGCAGCAAGATTTATTGCAAAGAGCAAAAGAACAAAGCTTCCACAGCATGGAAAGGGACCCCAGTGGGTTGTGGCTGCTGGTTCCCCAGCAGCCAGCTTTTATTCCCTTATTTGATCCCACCCACGTCCTGCTGAAGGGTTTATTTTACAGAGAGCTGATTGGTCCATTTTACAGAGTGCTGATTTGGTCTGTTTTACAGAGTGCTGACTGGTCCATCTTGACAAAGTGTTGACACTGTCTAGCTAAAAGTACAAACATTTAGCTAGACACAGAGTGCTGATTGGTGCATTTACAATCTGTTAGCTAGACATAAATGTTCTCCAAGTCCCCACCCAACCCAGAAGCCCAGCTGGCTTCACCTCTCAAAATGAAGGGAAAAGTGTTAAGGGCAGCCAAAAGCAAGGTTAGGTTACCCACAATGGGAAGCCCTTCAGACCAACAGCAGATCTCTCAGCAGAAACCCTACAAGTCAAAAGACTGGAGGGCAATATTCAACAGGAAAATAATTTTCAACCTAGAATTTCATATCCAGCCAAATTCAGCTTCATAAGAGAAGGAAACCTAAAATCCTTTTCAGACAAGCAAATGTTGAGAGATTTTTGTCACCACCAGACCTGCCTTACAAGAGCTCCTGAGGGAAGTAATAACTATGGAAAGTAAAAATGGGTACCAGCCACAGCAGAAACATACCAAAATGTAAAGATCATTGAAACTATGAAGAAATTGCACCAACTATATGGCAAAATAACCAGCTAGCATCGTAATGACTGAGACAAATTCACACATAGTAATATTAACCTTAAATGTAAATGGGCTAAATGTCTCAATTAAAAGACACACACTGACAAATTAAATAGAGTCAAGATCCAGTGGTGTGCTGTATTCAAGAGACCCATCTCATGTGCAAAGACATATATAGGCTTAAAATAAAGGGATGGAGAAATATATACCAAGCAAATGGATAGCCAAAAAAAAGCAGAGGGTGCAATCCTAGTCTCTGATATAACAGACTTTAAGCCAACAAAGATCAATAAAAAGAAAGAAGGGCATTAAATAATGACAAAGGGATCAATGCAACAAAAAGAGCTAACTATCTTAAATATGTATGCACCCAATACAGGGGAACCCAGATACATACAGCAAGTTCTTAGAGACCTACAAAGAGACTTTGACTCCCATGCAATAATAACGGAAGACAATAACACCCATCTGTCAAAATTAGACAGAACAATGAGACAGAAAATTAACAGGGATATTCAGGACTTGAGCTCTGGATGAAGAAAACCTAATAGATATCTGCAGAACTCGCCAACCATTCTTCTCAGTAACATATCGCACTTATTCTAAAATTGACCACATAATTGGGGGTAAAACACTCCATAGCAAATGCAGTTAAAGGAAATCATAACAAACAGTCTCTCAGACCACAGTGCAATCAAATTACAACTCAGGATCAATAAACTCACTCAAAACCCCACAAGCACATGGAAACTGAACAACCTGCTCCTGAATGACCACTGGATAAAAATGAAATTAAGGCAGAAATAAGTTATTTGAAACAAATGAGAACAAAGTCACAATGTACCAGAATCTCTGGGCCATAGCTAAAGCAGCATTTAAAGGGAAATTTATAGAATTATAATGCTACAGGAGAAAGTAGGAAAGATCTAAAATCTATACTCTAACATCACAAATATAAGAACTAGAGAAGCAATGCAAGAAAATTCAAAACCTAGCAGAAGACAAGAATTAACTAAGATCAGCTAAAGTAGATAGAGACACAAAAATCCATTCAATAAATCAATGAATCCAAGAGCTGGCTTTTTTGGAAGGATTAATAAAATAGACCACTAACAAGACTAATAAAGACAAAAAGAAAGAAGAAGAATCAAATAGATACACTAATAAATGATAAAGGACATGTCACCACTAATCCCACAGAAATACCATCAGAGAATACTAAAAGCAGCTCTGCACAAATAAACTAAAAAATCTAGAAGAAATGGATAAATTCCTGGACACATACACCCTCTGAAGACTAAACCATGAAGAAGTTGAATCCCTGAGTGAACCAATAGCAAGTTCTGAAACTGAGGCAGTAAATAATAGCCTACAAGACAAACAAACAAACAAAAAACCCAGTTCCATACGTATTAACAGCAAAATATTATCAGAGGTACAAAGAGTAACTAGGACCATTCCTCCTGAAACTATTCCAAGAAATAGACAATGGAAATCTTCCCTAACTCACTTTATGAGGCCAGCATTATCCTGATACCAAAACCTGGCAGAGATACATTAGAAGAGAAAATTTCAGGTCAATATTGTTGATGAACATCAAAGCAAAAATTCTCAACAAAATACTGGCAAACTGAATCCAGCAGCAAATCAAAAAGCTTATCCATTACAACCTAGTTGGCTTCATCCCTGGATGAAATGCAGGTTCAACATACACAAATCAACAAACATAATCCATCACATAAACAGAACCAATGACAAAAACCACATGATTATTTCAATGGATGCAGAAAAGGCCTTTGATAAAATTCAACACTCTTTCATGCTAAAAACATTCAATAAACTAGGTATAGATGGAATGTACCTCAAAATAATAAGACTTTTTATGACAAACCTACAGCCAAAATCATACTGAAGGGGCAAAAACTAAAGCACTCCCTTTTAAAACTGGCATATGAGAAGAATGATCTCTCTAACCACTCCTGTTTAACTTAGTATTGGAAGTTCTGGCCAGAGCAATCAGGCAAGAGAAAGAAATAAAAGGTATTCAAATCAGGTAGACAGAGCAGCCGGAAATAGGTGACAGAGTGTAACATGACTGTCCAGAGCTGCGTGCCCCGGCCATAGCAAATAATAATTAATGATTAAACGCCCGAGCTCTATTCCTTTCCACCTTCTACCTCCTCCCTAGATTTGTTGTTTCTCTTTTGTATCAATACCTCATAAAAGATGGCGCTCTTCCTGTTTTTTCTTCACCTGTTTTTCCCCCATGCTGCGAAAATTGTTACTTTGTAGCGCAGGCACCATCCTGCGCCCGGGAAAATTACCAACTGACAGCGCAGGCGCAACATGACGTCTGACCAGAGAAACTAATACCTACCTAGCCACACCCTCCGTGATGAGATCATCTCCGCCTCTGGCCCAACCCCTTCCCCTCCAAGTGTATATAAGGCATTGCATTACCGCCATTAAACGAGACTTGATCAGAGCACTGTCTTGTCTCCATTTCTTGTGTCTTTTGTCCCCCAAATTCCCACTCCCTCCTCCAGGGCCTGCTTCGACGATCCCGCGGGCCGGGATACGTGGCGCCCGAACAGGGACCTGGAAACGAGGGACTCCATGAGGAAGAGGACGCCAAAGGACGGTCGACCGCTAACAAGGACAAAATAAATTAAACTCTTCCGATCACCGCGGGAACCTGCCGCATCTGAATCGAAGGTAAGTGGCGCGTCCGAAATGGGACAAGAATTAAGTCAGCATCAGATCTATGTAGGACAATTAAAAGAGGCTTTAAAGATACGAGGAGTAAAGGTTAAAGGTAATGATTTGTTTAAGTTTTTTGATTTTGTAAAAGACACTTGCCCTGGGTTCCCACAGGAAGGAACTATTGATTTCAAAAGATGGCGTAGAGTAGGGGATTGTTTTCAGGACTATTATAATACTTTTGGGCCAGAAAAAATTCCTGTGACCGCCTTCTCTCATTGGAACCTCATTAGAGATTTAATAGATAAGAAAGAGGCCGATCCGCAAGTCATGGCTGCGGTCGCTCAGACAGAGCATATTTTAAAGGTTAGCTCCCGCTCTAACCTCGCAAAGCCTCCGCAAGATACGGAGGAGGATCTCATTTCCCTCGAAAGTGATCATGAGGAAATTAAGTCTCCTTCTGTAACAGATAAAGAAATGCCACACGAAAACAAACCAAAAAAATACCCAATTTTGCAGATGCTTCAAAAAGAGGAGGAAATTAATAAGCCTAATCAATCAGACATAAATTGGGATGATTTAGAGGAAGAGGCAGCTAAATATCACAACCCTGATTTGCCTCCCTTTACTTCATACCCGCCCCCATATAATAAGACACATAATGAGGCTTCTGCGCCCATTGTTATGGCAGCAATAGATCCCAAAGAAGAATTAAAACAAAAAATTGTTCAACTAGAAGAGCAAACTAAACTTGAAGAGTTACATCAATCATTGATAATTAGGCTCCAAAAGCTAAAAACAGGAAATGAAAAAATACCCAACTCAGACGCTATGGAGGGTTCCTTGCGCCCACCTCAGCGGCCTGGACAACATGTTCCAAGAGGGGGGTTGGTTGCTAGCCGACGTAGAGAAGACTCCTCCCCCAAAGACGTTTTTCCGGTCACTGAAACCATAGATGAACAGGGACAGGCTTGGAGACATCATACTGGGTTTGACTTTACTATTATAAAAGAGTTAAAGACTGCTGCCTCTCAGTATGGGGCTACTGCTCCATATACTCTTGCTATAGTAGAATCTGTAGCCGATAATTGGCTCACTCCTACAGACTGGAATACCTTAGTTAGGGCAGTTCTTTCTGGGGGAGACCACTTAATTTGGAAGTCAGAGTTCTTTGAAAATTGTAGAGATACGGCAGGAAACGGTTGGGATTTTGATATGTTAACTGGTTCAGGTAATTATGCAGACACTCGGGCCCAAATGCAGTATGATCCTGGATTGTTCTCACAAATCCAGGCTGCTGCTACAAAAGCCTGGAGAAAACTCCCCGTTAAAGGAGATCCAGGGGCCTCGCTCACAGCGGTTAAACAAGGACCCGATGAGCCATTTTCAGACTTTGTGCATAGACTTATGACCACGGCAGGTAGAATTTTTGGAAATGCAGAAACGGGTGTAGATTATGTTAAACAGTTAGCTTATGAAAACGCAGGCTGGGCGCAGTGGCTCAAGCCTGTAATCCCAGCACTTTGGGAGGCCGAGACGGGTGGATCACGATGTCAGGAGATCGGGACCATCCTGGCTAACACGGTGAAACCCCGTCTCTACTAAGAAATACAAAAAACTAGCCGGGCGAGGTGGCGGGCGCCTGTAGTCCCAGCTACTCGGGAGGCTGAGGCCGGAGAATGGCGTGAACCTGGGAGGCGGAGCTTGCAGTGAGCTGAGATCCAGCCACTGCACTCCAGCCTGGGCTACAGAGCGAGACTCCATCTCAAAAAAAAAAAAAAAAAAAAAAAAAAGCTAACCCCGCCTGCCAAGCGGCAATCAGACCTTATTGAAAGAAAACAGATTTAACAGGATACATTCGCCTTTGTTCAGATATTGGGCCCTCATATCAACAAGGCCTAGCAATGGCCGCCGCCTTTAGCAGCCAAACAGTAAGAGACTTCCTCATTAACAAAAGTAAAGATAAAGGAGGATGTTTTAGATGCGGTAAAAGGGGACACTTTGCAAAAGATTGCCATGAAAACCAAAATAAAAATCCAGAAGCAAAAATTCCAGGCCTTTGCCCAAGGTGTAAAAGAGGAAGGCACTGGGCAAACGAATGTAAATCTAAAACTGACAGTCAAGGAAATCCTTTATCTCCCAGGCAGGGAAACGGGATGAGGGGCCAGCCCCAGGCCCCGAAACAAGCATATGGGGCAGTCAGCTTTGTTCCAGCCAGCAACAGCAATCCATTTCAAAGCTTAGTAGAGCAACCCCAGGAAGTGCAGGACTGGACCTCAGTTCCACCTCCCACACAGCACTAACACCTGAAATTGGACCACAAACCTTAAATACTGGAATATATGGACCCTTACCACCTAACACTTTTGGGCTACTTTTAGGAAGAAGTAGTGTCACCATGAGAGGCTTACAAGTCCTCCCTGGAGTTATTGATAATGATTATGAGGGAGAAATTAAAATTATGGCCAGAGCTATTGATAATATTATTACTGTCCCTCAAGGAGTTAGAATAGCTCAGTTAATCCTACTACCTTTGGTTAAAACAGATAATAATATCCAACACTCTAATAGAAATATAAAAGGTTTCGGATCATCAGAGATATATTGGGTGCAACCAATTACAAATCAAAAACCCTCTCTAACCTTATGGTTAGACGGGAAGGCATTCACTGGGCTAATAGACACAGGGGCCGATGTAACTATCATTAAACAAGAAGATTGGCCCTCTCATTGGCCTACTACAGAGACTTTAACTCACTTGAGAGGAATTGGGCAAAGCAGTAATCCTAAACAAAGTTCTAAATACCTAACATGGACAGATAAAGAAAACAATTCAGGCCTCATTAAGCCATTTGTCATCCCTTACCTACCTGTTAACCTGTGGGGGCGAGATCTGCTTGCTCAAATGAAAATTATAATGTGTAGTCCAAATGATATAGTTACTGCACAAATGTTAACTCAAGGATACACCCCTGGTAAAGGTCTTGGAAAAGGAGAAAACGGTATCCCACAGCCTATACTGGTTTCAGGACAACTTGATAAAAAGGGGTTTGGAAATTTTTAGCTCAGGCCACTGACATACCTGCACCCCAAAGGTGCACTGACCCCATTACTTGGAAGTCAGATGAGCCCGTTTGGGTTGATCAGTGGCCTTTACTCAATGATAAACTAAGTGCTGCCCAACAGTTAGTGCAGGAACAACTGGAAGCAGGACATATTGTAGAAAGTAATTCTCCTTGGAATACACCTATTTTTGTTATTAAAAAGAAGTCTGGTAAATGGAGACTCTTACAAGATTTAAGAGCAGTAAATATCACTATGATCCTTATGGGTGCCTTACAACCAGGATTGCCTTCACCAGTTGCGATTCCTCAAAAATATTTTAAAATCATTATTGACCTTAAAGACTGCTTTTTTACAATTCCCCTTCACCCTGCTGACCAAAAAAGATTTGCCTTTAGTCTTCCATCTACAAATTTTAGACAACCAATGAAGCGCTATCAATGGAAAGTCTTACCTCAGGGTATGGCCAATAGTCCTACCTTGTGTCAAAAATATGTATCTGCTGCTATAGAGCCAGTCAGAAAAACATGGACACAAATGTATATTATACATTATATGGATGATATTTTAATAGCAGGAGAAATTGGTGAACAAGTCTTACAGTGCTTTGCCCAACTCAAACAAAAGTTAACAGTAGCCGGACTACAAATAGCCCCAGAAAAAGTACAATTACAAGATCCATACACCTATCTTGGTTTCCAAATTAATGGACCCAAAATCATTAATCAAAAGGCCGTTATACGTCGTGATCATTTAAAAACTTTAAATGATTTCCAAAAATTACTGGGAGACATAAATTGGCTTCGACCGTATTTAAAACTCACTACAGGAGAGTTAAAACCTCTTTTCGATATATTAAAAGGAGACTCTAATCCAAAATCCCCCAGGTCCATTACCAAAGAAGCATTAATAGCACTCCAACAGGTAGAGCATGCCATTGCAACACAATTTGTTACCAGTATTGATTATTCTCAGCCATTAATATTCATTATTTTTAACACAACAATAACCCCTACTGGCTTATTCTGGCAGAACAATCTCATTATGTGGGTACACCTGCCCTCCTCCCCTAAAAAGGTTTTGTTGCCTTATTATGATGCCATAGCTGATCTAATTATCTTGGGAAGAGAAAACAGTAGAAAGTACTTTGGAATAGAACCCTCTACCATTATACAGCCCTACACTCAATCACACATCCATTGGCTGTTACAAAATACGGAAGCCTGGCCAATTGCTTGCGCTTCTTACACTGGCATAATTGACAACCATTACCCACCTAACAAACTCATTCAATTTTGCAAACTTCATGCGTTTGTGTTTCCCCATATTACCAGTAAAGAACCCCTCAATGCCGCATTACTAATTTTCACTGATGGATCTTCCACAGGACTTGCCGCTTACACTTACAATAATGTAATCGTTAAATTCCAGACCACTTATACATCAGCTCAGCTGGTCGAATTGCAAGCTATAATTGCAGCATTATCAGCTTTTCCTTGTCAGCCACTTAACATTTACACAGACAGCGCCTACCTGGCTCATTCAATACCCCTCTTAGAGACCGTGCCTCAAATTAAACATATTTCAGACACAGCTAACCTATTTTTACAATGTCAACAACTTATTCAAAAAAGGACTACTCCCTTTTTCCTTGGGCATATTAGAGCACATTCAGGATTACCGGGACCTTTAACACAAGGTAACGCAACAGCCGACACGGCAACAAAAACCATAGCCACAGTCACTATAGACAATTTACAACAAGCACAAAAAGCACACGCCTTACATCATTTAAACGCCCAAACCTTAAGGCTTATGTTTAAACTTACCAGAGAACAAGCTCGACAAATAGTTAAACAATGCGCCAACTGCATAACGTATTTACCTGTTCCTCATTTAAGAGTTAACCCCCGAGGACTCATCCCCAACGAAATTTGGCAAATGGACGTTACTCACCACTTAGAATTCGGTCAACTAAAATATATCCATGTATGCATAGACACCTATAGTGGATTCATTATTGCAACTCTCCAAACAGGAGAGGCCACCAAACATGTCATAGCTCATTTATTACATTGCTTTTCTATCTTAGGAATACCCAAACAAATCAAAACAGATAATGGCCCTGGTTATATAGCCAAAGCCTTTTTACAATTCTGTAATACCCTACAAATTAAACATACCACGGGCATTCCCTACAATCCCCAAGGACAAGGTATAGTAGAAAGAGCCCATCTGTCATTAAAAACTGTTATCACAAAATTAAAAGGGGGGAGCTGGTACCCCGTGAAGGGTACCCCCAGAAACATACTCAATCATGCCCTGTTTATCCTTAATTTTTTAAATTTGGACAGTCATGGAAAATCGGCTGCCGACCGTTTCTGGCATCCTGAATCTCAAAAACAGTTTGCAATGGTAAAATGGAAAGATCCACTTGATAATTCATGGCATGGCCCCGATCCAATTTTAATTTGGGGAAGAGGCTCAGTATGCATTTTCTCGCAAAAAAATGATGAAGCCAGATGGCTGCCTGAAAGATTGGTAAGACAAATAAATCATAACCATTGTCAGTCCAGGGAAAATAAATCTCCCTGAGAAGTTTCTTCCTTTTTGTTTTTCAGAAAATGAAGCCTAAAATGAGATTCCTTTGGAAAATAATCGCTCTATATAGCATAGTGACAGTCTATGCAGGTTTTGGTGACCCTCGTAAAGCAAGAGGATTACTACGAAAACAATACGGCCAGCCTTGTGACTGCAGAGGGGGACAAATATCTGAATCTCCGTCAGACAGAATCACCCAGGTGACTTGCTCGGGCAAGACAGCGTACCTAATGCCAAACCAGTTATGGAAATGTAAGTCTACCCCCAAGAGACACCTCACCTAGCGGGCCGCTCCTAGAATGCCCTTGTAGCTCTTTTCAATCTTCTATACATAGTTCCTGTTATACCTCCTATCAGCAATGCAAATCAGGCAATAAGACATACTATACTGCCACGTTACTAAAAACACAAACTGGAGGTACCAATGACGTACAAGTATTAGGATCCACTAATAAACTTGTACAATCTTCTTGTAACAGCCAAAAAGGAAAGCCTGTTTGTTGGAGCACTACCGCTCCCATTCACATTTCTGATGGAGGAGGCCCATTAGATACTGCAAGAATTAAAACCGTCCAGAGAAAATTAGAAGAGATTCATAAAGCTCTATATCCTGAACTTCAATATCACCCCTTAGCCCTGCCTGAGATTAGAGATAATTTTAAACTCAATGCTCAAACTTTTGATATCCTCAATGCTACTTACAATTTACTTCAAATGTCCAATACAAGCCTAGCCCACGATTGTTGGCTTTGTCTTAAAATGGGCCCCCCTATTCCTCTAGCTATACCTAACCTTTTGTCGTCCTATGTCAATTACTCAAATGAATCCTTGGTAAATAATTCCTGTCCTATTATTTCTCCCCTCTTAGTTCAACCGATGACGTTTTCTAATTCCTCTTGTCTCTTTTCACCGTCATATAATAACACGAAAGAAATTGATCTAGGCTATGTTGTGTTTGACAACTGTACCTCCATAATCAATGCCACTAACCCTTTGTGTGCTGTAAATGGCTCGGTTTTCGTCTGTGGAAACAACATGGCATATACTTATCTACCTACAAATTGGACAGGGCTTTGTGTTCTGGCCACTCTTCTCCCCGACATTGATATCATCCCTGGAGATGAACCTATCCCCATCCCCACTATCGAACATTTTATTTATAGACCAAAACGAGCCATACAATTTATTCCCTTGTTGGCCGGACTAGGAATCACCACTGCATTTACTACAGGAGCCACAGGCCTAGGAGTCTCACTAACCCAATATACCAAATTATCCAATCAATTAATTTCAGATGTACAGACCTTATCCAGTACTATACAAGATTTACAAGATCAAGTAGATTCATTAGCAGAAGTAGTTCTCCAGAATAGAAGAGGTCTAGATTTATTAACAGCAGAACAGGGAGGGATCTGTTTGGCTTTACAGGAAAAGTGCTGTTTTTACGCCAACAAATCCGGAATCGTCAGAGATAAGATAAAAACGTTACAAGAAGAACTAGAAAAGCGCAGAAAAGGCCTGGCCACCAATCCCTTGTGGACTGGACTCGATGGACTCCTCCCCTATCTCCTGCCATTTCTTGGTCCTTTACTTACTCTTCTACTCTTTCTCACTCTCGGGCCTATAATCCTTAATAAGCTTATGGCGTTTGTTAGACAACAAATCGAGGCCTTCTAGGCCAAGCCTATACAGGTCCATTATCATCGCCTTGAGATGACGGAAAATGGTGAGTCTTATTTACCTTAATAAGACCACCTCCCCTGTGCGCTGAACTGGACAGTCAATGACGGGTAAGAGGACACTATCCCCATCGGAGCCTAAGACAGGAGGGCCGCCCTTGCTGCTGCCTTATCCCATGACGGGCCTAGAAGATGGGGATGAGATGACCCAACCTAAGACAGGCACAGTTCCCGAGGGGTCATTTCTTATCATAAAATAATAAAAAGGGGGACCTGTCCAGAGCTGCGCGCCCCAGCCATAGCAAATAATAATTAATGATTAAACGCCCGAGCTCTATTCCTTTCCACCTTCTACCTCCTCCCTAGATTTGTTGTTTCTCTTTTGTATCAATACCTCATAAAAGATGGCGCTCTTCCTGTTTTGTCTTCACCTGTTTTTCCCCCGCGCCATGAAAATTGTTACTTTGTAGCGCAGGCACCATCCTGCGCCCGGGAAAATTACCAACTGACAGCGCAAGCGCAACATGACGTCTGACCAGAGAAACTAATACCTACCTAGCCACACCCTCCGCGATGAGATCATCTCCGCCTCTGGCCCAACCCGTTCCCCTCCAAGTGTATATAAGGCATTGCATTACCGCCATTAAACGAGACTTGATCAGAGCACTGTCTCGTCTCCATTTCTCGTGTCTCTTGTCCCCCAAATTCCCACTCCCTCCTCCAGGGCCTGCTTCGACGATCCCGCGGGCCAGGATAAACATGAGCTATTAGAAGCAATTCAGAAGAGAAATAAGGTAGCTTAAGTTGTATCATTACTTAAAGTAGTGCTTCTCCCCTAAATAACAATATTTTTCTCAAATAGGACTATGGATGAGGGATAGATGGGCATAAAATTTATAGTTATAAAATGTTACTATTTTCATTGAGCAATTTTGGTACAAAAAGCTATGAATATGATGGAAAACAATAGGAGAAAAACAGAACAAAATATTTGTATTGCTTTTATATAATAATACTGCTTCAATTTATAAGCAGTT